>NC_055677.1:9940609-10248709 GCF_017976325.1 Chelmon rostratus
GGGCAGAGGCGGTGCTGGAGCTCTCGAGCTGTTTCGCCCAGGCCTCCTCCCCGGCTGCAGAGAGGCCAGAAGCTCATAAACAGCCTCTGTGGCTCTGTGCTGGGATCCGGGGAAAAAATGTCTGTAATGTTGTGGTCGTGCCCACGACTCTGACACAGTCCCGGCTGAGTAGAGTGAATGTACTACAGTTATCCTCAAACGCCCTGATTACTGGGAAGACATGAGTCGATACACGTTTTACTCAACTCCCCTGTTAACAAGTATTTTGAGCTCGTGTGATGCGAAACATGCATGCAAAGTTCAGTCCCACCCGTGTGACAAACGCCAACATTACTTCACATCTGCACAGCTGGGAAACAAACTAACTTTCTGTGACCTTAAAGTGGCTTAATGTCATAAATGAAGAGTGAATCATTCTTTCAGCAGGTGTCACACGCCCTTCTCAGAAAGCCAGAATCAGCAGATTACTTTACCTGAGCGATAAGCCTCTGGCACCGCTCATCTGGTGACAAATCATGTGTGGAATAATGTAGTGAACATTAGAGGCTATCACATATCTGTCAGCTGACTGTGCTCAGATGTCTGTCATCAAACTACGGGGTCTTTTTTTGGACAAAATTAATAGTACAAAATAAAACATAAGGAAAAATCAAACTTGTTTGATATAATCAAAATGTTCCACTAGGCAGTACTTCAATCCTGAGACCCCATAAATACAATTTTGTTAAACTATAAGCTTATAAAGGGACATTTAGTGCATGCTCAAAGGCAGTGGTGGAATGTAACTAAGTACATTTACTCAAGTGCTGTACTTTTTTGGAGATACTTGCACTTTACTTGGGTCTTTCGGTTTTATGCAACTTTATGCTTCTTTTCCACTACATGTCACAGGCATGTCACATGTCACAGGCATATATTGGACGTTCTGATTACAACTTTTCATACCTTGTCCTTGATAAAATTCTCCTAGTTCTTAAGCTAAACAAACTATTTAAAAACTGGATTAGCTGGAAATGAAATGTTGACTTATAGATTCATGGTCCTCACACACATATGATGATCTTATAGAATATGAAGTATTTAAATTAGCTCACCATTTTACATCCACAGCAGCAAAATTCAACGTACACATAGTGCAGCAGTAATATTAATCCAAGTACATCAGATATGAAAGCGAAACCCCAAACGGGATCATTTTACTGCACAATGAGTGCTTTTACTTCTCATACTTTAACTACATGTTGCTGATAATACATACTTACATATTTTTACTCATGTGAGGTTTTGGATGCAGGACTTTCACTCATAGTGAAGTATTTTAACAGTGTGGTATTAGTACTTTCACTGAAGTAAAGGATCTAAATACTTCATCCACCCCTGTTTAAAGGGCCACACCACTGATTTTACTCATAAAGGTCAATTTAGTCTAGGAGTAATAGTCTGTGAAGAGATAATATTCACCTACTTTAAACTATTCTCCCTTTTCGCTGTACAAATATTAATTTGGCAAAAAGTGGAATTTAATTGGATCATTCCCAGCAGAACATGGAACATAAAACGTGAAACAGGCATTATACCTGTGTTACAACGTGGAGCCAGGGAGTGTTACGCAGAAAGATGCTGTTTATTGCATTATGGGAAATGTAGATCGAGCATTTCAAGAAACCTATGTATTCAATATTTATACTAACAATGTCATGATTTCTCTCTCCAACCCTGTCACTCCTGTAGGTTTGGAGGGAGATGCAGATCTCCAGTTCCTGCTGATCGGTGGGGAGCTGGTCAAGATTCGCTCGTCCTCCTGGAAGAAGAACCGCTTCTTCAAACTGCAGGAAGACTGTAAAACGTTTTGGCATGAATCCCACAAAACATTCAAGCGAAACCAGACCTGTGAGTGTCATCTTTTACTGGCTTACATGTGTGTGTTTGCATAATTCTCTTTTTGTGTGTGAACAAGGTGGGATTTCATTTACACAATGCACAAATTGGGGAGAAGCTCTATTAAACTTCCCTCCCTCTGACTTCTGCGAGTCATTTTATTTTACTTACCCGTACATCCTCCTTATTCTGTCAGCTCAGAGTTCTCCTTTCAGAGTTCAACAATAGCTTGTTGCTCTACAGTGCACACACAAACACACCCTTCAAATCCCCCGGTGCTGCAGAATATGTGAGATGTGGTGGTGAAATGGAAACAGCTCACACAGATACTGCAGCCAAAGACAGACTGGAAAAAACTAGTGCGAATCCTGACTGTAGGTTTGTCCGTGTGTGTGAACGAGATTATTTTCCTCTGATTTCTGGCTCAGTGATCGACTGTCAGGCTGTGAATGTATGTATGCGTCTTCTGGGCCTCTGGTAGCTCTGATTTATCTCTCATCCTGGCAGCGGCTGCTGCAACCGGGCCTGATAACCTTTGCTCTGAGCTTCAGCCTTGAACAAACACTGAAAGACAGAGCAGTGCGCCTTATATTCCCCATACAGACACAATAGATGACACACACAGAGGTGCTATCAAGCAGTGCCGTCGTATGAACGGTCCTGAGTCAAAGCTATTTTTTGACATGACCAAACTTGCTTAGAGATGGGCCTTGCGTTCTCAGGCATTTCCTTGTTTACGGAAATAAGCCTGCATGTTTTATTGCTTTCCTGTGGGCTTTAGCAAAGCACAATTACCAATCAGCTCTTAAGTGCTTCAGCATAAGGTAAGAGAGTGTGGGAGGGCAGCACGCCTTGTTTTTAATCAGATTCATATGCTGCAATAGGTTTAGTGTTTTATCAGTGGGTAGTCTTGTTATATCTCTGCATTTTAACCCATCCCTGAGGAGCAGTGAGCAGCCTCTAACTCCAGCTCTCAGCCATTTCTTTAGTGAAGGGAACTGACAGGAGAATTGACCTAAGCTGCATGTTTTTGATGGTGGGGAAAACTGGACGTTTGGACATACGGGTAGTGTTGGATAGCATTTGAAAATTTCAGAAAAATCAGTGCCACTGTGATATCCGACTCTTGGTATCAATGCACCTTCATTTAAAGGAATAATTAAAATCAATATTTTTATGGGACGAATGGCTCAAATGACAGTTTCATCATCTTGCCTCATTCATTTAAACGCACTGTACTGTACCTATCCAGCACCAAACCGCACACACAAAAGGTTAGCATTTAGCTGCTACAGAGCCAAATATTTCCCTCAGGTGTTGGTGGAGACCAAAAACAGAGACAAAAGTCGAGTGAATACCAGACCTGCATTTGCTGGGTGGTCAGAAACACAACTCCAAATAAATGCTTTTGTTTCTTTGCTTGTTTTGGACGCAGTACAACAGTATAAGCTTAAAGACAAAAGCTTCCTTATTTAAGTCAGGAAACATTTGATTCAATATTTGATGCCAACTTCTTCATACTTCTTGCTGTTCAATGTGACAGACAGATTTTGGCCTGTACTCTAACAATACTGAGATGCAAAGCCTGTAAATCATCCACACTCCAATCCAGAAAAGCCCTCCGCTCTGGATCACATCTCATCAGTCCCCATAGACTGTAGAGCTCTGTTTTTTTTCCCACACACACATACACACACCGTCAGGGTCGTATGAGGTAGATGTCGGACACTTTACATTCCTCCATAAAGATTCCCTCATGTTACCATCAGTCGGCTGTTTGTCACGTAGATGAAGGTGATCTAGAGTTTGAAGACTTATCAGATCAGAATTTGACTTAACCATATTCAAAGGCTGACAGATAGGGTAAGTAGGTGGTTTATTTTGTGTATGATATCTGTTAGCTTCCCACTTCGACTCCGAGCTGAATATTAACCTTAAGGTCAAGTTTATTCATACACTGATGTGGCTAACGAACGCCCCCGCTCTCTGGGAAACAGCCTCTCCGCCGCTAAATGTTGAGGTTTTAGAAACAGCAGCATGAACTTTGTCTGCGCTGCCACAATAAACTCTTTGTGAGAAAATTCATCTGGTATTTAAGCAATGCCAGTGTGACGCGGATGACAAGACTTGGACACTGTGGGTCGGCTCTCCAGATGGGATTCTCTGAAAACGATCCAAATTCACAAACCTAAACTCCTCCGCAGAGGCCTGTTTTGCTGGGGATAATGTGCATGTGCAGATTAAACAAACACTGCTCTTCTGGTGAGTGCCTCCACGGCATTTTGTTCATCTAGCTGTCACCTGAGTCTACACCATGAAGCCTTTGGTGCATTTCGCCACACCCCCCACTGTTGTGTTTTGCTGTTCAAGTAGCCTGACCTTTAAATTCATCCTGCCCTTAGACGGTCTCTGATTCTCACTGGAACAATGGTCGCTCTTCATTAGACTCTCTACCCCCGGGATGTAAAGGGTAGAAACACTGATTGTAACCCAGCTACTACATATGGCCTCTTCGCTAAGCCTGTGGTCTTTGGTGTTTTGTTACAAGGGGTGCATGCTCTTCCGTACTTTAAGCTGCTCAACAACAGAGCTGGCCCCCGATGTATGGGTAAAAACAGGCTGCGTGTGCTGAGACCTTCAGTCTATTTGAGCGTCTGATAAAACATGTTTTTAGTGCTAGAAATGAGATCACAGTGTTTTATGTGTGCCAGTCTGTGAGGGAAGAAGATCAAGGGAGGCCAGATTGCATCAAACTGTTGTTAAGTGCAGTAATCAAATCTCAGTGGAATGTGTTTGGGTTGAGAGATCATCTCAGACTCAGACTCAGTCTCAGAGGGACTCAAACTAAAACTGAACTGCTCAGTTCATGCATGCTCAACCTACTGTTGTTATGTAACATGTTTGGTAAGTGTGTGTTGGATATTTAGTAGGAAAAAAATCTGTTATACAAGTTCGTATCTCACCACATCGTTATTCTTCATTGCTGCAAGAAATAAGACATTTTTTGGAATAAATAACACATTTTGCATTTGTGTTCTTTAAGATTCCTAATGCTTTTTGACTAATACTTATAACAAAGACAACATATTTAATGTTTTACCTCATCAACTTCACTGGTTTTTGTAAATGTTTGCTTATTCTGAATTGGATGCAGCAACATGTTTCAAACTAGCTAACATAGTGAACATAGTGGTGCATTTAGAAGCACCCAGATATTTCCCTCAGAGGCTCATACAGAGCCAAGAAGGAGAGTGAATAATGGTCTTATATTCATCTGATAGCTAACAACAACCGTCAAATGAATGCCAGCGTTGCTGCTGGATCAACAACATTAATGAGGTGTTAGCCCAAAAACCAGTTGTTACTGGTTTAAGACAAACGTCTTCGGGGTCATACCGAGAAGTTTAGACTGCGCGATCCTCCAAACATCCAGTGCGCTCGAAGGCTGTTGCTGTTGCATATGTTTTTATCTGCCATCGTGTGCCTTGTGAGTGAAGACCACAGAAGCCATCTACCACACAGAAACAAAAGCCTTCCTGTAGATAAGACTGAAAAACAGTTTCTGGCACTCAGATGTTCCTATCAGGACAAAAAGTCTGCAGCCCCAAGATTCCGCCTGTCTGAGGAAGAGTTATCAGGTTTTGCTTCGAGGAGTCAAATGTCTCTGGCAGCTACTTCATGGTTGTGCCCAAATATCACACTCAAAACTGTATATGGTTCTAACAACGCCATTAACAATAATCACAGCCGCTGATGACATGCGATCAGTAGGATAGCACTTAAAGCATCGATGCAAAACAAATTATAATGCAGAATTTGCATTAAAAACATAGATTTTCTTTTGAGTATACATCGCTGAAGATTGTTTCTCGTAAAAGTACATTTCATAATTGCTGAAATGCTGAAAATGAATTAGATTTTGTGGACAGACAAAGGACATCTGACATCTGCAGACTCCAGTTAATATCAGACCGACTGTTGGTGATGTCTCAAGGACCAGACTGTCTAACAACCTGCTTCCTCTCTCCAAACAGTCTCCATTGATGACATTGATTCGGTGCGCAAGGGCCGTCAGTCTGAGGGGCTCAACAAACACACCGAGCCCAGTGTTGAAGAGCGATGTTTCTCCATCATCTTCAAGGGACGCAAGAAAAATCTGGACCTGATGGCAGCCAGCGGGGTGGAGGCGAAACAGTGGGTCAACGGCATAGAGAAGATCATCACTAATATGCGCAACCTCAGCCGCCAGCAGAAGAGCGAGCAGTATCCTCGACAAAGTCTGTAGCAGGGAAATGTGTTTACATACATGTTTCTCAATAGTTTCTTCTCTTGAACTCTTGGGAAAAGACATCACTAAGTGCTTTTTGCAGCCCCTGATTGGTGGTTTCGTTCTTTATTAGCTCAAACATGTTGCAGAATCTGTGCTTCAGTTGAGTTGCGTAGTTCCGTTGAATACGTGCAAACCAAACCCTTACATCTTAATGCCAGCTGGATCATCAACTGCATGCGGAAAGCAGACAAGAATGAGGACAACAAGATGACCCTGAAGGAGCTGAAGCACTTCCTGCGACAGATCAACGTCGAAGTGGACGACACTTACGCAGAGGATATTTTCAAGGTGAGAAAATTCATCGACGCGCCTTCGTATCCTACACATCTGCATTTTAAAATCAGTGTACTAACCATGAAGTGCATAGTTCATCAAACTTCAAATCAAATCTGTTTGAATGATTGTTCCATCGTGTCTCATGTTGCATAGAAATGTGACAAGTCCAATTCAGGCTCGTTGGAGGGCTCAGAGATCAAGCACTTCTACAACCTGCTGACACACCGAGAGGAGATCGATGTGATTTATGGGAAGTATGCTGAGACAGAGGGTCAGATGAGCGCCAGAGACCTGCTCAACTTCCTGTTGAATGAGCAGAGGGAGGAGGTGTCCATGGAGGACGCTCTCAAGCTGATTGAAAAATATGAGGTGGACGGGACAGGTAGGGCTCAGACACTGAATCATTCGTCTTTGGGGTACACAGCAGCACAGAGAACTGAGAGAGACACTGTTTGATAGCAGGTGTTTGAATTAACACTTTTCATCATCATGTCTGTCCACTGTCCACCAGCGAAGGAGAAGAATCGTATGACCAAAGATGGCTTCCTGATGTACCTGCACCAGGAGGAAGGCTCCATCCTCAACCCGGCTCATAAACACGTGTATCAGGACATGAACCAACCTCTGAACAATTACTACATCTCCTCCTCCCACAACACATACCTGATGGAGGACCAACTCAAAGGACCCAGCAGCACAGAAGCCTACATAAAGTAACTACTTTCACCAACATGCTGTACATATCCTTTAGCAGCTTCACTCCATCATGCTAATTTTATTAATTCTTCATAAAAAGCAGCTTGACAGTGAAGTATTTTCCACATGTGCTGCTTTTCACTTGGACTCAAGGATGAACTGATTAGATTGGCGTTCAAAGGTCACTGTGACTTCACAAAACGCATTTTTTTGACCAAAACTCAAGAATTAATTCGCTAATTTTGACTAAGTTTCATAAAAATGTCTCATAGGTTAAAATGGTGAAGTGAAGACATTTTATATCCAAAAGGTGAAAGGTCTACTTCACTGTGACATCACAACGTTCTGCAAAAACAGCTTAAGTCAGGAACAGAAGGGTAGATTGAGACCATATTTCACATGTGGTCAGATACTGAGTTGGTGACACTAATCTTGGGCGTCCACCTTGAAACTGTGCTGATCATCTGTGATGCCGGGTTGTGAAGCAAGATGTGTGTGAAGCATTGTAGTCCAGCACAAGCTCATTGGTTCTGCTGATATTGAGCTTCAACTGATTGTCGTTGCACCATGTGATGAAGCTCTCTATCAGTCCTCTGTGCTCCTCTGGAAAAATAGTCTCTAAGTGAAGACAGAATGTTTTTTACTGTAATCATAAATGTCAATATAGTGATAACTTCTATTTCACCCAAGAATACACACTCCAATCCAATCCTAATCCTAATGCATTTTACTAAATTCCTTCAAAGTTTTCACTACATATTTCATATGAATCTGGACAGACATGGATGTAAACTGCAACACTGTAGAGGCGTACAACATGCAGAGTACCTCAGGAGCAGGGATTTTTTAGGGAACAGGAACTATGGTCCAGGAACCCAGGACACTAGTTTCCTTTGGTCGAAAATGCAAAAAAAGTTCCTGGAAACACGTCTGCGTTGTGAAAAAGGACAGGGGCGATCCCAGTGGTGTGCAGGTTTTCATGAAGGCTTTCCTGCCTTGCAGAGCACTGATGAAGAGCTGTCGCTGTGTGGAACTGGACTGCTGGGATGGCGCTAACGGCGAGCCTGTCATTTACCACGGCTACACGCTCACATCCAAAGTGCTCTTCAGAGACGTCATCAAAGCCATCAAGGACTACGCCTTCAAAGTATGTGACGTACATCACCTGTGGGGCAGGATTTACCGTATTTAACATTCCTGTTCTCATTCATCTGATTTTGGAGAGGCTGAGCTTCACCTTCACTGAAAGACTGGTTCCTTTGTCTCTCCAGACGTCTGAGTACCCAGTGATCCTGTCCCTGGAGAACCACTGCAGCGTGGACCAACAGAAGCTCATGGCCCATCACATGATCTCCATCCTGGGTGACGCTTTGCTCACAAAGCCTCTGGGCAACACCATGCCCACCAACTTTCCCTCACCTGAGGTGTGTGGCCTTTCACCTGAGCTCACTGATTCGCATCACGTAACATTCACAGTCTTTAGAGCCTTGCTGTAAGGCCTCCCAAGGAAGATCGCACCTAAAAACACCAAGTTAATGAACCGCTCTGCCAGATTTTTTCACCTTCCTGTTTACTTGAACTTTGACTATTAGATCTGTCTGGGAAGGAAGCTGATGAGATTAAAGCTACACCCATCCCCATTATGTGGGCACCAAATGAACCATAATCAAAACAGCATCAATTTCAAGCCTCCGCTCCTCCTCCATGTGTCGTTAATGTTGGCACACAAGAGTTATGCACTTTATTCGCTTGTCTCAGCGAGCACTTTCTGAGCTGTTGTTTATTAACTAATAAGTCGTTGCAAGATCGGACTGTGAGGCCAGGCAGTGTGTGAGAGAGCGCCTTGTTTGATACGTGGCCAGTGGAATTTCATTTTTTATGCCAGCAGAGGTTGGTAGTTAGTGTTTGCACACAAGGCGTGTAAGGAATGCTCACACTCATTTAACACTATATAAATGCAGCTTTTCTTCCACAAACTGCTTTCATGATTGCAGTTTGCACTACACACCTCTCAATGTTTGCCTCGCTGTAAAAAGCCTTTTGGCCTTAACTTGCATGTCTTTCTTTTAATGTCATTCTTTACTCTTTTACTCTCACTTTTCCATTTTCCTCCTTTCCCCCACATCTTTGCCCCTTAAGTAAGGACACGCAGGGCCCCCAGATGAATTGAAAAATGTTCTCTTTATTGGGACAGACACACAAAAAGGGAAGTATTAGCGTGTCAAATCATCTTTCAGAGACATTCCTAAGCCCTTGTGGGCTGTTCTGTTCAAATGTAGCACCCATGAGATGGATGCCTGTGGCACTGTCAGCCTCAAATGAAATTATAATTATGTATTACACATTTTCCCTTCTGTCATTGGCTGTTGAGAGGGCGTGTTGAGCAGTCACCAACAACACGTGCTTTTTGCTATTGTAAAGTAAGAATGTGCTCTCCTGCATTTAGCAATTACTGCGCAGTATGTATCTCGAGTTTTGTGTTTAGAAACTGCATAACAACACATAAAAACACATTTTGTCTGTTTTGGAGCAGGAGCTGAAGGGCAAGTTCCTCATCAAGGGAAAGCGACTGAACAAACTGAGCGCTGCCTTCAGCAACGAGAACACCATGGAGGAAGAAACTGTGTCTGAGGAGGACGAGGCTGCAGACTGTAAGGAGAATGGCCAAAAAGCCAAACCAAAGGTGTGTCAAGTGCTTATTATTATTATTACCATACTTTTTCAAGTGTGGTCTTTGAATGAGCAGAAAACTGATCCACTGTCCCGTCTCCTTTTAGAAATCAAAGATCAAACTTGCCAAGCAGCTCTCAGACATCGTCATCTACTGCAAGAGTGTCCATTTTAACGGCTTTGAGCACGCCAAGGACAACCAGGCCTTCTACGAGATGTCGTCCTTCAAGGAGAGTAAAGCTTTCAGCCTGGCTGAGACTTCAGGTAAACACGGCCACCATGTTACAAACCTTGCTGAGGAGCATGTGTCAAGTGTGTTCAAGCACTGCTTTTTTGATGTGGTCTCGTAGCCACTGCCTACATCCATCACAACATGGACAAACTCAGTCGGATCTACCCAGCCGGCTCCAGAACGGACTCCTCCAACTACAACCCAGTGCCCATGTGGAACGTTGGCTGCCAGATAGGTACACTCCCATTACTACAAGCAGAAATCCAGCCGTTATTGTTATATTAGGCGTAGTGGTCTCACCCCCTTCTCCCTCTGCCTTGGTTTTTAGTGGCACTGAACTTCCAGACTCCCTCCAAGGAGATGCACCTAAACCAGGGTCAGTTTCTGCCGAATGGCGTCTGCGGCTACATCCTGAAACCGGAATTTCTGAGAAGCCTGTCCTCTCAGTTCGATCCCAGCACGCTAACCAAAGGGCCCTGGCTGAAGAGGAAGACCTTCCATGTCATGGTGAGGTCTGCTTGAAGCTACACCTGAAAGAAAGTTTTAAAAAGGTGCCCTGTGGAGATTTCCTTTAAACAAACTTCATGTGTATCCCTGAGGCCTAACAACAGCGCCGTGTCCAGTCTTTTTTGACTCGGGTTTGCCCAAGTGGGGCAATAATATCGAAGAATCAATGTATTTTAGTTGCCTTAGAAGGAGCTCTTTATATCTACAGAGGGATAAATCCACAGAGTCCGCCATGTTTCTACAGTAGCCCACAATGGACAAACAAAACACTGGTCCTAGAGAGTGTTTCATGTTTTTGTGGCTACTCTATGGGAGGGTGAAACGAGGGGTGTTCAGTTTGTTGCAACCAACAGCCTCACCACAAGATGCCGCTAAATCCTTCACACTGGACCTTTATTTCTTTATATTTAGATTATATTTATTATATTATTTATATTTTCTATATAAATTTCTATTGTTAAATACTCCACCATTTTCTAATGCCTTTTCACGCTGTAGACATTTGTTTTATTCCATATATGTACTGCTTCATATTGTTCGTGTTTGGTGTCTCAATACAAAAGGTGATCTCAGCTCAGCAGTTACCCAAAATCAACAAGGACAAACACAAATCCATCGTTGACCCTCTGGTGAGAGTGGAGGTCTACGGTGTCCCGGCCGACAACGCCAGCAAGGAGACACACTACATTGAAAACAATGGTGAGCATAACACACATATAAATGGACACTGACTGTCACATGCTTTGACAGAAAAATAAAATGATATCTACAGTATTTTTGTGAGTTGCACCAGCTGAACAGCAGTCTGTCCCGGCAGGGTTCAACCCCATGTGGAATGAGAGATTCCAGTTTGACATCCACGTCCCGGAACTGGCGATGGTGCGATTTGTGGTGGAGGACTATGACTCAACGTCCCAGAATGATCTCGTCGGGCAGTACTGTCTACCGCTCACCAGCGTACAGAGCGGTAAGAAAGTCTAGCTAAGACAGCGGGAAGCACAGAACTGGAGAAACAATTCTTCAGCTTCCAGCTGTTCGCACAGATTCAAACAAGAGAACCTCGCACCCTCGCTGGCGTTGCACTCAAATTATTCACAATGGCTTTGGCCAAAATGGAAATGTGTCAAAAGAAGGAATTCCCAGACAGATACATTTATTTAGTTTTGTCACAAACAACATAAAGACTGAATGGATGGTGAGATAAGTGCGGGTCAAAGCCAAAGTAAAAAATTTAAATAAATCCCATAAGTGAGCAATGAGCACAAGTCTAAAATATGAGAAGTTATGCAACGTTCAATGCAAAAAAATGCAAAAGTCCAACATCACAAAAAGCGCAGGGGAAACACTGGAATACACACACAAGAGGCAAGACAACAGTCTGGCAAAGACAGAGGGAAAAGCACTGGCTTAAATACAGAGAGAGGACTGATAGGGCGCAGGTGAGAACAAACGAGGGACAGGTGATTCAAATCAAACTACCACAAAGGCGGGAAAGATGACACATGAGGTAAACTTTCAACATAAAACAGGAAAGAACAAAAGTAACACTCAAAACCTCGACAAGTCCTGCTCAGTGAAAAGACGTAAAGCAGAATGAATGTTACCCTCTGCATAAGCTTTTTACTGAAAAGAGCAACAGATTTCAGTTCTATTTATTTTGTAATGTAATTACATGTAATTGATTACTCCTCGGCAGTGTTGATCGATAGAAAGGGAGACCGCTGTGTAAATCATACGACTTCAGTTTGTGTCCCATCTGTTGCCATATTTTGCTGACAAAGCTAAAAACCACTTCCTTTTCTGCAGGATATCGCCACATTCCGCTGCTCACCAAGAGAGGAGACGTCATCTGCTCAGCCGGACTGTTCGTGCACCTCATGCTCGTCGACGCCGAGTAGGCTCCCGTCAGGAAAACCCTCACGCCCGCGGCAGCGTTCTCTGAAAACGCCAAGGGACTTTGTCCAGTTTCGAAGCTAAATAATACAACTCCGATCGACTCTTTCCAAAGATTCTTCACGGAAAAAGCAAACAATGTGTCGTCTGCCCTGCTGCAGCTGCTGACTCACCGTTGTCTGTGTCACACTTTCCTCTCATTGTTTAATTTTAGCTTTTTTGTGTAGAGCTCCCGTGTGGTAACATGGGAAAAGTGAGGGAAAATGTGACTGAATGAGCAGGTTTGGGAGTAATTTGAAGGGAAGCCATTAAACTATATGTGCCATTTTGGAGAGTAATTGGAAGAGTGAGGCGTGATTTCTGAGTAGTGTTGTCATTTTTATTGATTTCTTGAGGCTTTGTATTTCCATTCAGGGCCATACAAATCATGCTCAAACAATGTATTTATCAAGCAACACAACAAGTACTCAACTGTTTCAGTGTTTTATGAGTTTTCTAACTAGAACAAGCCGTGATTTACATTTTCTCAATATTAATGCCATAATTGGTCACTGGAGTCTGTGGCGACAGTATGATATGAAAGGCAAATGATGTTTGTCTGTGTGCATGTGTTCAGGTGTTTGGTGAAGATGACTGCTCCACTATGTTTGTCGATGTAATTTCCATTTTTTTAAAACAGACTTAAGATGCTTTGTAACTTCCTTTTGACCATTGATGTGACGAGCATATCAAGAAATTAACTGTACCACGCGAGAATCTGCTCTAAACACGTTGAACCGTAATTCACTTTATCAAGTATTTCATTATGTGATGTACTGCAGCAGTTTTCCTGTGACAGACTCGTGCCTGTCGGTGCCTTCGGCATGCGTTGTCACTTATCTACATTTGCACTAGCTCTCAAATAAAACCAGCAGTCACCGATTGAAGGTTTTGTGTGTTTATTCATATGTGATTCAGCCATGGCGAACGACATGATATTCTGAGAAATCATCAGCACAAAACATTGAAAAATACAGATAAATATGAGGCATAACAATCGAAAATAATCTTAATTCAAAGTGTCAGTCATGCTTTGAAAATAGATTGTTTTATCACAATGGTGTCGGTAAGATAATTCCAGTCAACACAGTTAATCACAATAACTTAGTTATAATATGATATGTTCAGTAGAAATGATCAAGGCCTCCTGTCTTTCTCTGCACCAACTAAAATGCTGCTTCGTTTGTTATAAGATTAAGTTTCTCGTCAATACGGTGAGACAGGTTTCACAATGTGCCCGCGTGATCAGAACAGTCCTGCTTTTTTCTTCAAGTCAGTCTGCCTCCACTTTGGCAGGCGCTGGAAGTCTGAGCGGCTTGTGCCGATCAGGCTCTCAAAATCCACATCAGACAGGTAGACCTGAAACCAGAGCGCAGAGGAGGACAGAAAACAGTTAGGCTGACCTCTGCTGTTCGTTTTCTGTTATTACATCAGAGCACATTGTCAATAGTGAACTCTGAGGACTCTCAGGTGCTGCTGTTGGCTGACAAACTGTGCCTGGACTGCAATATTTAGTTCACGCTGGAGACAGAGAGACTGTTTGACTCCTGTCCAAAGCTTCCTGCCTAAACAGGTCCACGCTGACACTGCTCTGCTCTGCACAGACATTACACTGAATACTGCAGCGCACCATGCAAAAGCTGTTCTGCTGTCAAACTGATTTAAAGCTTTGCTGGCTGTGTGTTTGTGCTTTACTGTATTTTACTGAAAAGTTACAGTAGTCTTAACGTGCTGCAGCTGTAATCATGTAATGAAGGAAATGCAAACTGGATTGGATTTTTGCTCAATATTGAAAGAAAAGCGAGACTCCCAATCAGGACGGCTGTTAACTGAGCTCTGTGACGTTCCAACAAGACAGCCACTAAACCATCCGTGCTTGCAGCATTCACACACTTATTAACACCCCGCACATAATGATTTTGATGTTGTTGTACCATTTGTAGGAGATCTTTAGCTGTGCACCCACCTCTCTTTGGCTGGGGTCCACTCCCTGCGGCAGCTCATCGGCAGACTTGTGGACGAGGAGCTGTGGGTCCAGATACTTCCCGGGGCGCCCAGCAGAGGGGGACACAGCGCCACCAGCTGGGGATAATTTAGTGAAGCTATAGGAGGGGGGCGTAGGGGTCCCATCTGTCTGGGTAAACAGGTGAGTGGGAATAGAGTGTCTAGGGGACAGATCACCTCCGTGGACCCTGTAGAATGGGGGAGAGCTCACAGGGCCTCCTGGAGCCCTATAACCACCCCCACTAACCCCACCAGGACTATTATTGAGATCAGAGTTGTTCATATCCTGAAAACATAACACAGTGAAGTCATATCTTTGGAGGATCTTTACATGACATTTTGGAGAAAACATAAACATTGTAAACAATAGCAGAATAGAGAGGTGAGTTTGCATCAGGTTGGAGACATTATTAGCTGTTGCATTTGTGATATTAGTGGGTTTTAGTGAGTTAGTGTCAATCAATCACTTACTACAGTGAACTGTGAGAGAGATGCCGCATCACTCAGCTTTTTTTTCATCTCCTCATAGGAGTTTTCTCCCTGTTGAGAGGATGAGGTGAGCCAGGATCGAAAATTAGTGAGCATGCAGAGTCGTCTTCATCGTCAAACAATCCATAAAATCATACACATGTGACTGTATGATCTTTCTAACTTCTGAAATGATTCCCTCACACAAGATTATTCAGAGAATTAGTGTGACGTTCGTGTCTGTTTTCCATAATCGGCATTGATGTGATGGAAATGAACAGTCACACAAATACTACTGATTTGTGATGATTCGCGCGCCATCATTGCTCCTCTCGCTGAAATCAGAGGCCATAACAAACTCACGCTCCACTTGTGAGGGTCCCACGCATTGAACCACCCGGTGAAGGTGAGTGGCTCGTGTCCCTGTTTGATAAAGATGATAGGTGTGTCGGGGTCTCGGCCCGCTGGGTGGGTCTCCAGGTATTCCTGCGCGCACTTCCACGACTCCTTGGTCTCGTACTCGTTGGCCAAGTTTCCAACCCACAAGAAAATCTGAGATGATGTGGAGAAAGGAAGAAAACGAGAGATGAGTCTGGTCCAGAGCTGTAAAACTGTGGGAATGAAGAAACTGGGGAATCCTACACTTCAGCTGACTTTTCAGCTGCTTTCACAGCTCCAGGTGGAATGTAAGAATGTAAAAATTCAAAAATCTAACCGTCTTTATTCTTCACAGCATTTGAGTTACTGGCTATGTCACATCATTTGCTTATTGTCTTCCATGCAGAATGAAACTCTTTTAAAATATGATGCATTGCTCACTTAAATAATGTTTCTCTTATCAAGTAATTTTATTGTATTGAATAAATCGTTTAGCATTTATTGTCTTAAATAAAGCAAAATTTTAAAAAATCTGCCGGTGTTGTAGGAATATTTCAACCTGTTTTCATGTTGAACCAGATTTATTTTATCTTGTTTTAACATTAGTTTTAACATACAGACATATAAATTCCACAGTCTAATTCCCAGGTGGGTGGACCGACCGGGCAGAGGATGCTTCTACAGACATGGACCTGAAGTCTGGCCGAGCACCTTTGACCTCTCACCTCCTGCCAGGCGTCCAGCAGCATCACATCCTCCTCGTCCAGGTCGCTCTGGGTGAAGTCGTCCACCTCGGTCATCAGAAACCGACCGGTCTGATTGGAGCATTCAAACAGCCGGGGACTGTGAAGAGGCTCCTCCCTCTCCAGTCTGAAACGACACAGAGCTCACTGCCGTTGCAGCTCTATAATCCGCTGTGTGTGGGTGGACGTGCATTACTCATGACGAGGGGACGTTAATCTGTTTACACAGCCACATTCAGAGGCCTTGCCTTCCTTACAGTGACAAAAATGCAAGTCCCCATAATGCAAATCATTAAATCTAAGGGTGAAGACTTGTGTTAGGGTTAAGTAAGGAGTAGTTATGATTATGGTTAGTAAAAGTCTCCAGGAAATGAATGGAAGTCAATGTAATGTCCCCAAAAAATAGCGTGTGTGTGTGTGTGTGTATGTGTGTGTGTATTGGGGGGGTGGGGTTGTGCAGACTATTTTTCATTGGCTTCAGACGACATTGGGCATTCCACTGACCTTGATATAAAAATAATCCATGCAGATTTAAATATAATCTTATTAATGTTTCAGAATATGATTAAAGGGCTTTTTGGACGGGTTTTGGAGACAAGCCCTTATTTTATAATAGTTTATAGGTTATTGTGATTTTTTTGTTCTCTTATGATAAAGAGTAAAAGAAAATAAATATAGAGCAACAAGACATGAGTTGAAAGCACATGAGCCACAATCTAATTTCTCTTGAGATTACATTAATATCACAAAAACGTCTGATTCGCTGACGTGATGCTGCAGCTGTCTGTGTTTACCTCTTGTCGCTGGCATAGGGACCCTTCCCTCCCAGAGCTACCCAGAATTCACTGGGTTCCTGGCCCTCCATCACCACCTGCTTGTCCTGCCTGGACAGCACATCAGACACCGCTTTCCCCATCTCCCTCTCATCCCCGCTGCAGCCCTGGAGACAGACCGAGGCACACATCAAACAAAATGTGGATTTGTGTGAAAATGCCAACACATGAACACAAATTTTACATTCCTTGAGGGGGAGTTCACGTCAGGCCTTCACAGCCTGTTAGCGTGTTCCACAACAGAGTACGCACCTTTCCATACCACAGGTAGCAGATGCGGTCCGTTTTCAGCAGGAAAACATCGTTGGTGTTCAGAGAAGAGGCCCTCGCCGGCACCTCAGTGGCCTTGGTGTTCAGCTCATCAGACCCTCTCACCTGGAAGAGCTTGGGACCGCTGTCAGGGTTGACCACACCATGTCGGCTCGTACCGCCCTGAAGACACACACACACGTGCATACTGTAACATGCATGCAGAGATTTGCACACCTTCACAAACATGCAAACTATTCAGCTGGTTGTCTTTTCTTGTCTTTTAATTATCCTTGAGAAATAACACACTTTCTTATTGCATTGCAGTAAGAATTCCTCCAGCCTTCCTCGCCAATTGCACACACGCAAACAAGATATAGGCATTTGTGCATCTAGCGAAGTAAAAAGAATCGTCAGTGAGAAAAATCACACCTCAAAGATGATGAGCTTGCCCTTGAAAATAGACAGGAAGTGGCGAGGCTCCTTTCCCATGACCACCCTGACCTGGACCGGGGCGCCATTGTACTTGTTATCAACGTTGACAGCCTGGTAGGCGCAAGCTGTGATTTCATCTTTAGTGGCATGGCGGCCCTGGAGACATAAAGCCAAGTTAATACAGAGCTACAGATGTTCTTTTTTTAATTCATCAAAGCCAGAGCTGGGAAATATCCCCTCTGTGGTGACACTGACCTGCCACATGTAGAGTATGTACTGCTGCTGGCCGGAGGTTTGATACGTGTACAGCACCAAGTAGCAGTCTCCTCCGTAAAACTGTCCATAAGTACTTGGCTTTACCTCAGCCAGCTCCAGTTTCTCGATGCGCCACACCTGGCATGAAAATTAGAAAAAAGTTTCAGCATTTCTCCTCTCACCGAATCAGATATCGTCACTGAAGATAAATGTGCTCTGTGTTTGAATGTATCTTGGCAGCGTCTTTGCATATTTTTCCCCTCACCTGGATGTCTCCAGAGCCGTCATCCACCATGTGGTGGTGCGCTGCCATTTCAGGGCGCGCGTGGAGCTGCGTCACATCGAACTTCACCTGGTCCACCTTTGCTGTATGGAAAGTGTTCAGTGTTACAGCATCACATGAATTTACACAAAACAAAATATATGGTCTAATGTGCAACCTGCAATCAAATATTTCACAATGCTCTGAGTTTAAAACATCAGTGCATTATCTCAATTTCAGTAGTCTCAATTTCAATAGTCATGACTATTGAACATCAATATTTCACACTCTGGGTCTCCACACAGCTGGGACGACCATGATCACATTCATAAAAACGTGTCAAATCTTATTTTCACTGCTGCTTTTAAAGGGATCTGACTCAGACGTGAATTTGGTGAAGGTCGTGTGGAGGTTACCTATCTTTCCCACGCTGTAGGTGCTACCGAGACCCTGACTTTGCCCTTTTTCTCTCCAGGATTTGAACAAGTGCTTGAACATCGCTGACTCTCCACCCTCGGTCATCACCTGCACAGTGGTGCTGGACGGGTAGTTCTTGGCTTTGATGTAGCCCTGACGGAAAAGAGGAGCGGAGCATCTTTCGTGACGTTGGTAAATCCTGACTGTTTGACTTGGTGACTCTGGCAAAAGAGAGTCTGGAATGATTATAGAGTATGAAGGAGATTTAATGAGTGAGCTCACCATTGCCCTGTTGAGAGCTTCTTGCCGCTCCTCCTTGGAGGCCTGTTTGCCTTTCCACACCATCACACTGGAGCCTCTCTGGTCCAAGATGTAACAGTCCTGGCAGCGAGAGAAGACACAGTGAACGGGACCCATCGTGTGCGATATCACTGTCTAATGAACATGTTCAAGGCTTAAAAGACAATTACACCGGAGCGCAGCAGGTCTTGTGTTAGAGGCTGCGTGGCCACTTCTTGAACCACCAGGTTCCCGCTGCTGTCGTACACACTGGGGAGAAACAGTGTACGATTTCACTAAAAGCTCATATGATTCCCATCATGTTAATGCAACAGGCCGAGTTAAAGGTCCTACTGGTAGAGTCTGACGTTGTTGTTCGCCGCCTGGTCAGACTTGTCGTCAGGGACGGCCTCCTTCAGCGACCCACTTCTCTTGCCGAGCACTGCCGTCATGGCATTCATCAGCTCCGGGGAGGCCTGCTCATCTCCTCCCTCCACAAAACCAATCTGAGCCCGACCTCCTCTCTCCCTGTCCCTGATGTCCTGAGCCAACAAGACCGCCTGCAAACCAGAAAGGAGAGCAGTTCAGGATTTAGTGCAATATTTTCTACAATGAAAGCTCACTTAAGAAATGCAGAACTTGGCAGCAAAAGTGGAGTTTTTTGCGTATAAAAACAAACGTTAGTGGTTTCACACTGATCCAACCACAGACTATTTAAGTTATTAAACACATCCATGAGATACAAAACAGATTTACTGCCACGACTCAGAAATAATCCACAATTTAAATTTCAGGAAAAATATAAAATTAGACAATAAGAAAGGGTAATTAATACATTTCTCTAATTGCTTTTCAGTGACTGTAATGTTCTGCTTTTGGGTTTTATTTTCCCTGCTTTCATTGGGAAGGAATTGTTTTTGCGTTAGGTTGGTGGAGCCATTTTCAAAAAGAAAACTCGAATAAAACTGAAATTAAAAAGAAAGAAACCAATATACTCACATATTAGTTTTTCATATGAATGCAAACTCTCCAAAGTCCCATGCGGAAAGATCATTTTCATTTTTGAACTGTGTCTTTTACTTTTCAAATTGAGTTTCTGTGTCACTTTTCAATCCACCTCAGTTATCCGAGAGCTACGCTAGTTATTTTGCTCAGTCAGAATTTACATGCAGGACATAATTCAGCTCTAAAATATGTTGTTTTATTACAGATGCTCAGAAGTTAGCCAGCTTCAGTGCTGAAACCAGGCTCACTTTTTGACTCGTAGCCTATCAGAGCGGAGGATTACCTTCATCTTCTCTCTCCTGTTGCTCTGGGGGCCGTTCCACTGCACTATGGCCTTCCCAATGTCCAGCAGGAATATGTCTCCCTTGTTAAAGCTGTCCCATGACACCTCCACCTGCACACGGAGTGAGAGTTTATTTCATTTTATTCAAATGAGTGTTAAAAAAAACCTCTCTGGAAATATTAATTAAACACCACAGAGTCACAGCACTCCTCAGGCAACAAGCACGCCATCATTTGTTTAAGAGGACGTGCCAGCACCCCTTGTCGGGTGGCTGTGTGGAGCCTGTGGTGGCTGGGGACTGGGCAGGCGTTAATCCCAGTCACAGCCCTTTACGTTCCACTCTGCATACCTCCGTCGCTGTGACGTGCTTCCTCCCCTTGACGTGCAGCAGTCGCACAACGTTGTAGACGTTTGTGTCAACGTGGTCAAACCCTGAGGCCACTCCGCCCTTCTTGTAGCTGCGGAGAGAACAGTGTACACGACCAAAGTTCAAGTGCAGTAAACTGCAGCAGACTGGAGGCAGGATGAACGCAAAAGCAGCTGAAAACATTTCTTGAGTTGTTGATTTTGAAATTTACCTCAATGCTGCACAACCGTGAAGCAGAAAACACAGCGAGGAGTGGGAGGTTAATGAACTGGGCGACAGAAAACTGTTTTTCTTTGCTAAGCAGCAGCACAACAAGCGTAATTTGTGTCATAATGATTTCATGCAGAGGGATTACTGTTGTAAGCCATGTCTCAGGAAGATTACGGCATAAGTGTGTGTGTGTGTGTGTGTGTGTTTGTGTGTGACTCCTTCTCTTTATTTGGTCACCACCCCCTTCCAGTTCACAGAGCAGCCCCCTTTCTTTTACTCACATGAGGCCATTTTTGAAGTAGCTCCTGAACCGCGGCGACTCGTGACCCTGCACCTCCCTGTGCTGGACCGGACTTTTACCCAGGTAATCGTCCAGCTGGGTGACGTAGATGGCTGCTGCACCTTGCTCGTCCTGGGAGGAGGAGTTTCCTATCCAGTAGTGGATGTCGGTGGAAAGGCCTGAGCCCGCCTTACATATCTGGTTAAAAACAAAGCAGGAGATACAGATTGAAGGCTCACACTTCCTCATGTACTGTGAAGGCCTGCATAAATCACATCTGCATTAATGTTGTAGCCTCAGCCAACATTATACTCACATAAAGCACAATGTAACAGTCGCCTTCAAAGAAGTTACCAAAGCCTTTGGCTGGAACAGGCACCATCTTCATTTTCTGAATAAGAAAACATATTCAATTTCAAGACATCTCACGGCATAAATATGATTCCAGCATGACACACTCAACCTGAAAGCACAGCCGTGTGACCAGGACTTTGCAATGTGATGATATTTGTTCAAGGCTTACATTGATGGTCCAGATCTGAAGGCCGGGCTTTCTGTTGACATTTCTAAATGCGTCCTGACTGTCTTCGCTCATCATTCTGCTGAACTGAAACAAACACACACACACGTAAGGCAAGAAAGAGTGAGGATGGTGTTTCGCATTGAACACTGTTAATCTTATGCTGAGAATGGTTGAGTGATAATTCTGTGTCACTGCTTTTCATTGGTTAATATTAAACTTTTATTGCACTACAATGATTTGAGAGCTCTTACTTTGAAGAGTTTATGCACAAAATACTCTACTAGAAAATGTTCCTTCAGGTATAACAAAAAACTTACACATTAATAGTAATAATAATCCAACAATATAATTCAGAATAATAATCATCCACATTCACAAAGGCCCTATCTTAAGTAGATTTTTCCACTGATACACCTGGAGTTTTAGTAAGAATCTGAATGCAGGGCCTTTACTTGTAATGCATTTTTTTCATATTTATATCACAATTTTTGCCAATACAGGGCAGCTGAAGCTCCGTTTTTGGTCTGCACCAGCTCCTGAAGGAAATATGTGTTAGAGACACATTAGAAAACACATATTCAATTGTAACTCCTCCAAAGTACTTAAACAGAGAACTGATGCATTTTTGAAGCTTCCTCCTCCTCCTCCTCATCGCTCATCCTCACAAGTTCCCATCCTTTCACTGCAAACAGATGTCTCCAACATGACAAGCGAACCATTTCAAAAGATTGGATCTCTGACAGTGAAACACCTCTAATCCCCCTAATGAGTGTCAGCTTGGCGCCATAGCAACATACAAGTTCTGCAATCAGCGAGTGCTCAAACTGCCTCTTGACTCAGATATCAGAAACAACAGCACTGATAAGCAAACACGGCGCATCGCCAGCTGAGCCAAGAATATAGGCTCAGTGGTGACACACTGTATGGAAACAGGCTCAGTGGGATGCCACTCCGGCGGCAACATATCACGAATGCAAATAAAGGACCCATGCATACATGTTCTGATTTCCAAACAGCTGGAGGAACTGTGGATGCAGTGATTCTCCAGAGAAATAAGACAACTATAGTTTATTGCTCTTATACAGCACTGTGCCTCACAGCTTAATCTTTGCACCAGGGATAAAAGGTCTTGCTGGGCAGTGATTGATGTAAGGGGTGATGTAAGGTGAAGTGAGATAGATCAGGCCACCTGTAATCTACAAGGTCGCCAACCGCACCTTTCATTAGCAGTGTCAAGGCTCTGCTATTCACGTAATCAGATAAAGAGGAGACACATGCAGAGCCAACAGGAGGTAAAAAGGGCTGAGGTTTATATAAAATCATGGGCTGAAGTCGCAAATTGCGCCCTGAGAGGCCGGAATCCGACTGGAATCATTTCACAATTTATTTCGTACATAAAGCTTTAAAGCAAGACCGTGGAACAGGAACAGCCAAGCAGAGAAGAGTCACGAAATCCGCCGTCAGACTCCACTGATAGCTGTATCTATCGCTTTGCTGACATTTGCCTCCATTAGCAGCTGGTCAGAGTGGACAGGGTGTGGCTGCAGCAGCTCCACTCCTGAGTGAAGGTGAACAGGGGTGCATTTGGTTGCTTATGAATTTTAATTAATTAAAAGTTAAATAGTCAGTTCATCGTTGCTAACATCCATTTATTGCTGATACATATCACGCGATGCATTGTTACACTACAATATCAAGTATAATTCTATGTGTCCTGCTCATGTCAAATGGTGTATTAAGTTTAGCAGTATACTCAATCAAATGAATACAATAAATATTCTAATAATAACAGTAATTACCCCCCAAACTTGGGTTTCTCTTTTCTGACCTCGACATTCCCTTAATTGATTCGTTTTGTCTGATGGACTTGACTAAATGGCCTTGCGAAAAACATCGACTGTGCTCTGCAAACCGATCCGGCTCAAAATAAATGAAAAACATGAGCAAACAAATCTCTGAAAAGAGAAACTGACGGCCAGCGTTGCCTCCATTACTGTGACAGGAAAGACTGGTTCCACCTCAATTAACCTGTGGAGTCCATTGACTCAGCACACACAATGAGCTCAATGCTCTGCATACATCCTAATGTGTCCATCTCCATTTAATGTGAAATGATGTGGGTCTAAAGTCTGCTTTAAAGAATCTTTTCCAACATGATCGTAAAGATTTTGTTCTTCGCGGTGATTCAGATAGAAGAAAATGGTCGAGAGATGCTCAGAAAGCTGAAAATGATGGAGAGAAATATGTCACCAAAATAAAAGTATGGATCTTACCTTGTGCTGCGTCTTGTGGACTGAAGGCCTGGGTGTGTCCTGCAAGTTGTAGAGGTAGATTAGTGAGATGTTGTCTTTATGCAATAGAGTATTGCTGCCTTTATCTCCTGTGTGCAAGCCGGAGTGTGTGTGGCGAAGAGGGCTGGCTGTATTTGTCTCCACACCCCGGTTTGAACACACCTGCAATTTCCTGTCTCGATAGCCGCAACACAACCCTGAACACGCCTCTTCCTGCATTGTTTCCAGGTCCTCTCAAATAATGTTTTGACATGGAGATCCTGGCCCTGCTCTGAGGATGAATGAGGGGATCCAGACTTGCAAAAACGCACCACGAAGTCAAGACTGTGGAGAAAATCATGCACAATACCTGGACTGAGATGGACTCAAGCCTCACTCGAGGTCCTGATTGTGCTTTAAGTAGCCAGCCAGAGTTGTGTTTACGTTCGGCTGAGCCCTCAGCAGCACAGCGGGCATTACAGGGGCCACTTGACACCAATTATTCATTTCACAACTGTTACAACTAGCAGATGGGGGAATTGGACTCAAGGAGCGCCGAGTGGCATTGGAAAGGAATCAGAGGCTTTCTGTGGCTAAATCTCTCATTCTGTGCCTCCTCACAGACACTCGAGGAGGAACGCTTGACATTATTGAAGGTTTACAGCTCTGGGCTTTGATCTCCCAACAGAGACGGCGTTGGCAGCTTGTGTTTGCATTTGCTTGCTAAATGTGGAGATGTATTAACACGTTGTATCCAAAGTGATTTGCACACTTTATGAAGTAAAAGAAGGGAAGAGTCTTTGCAGAGAGCGCATGTTGATCCATAGTCAAACACTGAATTGTTTGTAAAGATACAAGAGGAGTAAACTGCTGCTAAGGGTAACCTTGACATCACAAATCATCACACCCTGCTTCTGCTGTCATTCCAAAAACCGTCCAAACTGTGTGAACAATCTGTAAATCTTTCTGTTGCACGTTGCAGCCAGCGCATGAATCATGGATGAAGCTCCCTGCTGATGTTTTCTGCTCAGGGATACAGCTATTACACTTGTCTTTGTCTTATATAGTTCACACAATCCCTGCCAGGAAATCAGAAAAACAGATTGTTGCATAACTAGCCTGGTTTCCTTCTTAACAAACAGCTTCAAGTCAACATGTATTAAGTTTTTCTTACCTTTGGCCACAGCTTTTCATGTTTAGATTCAGTCCTGGGCTGCATTATGAAAATATGATTATTTCAACAACGTGGTGAACGCCAGTCCTCACATATCTGACGGACGAGTGGAAAATTAAAAGAAAAAAAAAAACCCTCACAAGAGTTATTCAGGCTTGAACAAAAGGCTCTGTAATGCCTAATCCACTGCTGCAGTTAAAGTGGCTGCTACGTAAGCGGAAGCTAAACGTTCACATCGAAGTATCACATGAAGCTCAGCTCCTCTTGGTTGCACATTAACCAGTTTATATCCGCCGAATTTAGGCACCTGCAGACCATTCAACCCTGCAGACAACGGAGCTCGAGCCGTTCTTGAAGAGGTTAGTAGTGTCCTCTTGTGTTCTATTCATGATAAATAAAGCACATAATAAATAATAGAGCACATAAGGTATTATATTTAGTATTTTATATATATTTAGGATGCTATTTAGCTTCCTTCAGCTGTTCATTTTAGATTCAAACTACTGCTCTTATGTTTCTAGGCAGATTTTTCAGAAGTAGAAGCGTAGCTGGTTTTGATTTTAGGAAAACACCACTTTTCTTTTAGCTGTCACTGACTCTGAAGGTCAGCGATGACATTTCAGTTTCTTCCTCTCAAACTACTCAAACCTTAAGGATCTGAAATTATAAACATGCCAAGAAATTTGTACTGATAACAAATGTCTAAAAAGTTGATTAAATTTTCCTTTTTATGATGCAGATGAAGTGGATGAAGTCCATGCGCTACAATGGAAAGCTCCAGAACAGCCACAGTCGTACTGTTCACTCAATTGCTTTTTCCAAAGTCTGGACTGAACTTTGAACCTCAAAGCTCTTCATGCGTCAGCCACACGGGGGCAGCACAAACAAGCTGTGGACACTACATGTCATCACCTTTTAACTTGTTAGCAAACAGTTCCTGATTTCACACTTTTTTTTCACACCATTTGCAGTCGTGTTTCTGGCCGCCTGATGAACAAAAGTCCAATATTCACTCTGTTAGCTGTGTTTTGGTCTCCACCAAAGTCCAGAGGGAAATATCTGACTGTTCAGCTGCTGATGCTACACTATGTTCTTCTGCTAGCAGCTAACTGTCTTTGCCTACTGCCCGGAACTGGGCAGGCTTTTGATTATTTTCTGCTGGATTGTCACTATGAGACTTTCACATTTCACACAGTCATTAGAATCCATGTTAATATAGAAATATTAATTATTGCAGCTTTAAAGGTTTCTTAAACAATTACACCCTGGTACAAACTGACAGTGTGCAAACTTGCAACTTTAATAATGTTGTACAGTACGATTTCAACAGCAGTCTTTACAATGCACCCAACCCCCTTTTCCCCCAATAAATAGAATTTCATGTAATCTAAGCTAATTATAATATTTTCCTCAAAAGTTTTACATTTATTGGTGGACGGTGATGTCATCACAAAGGTTTTTTTTTTCAATAATAAAGTGGGGTTTCATTGTTTTTAAGGGTTATCAATTTACAGTCACTGTCACGGATCTAATGACGTCATTCAGCCAGAAATCACATTGAATTGTAAAAATCTTTGGTAAATTTAACAATTCAATGTTACTAAACTCAAAAGCAAAGGACCATCCATGTGTAACAGGCTAGCTGAATACATTTCTAGAAATAATTATTTTCTGTTTCCTCAGACTAAATGACAATTACCAAAGACTGTTTTCCAACTTTCAATTTAAGGATTTAGTTAATATGCTTTTTGGAGATTTGAGTAAATATGCAGCATAAAAATGTGCACCCCATAACCCGACACAACAAAATCAGCACAGTAATGAAGGCACTTCATTCTGTAAGAGAAGATAAATCACAGTTGTTTGAACAAAAGGTCAGATGAGGAACAACAGCCTGCATAGCACAGCTCAACACAAAAAAACCCAAAAAAACAAAACAAAACAAAAGGTCACCCAGTTCTCGAAAAGAAACCAAAAACTCTTCGTTCTGTCTATTCGATTATTTTTGGTAACTAAAATATTACTTGATAGAATAGTAAAACCTCCTCTCTCTGATAGAAAAATTACTTTATGTATGTCTTGCTCTTAGAAACATATAGTATGTACATACAGTAAAATAATCTTTTGTCAGTAGGAGTCCTGTACAAAGAGTCCAAGAATGCAGACATGGTGAGAATCCATACAGCTGTTGTCTCTAGGTTTGATTATGGCTGGAACGATTGCCTGAAGTCCTCACGCTGGGGGCCACGCTGGGACTCCCAGCACCGGTTAGAGGACGGGGGCGGGGCTGCAGGGCCGTGGCAGCGAGGTGAGGCCTCTGTGCAGCAGGGCCGAGGCAGGAAGAACCAGCTGGAGCCGCCGTCTGCTACCTGTTCCTCAGGCTTTGTAAGAGACTGTAAACGTCCTCCTCCTTACTGAGGCCCTCGAACAAAGGGATCAGGTCCAGCAGCTCCGTGTCCGTCATGTCGTCAAACCAGGACTGCACCGGGACCTGTGGAGAGATGAAGTAGAGAGAGAGAACGGAAGAGACAGATAGAATTCATTTGATGAAGGGAGAAAACTCAGCTGACAGTGGATGCTTAAGTGTTGCATTATAGGTGAGGAGCTGGTGCGAGTCTTGTGTAAATAATTAATGGGGGAAATGCATCAAAGGCATGAAGAGTGGCAGCAGCTCCGCTGAGCAACTCCCCATCGGGGGAGAGAAATCTAACAAACTGGGAACACTGCCTGTGGCTCAGCGCTGCTTCTAAAACAACAGTGCAGATTACATCTGACAATGTCTCGCAGATATAATCATTTACCCTCGTCATTAACTTTATAACGAACTTGTTTCCCCTGCACCAGTGTACTTTCACCCTTTTTAATTATGATCTTACAGAATCTAAAACCACTTCATAATGTATAAAATCTCATTGTAGCATCAGTTATTAACACAGATTCACCTTAAAATCGATAAGCTCAAGTGAGATTCCTGGAACCTTTATCACTCAGGTCTGAACAAAAGCACTAAGATTTCCAGGTTCAAGACTTAAAAAAGGAGCTAATCATTTGCTTATTTTTGCCTCCCCTGAACAAGTGACATTTTTTCACTCAATCTAAACACATCCAGGATCATCAGGCATCCACTAAGGACTGAATTATTGTGTTCAATGCCAGGCAGGGGCTGACTTACTGCGTTCTCAGGGTGGAAGATGTAGGAGGCAGGTGAGTTGTCTATGATGATGACTCTGCTGAGCTCTCGGCCCAGCCGGCTGAGGTCTTTGACGTAGTTTCCTCTGTGGAAAACACAGGATTCCCTGAAGAGCCGGGTGCGAAACACCCCCCACTGGTCCAGCAGGTCTGCCACAGGGTCAGCATACTGAACAAACCCCCCCCAAAAAACCCCAAAAACCAGGTTAACACGGTGTATATACACCACTGTCGACTTAGTGCTACAGCATGTGAACGAACCTTCGCTAAGCTCGCCGTGAAGAGGACGCATTCGAAGAGCTCCCCCATCTTCTGGAGGAACTCGTCCACGTGAGGCCTCTTCAGCACGTACACCTGAGGCGAAGACACAAAAATAAACACACCTTTGAAGTCAGCTTCGACACACAACTAAGGCTGGACATCACACCTTAACGCTTCTTTGGCGCAGAGCAAAATGTGCTGCCGATTACGATCACCTGATCAGTCTCAGTGATGAAGGGAGTCTTCCTCATGAACTTTAAGATACAATGTTTTCACACATACACATTCAATTAGAGAAATAACCTCTCAAACAGGCATATAAACAATATCTGATGGAGTGACACACCTGCAACCACTGATCCACATGACATGTACCAGGGTTGCCCAAAGGAGGGCCTGTGGGCCAACGTTGGCCCACCATGAGGTTTAACATGGCCCATCAGATGTTTCCAGCAAAACATTAGAAAATTCAGATAAAAATCTGTGTTTATGCTGTTTTATTTTTAGTGCGGTAAAAGTTTAAATATTTAGGATCCTTAGTTATTAATATTTTTTCATAATCTGAGCACGACAGTGAAACTTTATGCAAGAAGTCAGTCAGTTAAGGTGACTCTGAGTACCATTATGCATCTTAACAATACAACACAATACGAATAGGTGTTCCCTCTGGCCTGTGGCCCACCATTAAGTTTAATGGAATAAGTTTGTACCTCTCGTCTGTGTAGCCGTTCATGTGTTGTTGTCGTCTTGTTTCTCTTGATTGTTTTTAATTAAAATGTGATTCTGTCTTTCCGCAAGCCAGTTTCAACTAATTCCGGCCCGTTTTAATCCATCAAACCGAGTGTTACTTTTAATCTCTTCATGTACAATAATGAGATGAACTGATTTATGTATCTCGTTATCAGTCAAGATATCAATAGCTCCGGTCTGTGTCAGCAAAATGAGTCATCGTGCCGGGTTGTTAAAGTTTTATTGTGTGCCAGTATATGTAATGGGGGGAGAGTCAAGTCTAAGTGTAAGGATTTATTGATGAGTTGCCTGTTGTTCATTGATTATGATACTTAGGCAATAAACTGATTAGATTCTAGGTTTTGACCCTTGACGGTCATTAATCAGAGAGGTTAGTACAGGCCTTAACTTGAGTAAAACCTGAGGAAGAGTTACTCTGAGTGAATGTCGCTGCACTTCATCAAATTGAATCTGCTGTTTGTTAGTTATGAGGCTGCTGTAAGCTCATAGCTGATGTCTGTTTCACTGATTCGCTGGATGACTGTTCTGTAATAAGTTGTCACATTTGGTACATTTACATCAGATTTTTCTCAATGAACTCCCAGTCTATGTATTTATAATTCATCCAAAATCTTTCAGGAAATTTTATGGTTTATGGTTACCCTAAAGGTACTTCAACATTTGAAGCCAAGAAAAGACTCTGAAAGTAAGATACATGTGAGAATCAACACAGTCCTTGATTTAAATGGAAAGTTTCTTGGAGGGCTCCTTTTGTTTGGACACATATTTGAGAACTGTGGCTTCTTTTGTTACATGAAAAAATGGGATGTGTACCCAGCAATTCACAAGGATATATTTGTCATTTCTGCTCGTCTCGGTCCTCTTCTGTTGGCCTCTGTGGTTCGGTGCTGCCCCCAAGTGCAAGTAATCAAGCATAGGCCAAGACAGATCCAGAAAGCCTATCCTGGATTACTTGAACCCGGTTGCAGCTACAATACAGCTGCTTCTGCTTCAAACAGGACAAACTTTAACATTACTCCAATGTACAAAGCAGGTGTCAACCTCTGTTTCTTCCTCCTTGCTGTCATTTCTGTCTCTCTCAAACACACACATTGGTAATCAGTGAAGCATCTCTTCTGCTGCGCACTCAGGAGTATCTTCAGCTCGCTTTGTGACATTTGTTTACCTGGTGGCGCAGTCACGTCACGACCCATCTATCTTTACAGCAAGGACACTAAGCACCAAACTCAGGGAGGAGTGAATGGACTGTCCCACTTTGACGTGGCTGTGAGATCACAGAGAATAATAAATGCTAAAGGGAAGAAAATGGAGCCACAGCTTCCAAGGGGAATCTTATGAATTAATGAATATTATTTCATTCAAGCCCAATTCGAGGAGTCCTGCATATCAGTGCAACAGTACCTGATGAACAGTCCCATCAATCTCCACTGGAACAATGAAGTCTGCATTGCTGATGGGCTGCAGGAAGACAGACAAGAAACAGAGACAGGATTCATAACTTGTGGTATTTTTTTGCTCAAAACAGCACAATCTGACAAGGAAGCTGCAAAACCACATGCCCATATTTCTGGTTTTAAAAAAAAACACACAGAGAAAATAGTCCTACAACGTGCCCCAGGCAAACTAGGAAGGCTTTCAGCATAATGTGGTTCCCTCTGCTCCCGCGCTCTGCGCCTCAGTGTTAAATAAAAACCAGAAGCGAGACTCCGGGGAGAAACCTGGGAGCTGCACAAGATGACAGCCGTGATCGCGGACAGGAGGAGCGCCGGCGTTTTCTCAGCGCGACTTGTGTCATCTTTAAAAGCAAGAAAGGGGAGAGGAGAGGTGCAGGAGGTGGAGGAGGATAGATGCTGGAGGGGCGTGGGTGGGAGACAAGTGGAGGGCGTAAAGACGAGGATGAAAGGATTGGGTGGGAGGCACGGCGGTGTCATTTCAGAGAGGGAGAGAAAGAAAAACAGGTGACACAGAGACAGAGAAAAAAGGTTGCTGTGAGTTTTAAGAAGCACAAAGAAAGCTTCTCGTAAGAGCTCCGCTGTCGCCGGTTTGGACAGAGACGAGAGAGAATAGAGGGTTTTGATGAAATGAAATTGAATGAATTGATGAAAGTGCCATTTCATCAATTGAATTGACTGTATTCATCCACTGATATTTGAAAGGATGCAGGTAAATCCGCAACAACACTGCTCTCCTGTGAAGCAATGCTTGAGATAACTTTGCATCCTCGACCGTGCTTTATTCTGAGGAAGTTATCATCTATTATTAATCTACAAGTCTGCCCTACAAAGTCAGACAGTAACTACAGGAACGGCGAAGTCGAGAAAAAGGGTTTGAAGTTTCAAGGATAATTAGCCTTCAAAATGCCTACATAAGGAGTAAAACTTTGACTTCATGCCTTTTTATGATAATTATTCCCTGCCGTTGCCAAAAAGACAAAAACATTCGGCGGATAAAATCAGATGCTGCCCTCAATGTTTGGACAATCTAGCCAAAAAAGCATCTAAGCTAGGCTACTTTTAGCAGCTAGGACTGCTCAAACTTTTTTCTCCATTATGTTTACATTTACCAACCGTATTTATGTGGTAGAACAAACAATTACTAAGATGTTGGAGCACCAGAATTCATTTTCCAATAAGAAAACAGGTAAAAAAAGACAGTAAATTAACTTCAGCTACGGCTAGCTGTGACGGCACCCCAGCTAGCTGCTAGACTTAACTAGCTAAAGTCGAGTTACTGCAATTGTTTTTTTTTTACCTCTGTTTTGAATACGGTATTTTTCCATACAAATTTCTAAATTCTATGGCATAAACATTTTTACATTGTAAAACATTGAAAAAAAATGGGTCAATTTAGACTAAATAGCTTATGTAGCCTAGTAAGCTAACAGCATTTCAGCAACACTTGAAGTCCCCTATCATTCATCGGCAGTATATAAACAAATGGGTTTCTGTCTTAATAGGGGAAGTTTTAATTGGTGACAGCACAATAATTAACTATTACGATGTCCATATAGCTGTGTACAGCAATATTACAGTGTGTTAAAATACACAAACATACATGTTTGTGTATTGGGAGAATTACAGTTAAGTGCTGCCTGTTTGTTTTTAGGGCGGCCTCGTCTTCAGGTCTTAAAATGATGCACTCATGTTGCCATAAAACCACTCTGACAGCTTTTTAATGAACTCTAAACTAGCTTGAATACACACATACCCCACATCCCTAATGATTATACTGCACATGTGTAAATTCAATGCTTGTTGCCTTCAGGCATAAAACTACAGTCAGCAGACAGTTCACTGCCATCCAACAGAGGGAGTGTTTGCAGTAGGAATATGAAATGGAGCACTTTGACCTTTCATTTGTCACCTGTATAATCCATTTAATATAATCATAATGGTAGTGACAGAAGAACAATAGACCTACTGTACTGGGGATGTTTGGTCTCTCTGTGTGATGCAAGAGCAAGGCAATGCACAATCAAAGCCTCCAGATCCATCCTAAAGCAAATGTGAGCGCTTCTGTGGATCAGGTTTGTAATATATTCAGCTCTGGTTAATGTTTATACCAGTAAAAGACCGTAGCCTTGACTGTCTAAAAACAGAACCAGTAATGAGCCAAACCAGTGACAGGCAGAGGAGAGAACAAACAGGCAGCATTTGGTCCAACTTCCACAAAGAGAAGAGAAAGAGGAAAGAGCCACAGATGGAGGAAGAGATGCAGAGACAGACTTGGCCTCTGCCTATTGCTCGTCTGCTGAATCACTCCTTCATCTGAAGACTGAACACACAACAGCTGCTCGCCGCGCTGCTCTGTAATGGGCCGGGATCCGAGACGGCGAAAGATGTGGAAATGGAGGAGGGCGAGAGTGGGAATGTATGTGCGAGAGAAACGGAGGGAGAGGGATGAAGTAAACAGGGAGAACGGAGAGCGTTTTATGGATCTGCGTCGAACCAGCGTTGACCTCAACAGAGGGAACTTCTTCTGGGTTGTTTCAACTGATGATCACAGTCTGGCTGTGGTCCAGGGTTCCCCTTACATACATGCATTTCCAAACAGGTCATCATTTGGCATTAATGTTCAAACCTGCCTCTGAAAAACACCTCCACACTCATTACAGCAGGATTGTCCACATGCAGTATATCTGAAATGATCTGCACGAGGAGCTCATCCTCACCAGATCACCGTCTTTAACACTAAATTTTATTGGCTGCCAATTTAAGAATTTAAGGTTATATCGCTGAACCCTTACTTTGTTTTCTAATCTGTGCATCTTAGATTTTTACAACGTGGCCACAGATTATTTTTCTCAATTGATTGATTCATTTTACCATCTATAAAATGTTCTGCTTCATTCAGACATTACTTTATCCAGTGATATTCACCTCCTCATGAAAGACTACAAGTAAAGAATGAATTTTGCATTTTTGCTTAGAAAACTACTACTATAAATCAAAATAGGCTATCAAAATTTTCTGCCCATCAACTAGTCACTTAATCAGCTTATCGTTTCAGATCTAAGGCCTTCATTTAGTCTGTCATAAAGCTTTAAAACTGGATAACCCTGTGAGGTGGCCTAACTTTGTCTGTGGACTTTGTGCACTTTGGTTCAGTTAATCTTCAGTAAATCTTAATGCTATAGCGTGATGATAATATTTCATACATTTGTTAGTTTAAATAGCAGTTTCAATACAACATTGGCAATGCTGTAAGGCCCATAAATCAGCGGTTTTCTGTTTTTGACCTGACTTCAACCCCATTCAGCACCTTTAAGATGAAGCGGAGCGAGCCATAATTTATTGCCCGACATCAGTGTCTGACGTTACTTATGCTCTTGTGGCTGAATGGGATCGAAAACCTGCAGCCAGGCTCCAAAACCTTGTGGAAAGCCTTCGCAGAAGAGGATGTTACAGCTGCAGACCATGATTTTGGAATGAGACGTGCAGCAATCAAATACAGGATGGGTTAAAGGTTCAGGCTTCCAGATACTTTTGGCCATGTGTGTTTTTCAAACTTCTATTCCTATTGGAGTTTTTATCATCGTTTTTTCTGTGATACACTTTGTAACACTGGTTTTGAGAAGTGTTCTATAAATAGACTTTACTATTATCATTATTATATACAGTAGGCGATATCGTCTCAGCTACTTTAACACATCCAGCACACTGGATCTAATCCTAGAGCCGGCCCAGGAATCATCTTTTCATCCACAACATACAGGATAAAGCATACAGTATGTGATGTGTTACGTAACACTTCATTTTTAGCCTACATCCATCTGCGCACTGTGAAATGTCTCCTGTCAGTTCTGGCTGTTTTTCTGCACTAATTGTCCAATAGTAATGTGTATATTTTGTCCCAAAATTACCTCCAAACTTCCACAGGATCTACAGGAAATCCTGCAGGCTTCTGAACGGAACTGAAAACGCTATGTGCGTGTCACTTTCTGTTTTACTCTCTTCCTCTCCCAGCTGATTTTCTTTTATTGCATTGCCTGAATCCATTTCATGCCGCATACTGATCTCTGAACTAAATGCATTCTGATGGACTGAGCATACAGCGTGCAACTGAAGTTTTATCAAAAGGAGGAGGAGGAAAGGGGGAAAAAGGGAGTTCCTGTGTGAGTTTCTGGCTTGTTTTGTCAGGAGAGAAAATAAAACCCTTCAGACTATTAGAACAGATCCAGGACTTCTGCGAAATTCATCCCGCAGTCATTCAAGGCAACAGTACACTGTATTGGACACACCCTGGTGTGTGTGGGTGAGTGTGTATGTGTGTGTGGCCCCGTACTGCTGGCATGTGACTGTAATGGGTGGGTCCCGTACAGTGTGTGTGTGTGTGTGTGCATTTTTCTCTCCCTTTCACTTTCCACAGCTAATTCCATAAGAAAATGTACGGAAAGTGTTTTCTCTGCAGTTATTCCAACCAACAAACAGTTCCCTTTCACTGCTGAATAAAACTGGAGCAAACACAAAAGATTGTTCAGCTTCGCCTTCTGCGATTTTGTTGCACACCTCTGACGCCGAGGACAAAAGGCACACAGGCACAGATACAGTACACACACATGTAATAAGATCAGCTGGGGCCGAGGCAGCGCCGTGCTGAAGTGGGTCACTAGGTGTGCCAGGTGTGTCAGTGTGAGATGCAATTTGAATCAGACGTATCCCAGAAACGCTGAAAATAAAATGAACAATAATAACGAACATATTTCATAGTGTGATGGGACACCTGAAGATTTAAGGTGCATGGTGGGAAGACGACAGCACATATGGTGAAATGCATGTACTGTTCTTGAAATAGCATGAGTTTGATTTAGAAACATGACCTTCAGTTGCCCTCTACAGTACTGTACACTGCCAAATTAAGCAATGGCGTCATAAAAACAAGCAAGTAAACTTTATCTTACGTAAGTTGCTCTCCATAAAGGTTAGCCATGGTAGCACTGTGGCCCTGGGCAGACTTTTAATGTCTCCAGTAATTTAGCTGATGCTCAAATATCATCGAGATATCAGCCTCAGCTGTATTTTGTGTTTAGAGAAGCGCATGTTAGCATGCTAGCACGCTAAGCTAAGACGGTGAACATGGTAAACTGTTTACTCTGTCACTGTGAGCATGTTAGCATGCTGATATTAGCATTTATCTACAAGAACTCGAGGTAAGAAGAGCCTCACAGAGCTGCTAGCATGGCTGTAAACTCCTGCTGAGTGTTACATTTAAATATTAAATGCTCCTTTATGGGCCAAGAGAAGTCTCCCACCACTTGGTCTCATAAAACCCTTTAACGCTTTATAGTCCCATCTTTAAGGTATGGTGTGATCATGTGCTTCGAGGTAAAATATACACAGAAATGTAAACTACAAACCACTGAAACCTTAAAAATGCTGTTTTTCTGGCTTCTAAACAGTCTTTAACAGTGTAATAAATCAATGTCCAAATGAATTGCAAGGATCTAACTAACAAACTAATCCATTTGTTTTATTATGTAGGCGGATGACTCCTCGATGGAGAGTTGGTGTTCAAGGGTTTAAGGCTTTGAGCTCATAAAAAGCTGACATTCTGGAGATGCTGCACGTGGTTTTCACAGGGCATGGATGCTACTGTAAGAGCCTCGTGCCAAACAGCTGGATTGGCCGTGGATAAATCCCAGACACGCTGAGGAATTACACCATGCTACCTAAGATGTATTGGTCGCCATGCCAACACCTTGCTATCATAAGTAGTTAGACCTTCTTTTTGCCTTCTCTTGTGTAACTGGTGTATAAAAGCCCCGACAGGGAAACACTTCCCTGTGATTAATTATACTTGAGTGATGCCGGCAGAGCTCAACAGCACCCTATGTTAATTGTCATCATACCATCGTGCTTGTATTCACAATGAAGAATGGCAGCTTGAGGATTTATTTCGGTATAATCCCATTATCCCTCTAAGGTTACAGAATAAAAGCAGAAGTAACATAATAAAGGTCTGTTTACTTGAATGTGAGTGTTACAGAGAGGTGGCGCGTAAAATACCTTGAAGGAGCTGTGCACGAGGGTTTCGTCCAGGTCGATCACCACACAGTTCTTGCCGTAGTCTGATATACTGACCTCGGGCAGGAGGAACTTGGCTGGCGGCTGCAGAGACAATACACAGCCTTTACAAATGAGGTTTGTTAGAGGGAACAGGTTGCAAAGCACACATGATGGCTCAGTTAGAGTGTTGGAGATGATCACTCGTCCACTTTAGGTGACACTTAAGAAGCACTCAACATAAATGACCTGAAGGAGGGTGTCGCTTCGCTTCTGTGGAGGCTTGACTGAGAGACGGCTTATCAATACGCTGGTGAGGTGATGTTGCATTACTTCAAAATAGTGCTCTTTTCTAGTGCCTTTTTTTGTTGCACTGTGTCTTTGTTTGCACTTATTTGTTCTACTGTGATTTGCTGTTGTCATGTTTATGTGTTGATGCTGTATTGGCCAGATTAATTGATAATGAAAATAATAAGCACGATAAGATAAAACTTTATTGATCCCACACCGGGGACATTTTGTTGTTACAGACAGCAAGAATAAAAAGGATTCAAAATAAAATCAGCTACATACGTATATGTACATTATATCCAAAAGGAGAATACAAATAATGCTGCAAAGGACGGCTCAAACGTAGTCAATAGTTGGGCTATGACTATCATCCCTTTTTTCTCAGTAATCTGTGTAATCATTTTCTATAAAAAATGTGGAAAAAATAGTGAAAAAGGTTCATCACAAATGACATATTGAAATTCCAAACAGCCTAAAAACCTAAACACATTTGCCATTACCTGATGCTTGTAATACCCAAATTTAGGGATTAATAAAGTCTATCTTATCTTATATTCAATTTAAACTGATATAAGACAGAAAACAGCAGATCCTCATGGTTGAGAAGCTGGAAGGATCTCATTTAATGTCCGCTCACATACAATCACATATCAAAACCTGTCTAGCTGGTAATATCATAACTACTCTGCCTGTTGTTGTGGTTGTGGCTGTATGTGTGGCTTCACTGTGCGAGTCCCCGCTGGTCTTTTCTGTATTACCTCATGTTGACTGAGCTCTGTGACTGTGCTGCCTTCAGGGTCAGGGGGAAAAAGGAGAAACACTCGTGTCCTCTGCCAAGCAGGCCTGGGGTTACAGACAGGCATGGGGCAGATGGTGCGGCCATAGGGGGCACACACTCACCCACACACATATACATCCATGCAGTCATGCAGACATACATACATACACACACACGCAAACCTATATAGAGGTGAGGAGCAAGGACTCTGTCAATCTTACACATAACCACACTTGTGCTGCCGCTCAGTATGCCAGCCATTTCCTGCACGTATGCGTGTTTCCCTGTGTTTTTGGGCCCGGCTCACTGTATTTATCATGTCTTATGGCGGGACTGCATGCTGATGTTATCACAGGAGGGATTCCATGTGAGCAAGGACACTGAATGACATCCTGGCAGGCTGTGATGAATGTGATTTACACATGCAGGTTGAGCAAATAAAGAAAGACTGACTGGGACCTTGACATTTTCACGAGGGGGATGCACGGCGATAAGAAAAAAAAAGCCCTCAGCTCAGCTGAAGCCTGGAGCCAAAGCCAAGGGGCGCTATCCCAACCTGATAGCTCTAACCACAGCATCGTACTGACTGAAAGGAAATCAGTTAACTTAATCATCACGAAGGAGATAAATCTAACAGACAGATGCAGAAAAACATGTTTTACAGGTATTGTTGTGTTAGGTTATGTATACATATACAGTATCTTCTGGGGATTATATGAGCAGAATAATAGGAGTAACAAGTAATCTTAGTGTGCTACAGTATCTGAAAATTAGCCATTCATAATGGCTGTAACTCCTAATTCTTAATTAATTTATTAATATTATTTAGTGTAATTATATTTATTAATGTTAATCTCATGACAACTGAGCAGTTACTTTTCAGGGTAGAATCCTGTCCAGCGAAAACCTTGTATCTCCACATATGTTGATTTTGAATTTTAATGTTTCTGATAAACTAAAGGGTGAAATGTTCCTTGACAGGTTGAGAAAATTCTCCTACTTCTTAATTTAAGTCATACAAACTATTTAAAAACACTCTTAGATTAGCTGAAGAATGCATGCATAAAGATGAAAACAGGACTGTTTTTAAGAGATACGTGGTTCTCACAGGACAGTGACACTACAAACATATGATGATCTCACAGAATATGATGCATTACTGTAGATTAAACTGCACAAAACGTATTTAAAGTATTTAAAATTAGCTCAACTTTGTACATCTACTGCAGTAAAATGCAACACACACATTAATGCAGCAGTGATATTAATCCAAAAACATGAGATATAATAAAACACTGACAGAAACACAGTGTGTACTTTTACTTTTCATACTTTTTAAGTACATTTTGCTGATAATACACATTTTTACTGAAGGATCTAAATACTTCATTCCCCACTCAATTACAACTACATTCTAATGTGTTATAAACTATTTATTAAGTGTTTATATAAAAGTAATGCTATGGGTTGAAGTAAAGTGGTGCCATTTATTTATATGTGTTTCCATGTTTGTGATGATCTTCTGGCATCTCTGGTGCTTTCTGACGTGATGCTGTGGCCGTGACGCTTGCATTACAGTACAGAGTGACGCAGACCTAACCTGTCCAGGTCAGCTTGAGTTATTTAAAAGTCGTCCTCGCCTGGCCAGGAATATAAAAGAGCAGACCTCGCCGCCGCATGCTCTTCCTGCCATTGGAGGGAGGTGTCTGCTGGGTGGTGTAGTTTAAAGCTTGGCTGGGACGGTGGGGTGCTGTGAGTGTGAATATCCTAAATTACAGTAAACCACAGGACCACATAGATTGCAAAATAGCTAAACGAATTGCAGTCTCAGCACAAACAAAGCAGGGATCAGATAAATCCCCCTCTCTGGTGAAGGTCTGACGAAGTGCAGATCATTGAAACCAAGCCTCCTTCTAATGGACTAACAGTAGTCCATTGACCACTGAGTGTACAATCACAATGTAGTCTTTCTCAATACAGACAAATAGCTAATTTAATCAAGGGCGGCTCATCCATTTGCTGATCAAAACTGCAGCTGTAAAGGTCGAGAGAAAGATTCAATACATTTGATGTAATAAGTAAATCAATCTCGTGTTCTGTCCCATTGATTGGAGCAACACGGGAGAAAAGGACAGCAGGACAAAGGCACAAATAAATCATATGATCATAAATGGATCTGGATTACTTCTTTCTACCAATTGTGTGAGTGGAGGTTAAGTAGCATAAAGCAAAGCACTGAAAGCTGTTTTTATTACCAGAACGGGACGGTGCAAAATTTCATCTGAGAGCAAAGAAAAAATCACCTTTGTGTCAACATCCACATGCAGCTAGAATGATGAAGCACAGCAAGCACAGGGAGGAGGATACAGTGATGGAGCGAGATGAAGAAAAATGAAAGATAATAATACATACACTGGGGATGGGGATGACCTGGACCTGGTCACACTGGAGAAAATAAACAGAGAGAGAGGAAAAGAGAAAGAGATTGAGAGAGAGTGACAGGTTCAGGGGGGGAAGAGAAGCAGGAGAGCAAAAGAAAAAACAGTGAAAATCTTTGCGAGGGAGAAATCGACAGCATCAATATTCCTAACGACGGATGTGTGGGGAGAAAAAGAGGGAGAGGGACAGAGAAAAAAGGGACGTATAGTACACACCGTGATAGAAAGTGAGAACAACTCGCTCAAAAACAAACAGAGCTGCCATAGTAACAAATACGGCTGGCCAGAAATCCAGCAACAGTACACTGCTGGGAGGGACTGTGGCGTGGACCCAGCTCGAAAATCAGCCCCGCGCTATAACAAGGCTTTTTATGGCAAGGTTCGCTAGGTTCACTCTAAATTAATGGGAACTCATTTGTTGAGGAGGGGGTCCGGAGCAGGTCAGCGCTGACCACATGTATAGCGTCCGTAAAGGGCCACACATTCCTCCCCTCAACGAGAGACATTTACAGGTAAACAGGAGTGGAAATGTGATACGAGTTTGCTCCATTTATAGCGCCCGTGTACCTGCCTTGGCAGCAGAGCGCCGTGTCTGCGGAGGAGCTCGGGGGTTTTGGCGCCTTTTCCGCCGCCAGAACGTTCGCTTCACACATCCTCACTACACTGGTCAGAGTGTGTGTGAGGAGAGGGGGAGGCGTGGGTGCCAGGCAATCCATCACAGCGGACGCACACAAGGCCCACTTTATGGGGATTAAAGAAGCGGCAGTACGTGTGCTCGTGTGTGTGCGTACATGTGTTGCCATGGGTCCACGGTAAGGCTTGTGCAAGCTTGTACGAGCATGCGTGTGTGTGTGTTGAGCTTCTCAGCGTGCTCAGTGTGTTATTTTGTGTGTGCGGTTGTGTGCGTAGGCAGATATCGAAGAATGCAAGATGGGAAGTGGGCCCGTATTTTCAAGCAGTGGATGGTAAACAACCTCTGGGTTCAACGGGTTTGAAGCAGCTGGAAAAATTTGTGGAGGGAGCTCGGCGAGGCTGCACAGCGCCTCGGCTTCAGCTCTCTGCAGGAAAAGGAAAACCCTAACAAGCTCTCTGTAACAAAACCAAACAAATGTTACTTGTTACTGGATCTCAGCAGAAATCCCAGTTTGACTCGAAAACTGGGATTTCTGTGCAATACTAACTAATTCTCACAAGGTTTTTTGGGGGGGGTCATATGGATGCAAATGGTTTGTAATTTGGACTCTGGCCAAGTATGATGAAAGAGAAAAATAATGTTCACCTTGGGAGGACTGCCATTCTCCTCTGGCAGCGGGGGCAGAGAAAGTGTCTTGTTGTTGGCGGGTGGGGGCTCCACGTGGTAGTCATTGTAGTTGCGGAAGCAGCAGAAGAAGGGGCTGAAAATGCTCCGGCTGCGGTGCTTCTTTAGGCTGCTGTTGGACTGGGAGACTGAAAGAGATAACGAAAGAAAACGAGCGAGGTTAGGCTGGTTTGCATATGGAAGCCAGCGGTGGAGGACGTATTCAGATCTTTTACCGAAGTAGCAACACCACACTGCAAAATACTCGTAACTACTGTTACGAGTTCTGCATTAAGAATGTTATGAATTGTTGGAGGTTTCAGAAAATACACTTTTTTGCTTATTATTCTTCTTATTTATTAAGAAGTTCAATACCACTCTCATGTCTGTCTAATATAAAGAAGATCTAGCAGATGGTTAGCTTAGCATAGACTGGAAACCGAGGGAAAAAAGCTAGCCTGGTTGTGTCCAAAGTATTCATGATAACACATCATACAATATTACCAATATTTACTATTTCAGTTTTTCATATGAAACAAACAAGATACAATGTGTTAATGTGTGAGATTTCTGTGCTAGTTGGTCAATTTTGTTGCCAGGTTTCCCCATTCCCAGTCTCTGTGAAAGCTTAGCTAAATGTCTTGTGGCTGTAGTGGTATCAATTTTTCTCGCAGTAATATCACCAAAATGTACTCAAGGTAAGAAAGTAAAGTAAAGAACTTGTAGAAAATAGTACAAAGTTTATAAGATTATTACGTTTTGTTTCTAAAAACCTAATTTGCAAAGTAACTAATAACTGTAGCTGTCGACTACGTAGTAGAAGTATAAAGTGCCATTAAATGGAAATACTCAGGCAAAGTGAGTTAATGTGCTTAGATTCATTCCACCACTGATGCCAAAAAATTTGGCCTCTTTTGACTTTGGATCAAATGCTGTTTTAAGGCCTTTTCACAGCAACGTCACCTGTTGAGAGCAGGTGTCACATGCTTAAATGCTAATTCAATGCATCCTCTGAAAGAAAAAGACAGGGCCGATGCTCAGAGTTGCAGACAGACTCAAACGCATCATCGCATTACTGTGACAAAAGGGGCCGAGATGTATGTTGTACAACACAGTGAGGCATCGGTTCGTGCAATAGGGAGCACAGGGACAAAAATAGCCACCGTCAGAGCGCCCTCTGGGAAGGTAGTCCAGTTAATTAACATCAGGAAAGAAGAAGCCAGGAAGATAGACACATTTATATCATGTATGTGAGAGAAAGTGGCAGAAAGTAAAAGAAAAAGAGGGAGAAAAAAATCTCACACTTTTCATAAGTCAATGTCCACATACTGTACAGTAGATTCTATATTTAACAGCTATTTTAAATCATTTCTTTTATTTGACTCTATTTGACAAAAATGAAACCTAGATCCATATGCTTATCAAGAAGGTTTGATGTGTGGCTGAGTGCTGCAGAGATCCAGGGAGAAAACAACATACACATACTGTGTAGGTCCCTGGTTACATCATTCCTACTTCACTGTCTCTGAAGCCCATGGCCTACTTTCACACTGACAGAGGAGAAACAAGCCGACTTCAGTGATCTGTAGGCCTCTATAAATGTTCTATTGCGGATTATGATTTTTACATTTTCTGTCGGTGAGGATGAGTGGATATAAATAGAAATTTGGGCAGCTCTGGTACAAAGGCGAAAATCTGACAGCGCAATTATCCGGAGGTGTTCCTAAAGTAGAAATTCTGCCAGTTTAATTGCTTTAAAGGTAATTTTTAGGCGTGGAAATCCCAAATTTGTGCAGGACTTTGAAGTGTCCCCAGGCTGACTTTGGAATCGTCATTTTCGTGCTTTGAAGCGGCCATCACATAGTGTCCCTGTTTGCTGCCGTCTCGTTAACGTGTTCATACAGCCGTGTGACACAGGCAGCCCAGTTAGCCGTGCACGCTGAGGCTGTCTGCAGCCCGCTCCGGCTCTGAGAGGCTTCAGATTGACGCTTGGAACTATCCTTGGGTTGCTGGATCTGACAGGCTACGGGCAGTTCATCTTGTTTGTTCTTTCCATCTTTGTTGTCCAAGGCTCGCCGTGGATCTTCCTCTCACCCGATAGATGTTCTCAAGAAGCAACACTTCGGTAAACAAACAAGCCTATACAGCTGGAAGAGGAAGGCAACATGCTGTGTTACTATAACCTGTGTGGTGACTGAAGGATATGTTCTGCCCACGTAGACTTGATGCACTCACTGCTGCTACAGAAAGCTGATAAAAGTACTCTGACTAAAAGCGGACACTATATTACTGTGTCTGCAGACATTGCAGACAATCCTGCATGTTTACTGTTATACACAGACACAGCATTAATGGTATTCATCTGATTAGAGAAAGAGGAAAGCAGCACATACTGAAAGCATTAACCTCATATGAGCAAGGTCACCAAACACACACACAAACATGTCCACAGGCAGGGTTCAGGAAGTCCAATAAGACGCAGGGACTTCATGCGGAGGATTTCAGAATTCATAACTTCACATTGTGGAAATATCACTTGTGGCGCTCGCAGCATTGACTGAATAAATGGCACCCTTTTTTGAGACATATCGAATGGCTTTATTAATGGTCAATAAATTATCAATTTAGCTTTATAAATCAATTTTGAGTCATTAACAGGAGCAGTTTTTGGGTATCTGCCATAACTCAGTGCCTCAAGGGTGATGATGCTATTTGTTAGACAAGAGTTTTGAACTGAAAACTATTTTCTGATGTTTTATAGACTAAAAGATGAATCAAATTATACATTATTGACATTTGTTAGTAGTCCTAGTTGCTTTCTTGTTTTGGCTTTCTAGTTCATCCTGTGAACTGTTCCAAAAATCTATTTATGAACAACTCACTAAAATTTACAATTAAAGACTTCATGCATAAAAAAAAACAAAAACTCATTAACACTTATTATGACAGATTTCTAATGGCAGACTTGATGGTTTATGGTGCTTAATTAATTACTGGCTTGATGGCTTTTTAGAAAGTGAAAGTTTCTCACCTAGTGACCCAAACTTTGATGTAATTAACAGTTTATAAAGCTTAGTAAATGATTTATTAACATCAATTAAGTGAGTTGAGACTAATAAACCCTTTATATGAAGTTCAATAATAGAAAGTGGTACCACAAATGATTTTGATCATCTGTTTTCTGCATTGCACTGGAAAGGCAACAAAAATCTCAGAGCTTCAGACGCCAAACTGGGGCAAATAAAAACAAAAGTGTCAAGTAGTACAAGAAACTGTTGTAATCTGAGTGATTGGACCCTTTAACATGGTAAGTTTCCAGTTTGGCAGGACTCCGCGTCCTCCCTCATTCTCCCTAAAGTTGGCCTCAAACACTTTGATGTCATTCTTCCTCCATTTCGAGACGGTCTACATTTTCCCGCCCTGGTCTGCTGCCCCGAACGACCGCCTGAAAAAAGCAGGTGGGAGTGCGAGGTTGAGGGAGAGAAAGGAGAGGGAGCTTGGAAGGGGAGAGAAGGGCGTAGAATGGGTGGGGAGAGTTACTGTGGCGAGACAGCCTATACTTGGGTCTGACTCTTACTCCACCCCCTCCTGCACCACCACCCTACACAAACAGAGCTTTCCTTTCTCCCTTTTGACACAAACAACATAGCTGAGAGCTGACTGCTGCCGGAGACCGAGCAAACACACGCACACATGCAGCATATGTTCACATGTTTAGGCAGAGGGCCACGTGTACAGTGATCAACAAGCAGCATACTTCACAGGCTGACACAACTGAGCCGCACAGAAACTTCCTGCTTTCAACGTCCTTGCTCAGGAATGTGACTGGATTCAGCTCGCCTTGCATAGTAACGCTGCTTTCGTCAGCCCTGAGAATAACAGCAAGAGGTTAAAGTGCAACATTTGCCACCAAGAACACAGGAGAGGTGATCTGAACAAACTTCAACAGCACGACAACAAGGTAAATCAGTCAAATAAGACACTAAAGCACCCAGACTGCAAAAAATTAGCTGACAGTCTGCGGTTCTGTTAATAAGGGATACGCCTCACTAAAATCTAGGTAAAGGGTGGTGCACACAAGTGGTTTTAGCTAACAAAAGCTCCCCAGAGAGAGATATATATTAGGCCAAAGCTGTAGCCTCTTCAGAGCAGGTGCATATTATTTACCCACTGAATACACTTCATTCGATCAGCATATTCCCTTGATGTGAGAGCTGTGAAAACAGCCCTCTAAGGCAGCGCCTGTGTCAGTGCTCTTGCTGAATGTTAGGTACTGTAACAGCGATACTGTAGAAGGCTCTCGAGTCAATCAGAGCCAGCCGGGCCCAGGCTCTGTCACATGTTCAGGCCCAACCACTAACAAGGCCGGAAGAGGGAGAAAACGCAGGAAATTCTCAGCATTCCTGACAGGAAGAGATAATCACCCCATGACCGACAGCGTGGAATAATGCCAAGCTCCGAGAGGGAATATGATCCGCGGCTTAGCTCAAGACTTTGGAGGTGGCCTCCTTTACTGTAGCGTTAAAAGCACATAAAGTGCAAGCAGTCAAAACACAACGTGCCACATCTGAAATATGGGCATAGGTTTATGTTTAGCTGCTGTGGATGAAGTCTCAAAGGTTTATGTCAGGGCATGCATCACTCTTCAGCCAAATGGTTTTTTTTTTTTTTTTTTGGGGGGGGGGGGGGGGCAAACAATTAAAGGTCAATTCAGGTTTATTACAAGTTGGGTCTTATTTGCATAGTTTTGGCCATTATCTCTATTAGTTATAAACATTGTGCTCACCAAGTTTATTGCTGAGATCTGGGAACATAACAGCATAGCTACACCAAAGTCAGATTGGGCAATAAACACTAGATGATCACACCGGTTTTAAATACGCCAATAGTTTAGCAAGATTATCTAAACCAGAGCTTCGCAACCCCCTGGCCATGGACCTCATAACATTTACTGCCATGCCGTGAGTAAATCATATGATTTGGCAGAAAAATCTGATGAATAATCATATAACTTTACAGGCTATTATAGGGTATTTTTGCAATAATTAACTTGAACTTGGTGCATTCTGTGCTGCATTTCTTCTCATCACCTCCACTTGTTTGGCAGGTCTGACACCAACAAAGTCATCAAGTACAAAACCATTCTGCTGCACAAAAAAGTATTTAGTCTGAAGGTGAGCACATCTGTAATAATACAACGTCTGTTATTGTCACATACAATTCAACATTCGCAATGCTGATTACACAAAATAACTGCAATACTTATTTCAACAGAAAAATGAGATAACGACCACAACAGCTAACATGAGCTTAGCCCATATGACTGTTCGCATGTAGCACTACAGAAAGTCCAGTTTTGGCAGCTAATAAGACACAACACGTGAATTAGACAACTTCTCAACTACAAGGAGTCACATTTTTCCTCATTTGGTAGATGCTAATTGGTCGAACAGTTAGCTAACACGTCCCTCAGCAATCCTATGAATTTGTCCAAGACAGCAAAGAAAATTACTGCTAAATTGTCAAAGTATCGGGGATAGCAATGAATTCAATTCAACTGAAATTCTAAACCTGAGACTACTAAATAGAGTAATCACATTGCTGTTTTAGTAATTACGTAAAACTTTGCTGCCCAACAAGACCGACACGAAAAACAGCCAAATCTGCAACCATAAGACAGAAGTTGTATTAAATTATGCTTTCATATATTGGTATTGGACGTGCCTGTGTGGTAGACCTTGAACTGCACTCCAGCAGCAGTTAGTTGCCCAGCCAGGCAGGTAAAGTGTACAGTACCTGGGGGGCATGAAGGTAAATGTGAGAACAGTCCATGTGAGGGTGCAGTTTAAATAATTCAGATGGAAAACAGGCCGGTTTTAAATGGCGCAGCCAGGTACTTAACATACACTCAAATAAAACAGCCGGGAGCCACAGGGATTTCCATTCCATCTCTGCTATACGAAGCTACTGTATAACTAAAAAAAATGAAAAAAAAAGCCACCATGACACAGTGAGGACTTGAGATCATGGCAAAGAAACACCCAAAAAAGACATGTTAAAACCCTGCCATGGCCTCAGGCAGTGGGCATGATTTCACAGACTATTTGCCTCCTCTGCTCTCTGAGATTTTGAGTGTGGGGTGTTTGCATTAAAAGTGGGGCCAGCTGTCTAGGGCTTATATAACACAATGTGAGATAAAATAGTTATTCGTCTGCAGCAAAAATAAAGTACTCTACGCACACACACATAGCCCGACAGGTAATGCACTGTTAGCCTGCAGCCTGGGATCTAATGTCTTGAGTTGACAACACTCGGAGGCAGAGTGAGCACCTGAAGATGAAGCTGTTTCTGTTGCCGGCTACAACTAACAGCAACAGACAGCAGCAAGGGGGAACTCCTTGTTGTGCACTGTCAGCAGAATAACACTGTAGAAGGAATCCCTGCAGTAACACACTATATCTGCAAATGAGATAGCACTAAGAAAGGAAACACTTTCATTTTGCTCTTAAATTTAGGCAAAATTCATTCGTGTCTTGGCCATTTTCTCTGTTATTCATTAACTGTTTTAAATATGCAATCATTGAAATGCTCAATAAAAGTGGTAAAGGCCCATAACAATATCAGAGGAGATGTCTTTAAATTGATTGCTATGTCTATCCTGCAGCCTTAAACTAAAAGATTTTCAATTTAAAGCAAGCAAGAGGCAGCAAATTGTCACATCTGAGAAGCTGGAACCGGAAAATGTTTGAACCTTTTGCTTAATAGATGACTGAAATGGTTAGTGAATCAATACATTTTACATTACATACATTTAGCAGATGCTCATTGGATGTCTTGCTCAAGCACACAGCTTACAGCCAACCATTTTCACCAACTGAGTTACAGTCCCTCTGTTTTGTTGTCCATCAGCTAATCGATTAGTCGACTAATTGTTTGAGCACTTTAAAACACAGGGTTTTAAAGAACGAGTTCTGCCCTCAGATTACTACAGATTATTGATTGTTTCCATACAAGAGAAAATCCCACCAGGGCAGGAGACGATAATTACAACAGATCGGCTTCCAAAACAATATTTATACCACCTACTTCACAGTACACTTGAACATGTGTCTGCTTACACACACACACACACACACACACACAGTAAATCCAAACAGCTGAGTGGAGTTGGGTATCGTTAGTTGATCTGAGCCCGACAGTTCAGCCTGTGTGTGTTCACTGTGCCGAGGTCCTCGGTGGGTTATGTGTGAGGCCATTAAGGCAATAATAGCACAGTATGATAAAATAAACTCCCATTAAGCCTCCTTACTTCCCCGCACAGAGGTACACTCGGCACGAGCAGATGCCTTTAGTCACACTGACTGACCCTCAGCTGCCCTTCTGGCTTTATTTCGGCACTTATCCTGCAGGATTTATCCACACATATGTATCCTATGTGACCTTATGTAACTGGCATTAACTAAAAGACCCCGTTGACCAAGTCAAGACAGGGTTTGCTGAGATTTGAACACATAAACCACTCGGTTTGGCACCCATGTAGCACAAGGTACTAACTCCCCTGGTGCTGCTGTGAACCCTGACACAGAGACGTGGGTGGGTCTGCCCCTGTTTCCCTGCCTCGGCTGTATAGCAGCGTAGGCGCTGTGGTGGCAGTGCCAGCCTGCCTGCGGCCCCCCGGGGGACAAGGGCTGCTGCTGCTTCTCGAAATGAAGGAGATGACAAGCGCGAGAGAATTAACCCACTGAGAGCTCAGGGAGAAATAATGAGGGAGATCTGACTATTCTGCTGGAGTTACGCAACCAGCAGCAACACAGCCCACGTTGTTTGGGGCCGCGGCAGTTCATTATTTATATATCTTTTTATATTCTCATCCACAACTGTGCGCTCAATGCCAGAGGCTCAGTGACTGATGGGAAATCCTCCTTGCCTGTCTGTTGGTTAAAAAAAAAAGCATGTTAGAAGAATTAACGTCAGATGAAATTAAAGGCCTGTCTTCAGGCTCATACACTTGGTGACCTGAGAGATGCTGTCCGTGCAGCAGTAAAACTGATCCATTGAGTAAGTAGTGGAATTTAAAGGGGGTACTTCAACAGTTTAGTATTAATTTTCCATAAAATTCAGAAATAAGCAAAAAACTAAATGATTTCCCACAATGCAGCCCACATCATCTTTTCATTAAACCCTCCCTGCCAGTCTGTAACTTAGCCCTTTGTTAAAAACCTGAGAAAAACCTGATGATACCACACTGACATCATCAGGGTTATTGTTTCAGGCTTGACAGACTCCTCCAGAGCCACAGAAAACATTATACAACTCACAAGGCTGAGTGGCACTCTCAAACCGTAATGTGTAAAGCCCCTTTAAAATTTTGCTCTCAAATACAAAAGCAACAAAGTCTTTTTCAGTAAATCATGAAAATGCTGCTTGCTATGAATGGAAAGGAAGTAAACAAGTAGGTCATGTATTTGTGTGTGTGTTGCTGTGAGCATGTGCGTGCCCTGCTTGTGTATTGCTGCTGCAGCTTCCCATGCCTCTGCTCCCTGAGAGGCGTTCATCTCTACATTTCCACACACAGCATGTCCTACTTAGTGCCCCTTGAGATTCACAGTTAAACAGTATTCACCTTTACCTCTGGAGAGGCAAAAAAATTGCCCCTTTGTGTCTCTAACAGCCTCTGTGCTCGTGTGTTTGCTTATTCCTCGCTCGTCTATTTAAAAATGTATAAACCTTTTATGCTCTTCTGTCAAATATCTCACAAACTGGCAGGCAGCATAATTCAGGGAGGGTGACAGAAAATCATTATGGACAAAGCATGATCTCCTTCTCAGATAGCCAATTACTGGTGATGAATGCCAGCCAGAAGAGGGCAAAATATGCAGAAAGGCCATCCCCTTGTCAGAGCCAGGCTGGGTGCATGCCTGCAACCCCAGAGACACACAGCTGCTATTTGAGCACTTTCTCCTGCTCTCTATTTCACCTCCACTTTCTTCCTTGACCCCTACCTTCCTCTGACTGTATTGATCTGTTTTGACAACGTCCGTTTGGCTGAACGGATGCTCAATTAATCCTAGCTTGTGGCGTGTTCGAGTCCAAGCTCAACACTCCCATCAGAAACAGGCTTCAGAGCAGCAGCATCAAGGCTGCTGCGGCAGTGTGGCAGGCGGTCCTTTTAGCTCCGAAGGGACTGTGGCTTTTGGAGCATTAATAATGGTCTCCACTCATTCGCAGCCATCGAATGCCGATGTGTCAAGATATACATGAAAGGCAGAGTGATGTAATCCCACAACAATGCTGTGCATTTAAATCGAAGCCCGACAAGACAAGCATGCACCAGAAGAACCAGACTGTCAGTCGTTTGTCTTCTGTGCTCAATTAGGAGAAGTTTGAAGAGCTGAAAGTCGCTGACAGCTGCAGTAAATTAAGCCAGAAGTTGAACACAGACACAAGACTTTATAAAGCCGCTTAGTATGGATGGAGTTCTTCTGTTATCATGAGCTATTTTCTCATTACAATCAATATAAACTCCATTATTATAGTGCAATCACAGCCGATCAGTGCTCAGGAAGGAGGTCGACTGGGCAGAACATCATTTTATAAAGAATTTACTTGAAATCCTACTGTAATAGTCTCTTCAAAGCCCATGGCGGACATTTTGAAGTAGTGATCGCTCCAAAATAAGCAACCACAGCATATGAGCTACACTTGAGACAACATTCGGACATAAAACTTCCCCACAATGCTGTCAAACATATGGTCCAAAGCACACAGACATAAAAAGAGGCCCAGAAAAAAACCCAAACCATGCTGTGCAGCAGAACCTACGAACCGGATAACAAAATACTTCACTGAGGGAGGAGAAATGTTGAGTTTCTCATGTGCAGAAGGCACACAGACATATTCCTCAAGACCGGCTCAGCACAAGGTATTACATGGGAAGAGGAAGGTAAACATGTAAAAATCGGAAATAATTGATACAGCACCTTTACAGAATAAGTGAAAGCTCAAAATGCTCCAACTTGAACGATTAACCAAATGAACTTTCATTTACTGTAACCCAGTATAGAAACAAACCTTTGCTCACACCTAAAAATCATCAACACATGAATTAAGCTCTTGTTATGAACAGGAACAGAAACAGGAACATGTCCCCATTTGACTGCGAAGACCTACCAAAAAACAACAAAAATGAATGACACTAATAAAACAATATTTAAGTAAGGAAATATAATTTTGCTTTTGTAATTTGCTGTAAGTTTCATTGAAACACTCTGTGGTGGAATATAACTAGGTGCATTTACTCCATTACTGTGCTCACATGTACAATTTTTAGGTACTGTGTGCTACTTAATTCTTCAACTTGCACGAGATTTCAGGGGGAAATATTGTACATTTTACTTAAAGGACAAAGCTACTGTTATTCTTAACAGAATAATTTATTATTTTCCTTTCTTCCACAAATCTCTTGACAAGTCTCTTAATATTCTCCAACTCTACAAAGAACATTGGTTGCTAGAGGAGACATAAATAAAAAAAAAAGTCACAAAAACTAAAACAAAATGCTAAAACAGCTTGACACTGTAGTCTTTATCAAACATTACTCAAGCAGAAGTAAAGAGCGCATTTGTTTGGGACTATTTTCAGTCAGTTCATTAGTGCACTCGCGAGCATTTCCGGCAGCAGCACGATGTGGGGTTGACTCAAAATAAACTACAGTTGTCATGTTCATTGTAATCAAGGAACATGTCCCACAGTGCAATGGAGTGGCTCACACATGTGTTTTTAATGTGTTTTGGCAAGACAATACTTTGGTCTTTTCATGAGATTTGTTGACAAGAATGACAAATCTAAAATATAATCCTAAAGGATCTGACCCTAAAGTAAAGGCAAAGCTAAAATTATGGCTTTTGAATACACTGTCCTCAGGTCAGACCCAGGTCCATAATTGCAGATTGAGTGTGGATCTGTGGGCCCTTCTCGGGATCTATATACTGACAGTATATCAACAATAGATTTATGAACAAGTAAAAGGATGTTAAAGCTCTATTCTAAACTGGAAGCCGGTGCGGGGACTTCAGTTCAGGACTGATGTGAACTTTTCTCCCAGTTAAAAAACTACATTCAGAGTGAAGATTTAAGTATTCAGAGTCAGCCAATGTAGGAGTGAAGAAAGAGTCAACCCACACTATTTTCTCCTCCAGCCTCTCCGAGGACGGGCTGCAGAGCGATTCCATCTCCTTCACTTGTGTCTCACAATCCATAGATTGACCAGCTGCCTCCTAATTAAGGGCCACTTTACTGATTTTTAACATGAATCTTTATTGTGAGTGGATGTGAAAATCTGACATAAATCTTCCTAATGCATTCTGTGTCGCAGGAGATAACGCTCCTAGGCTCTGGAAAAAAAACTTTGCCAGCCATTATAACAGTTAACTTAAAAAACTGATATTTTTATATGTTATCAGGATCAAAGTCCATCACCGAGGAGCAAAAGAGAGACAGAAGAATACAGGGCTACGACGCTACGGTACTCAGCTAGCTTCCAGAATATATATATATATATATATATATATATATATATATATAGTGAGTATACTTAGAAGATATTCTGATTCTTTAAAATGAAGTTACATAAAGATTGACATAGTAGTCTATCATAGTAGGTCACTGTCTAATTTTATCATTCTTTATCAAAAAATACTTTTTCCCAAACAAATATCCATGTTTGGGTCTTTGTGTCTAAGCAGAGGGCTAGCTTAGGCTAGCATTAAAAAAAAGGCAGGGAGAACAGCTGGCTTTGCTCTGTTGGTTGTTTTTATACTTCAGTTTCCGATCCTGAAACTGTATCATATTTCATGGATCAAATATTTTTTGGTTTTCTCTTTGACGTCCTCTGGCTGCTTTGCTTCTACTCTTGGTGATTTACAGTTTCCTGGTGGACAGATAGTTTTGCTTGCTGCGAAAGTTAACTGTCAGCTGCCGTTAGCTAGTTAGCTCAGTTAGCTGTGCAGCTAGCAGTCCAATTAGCTGACTCAGCCCTGGGGTGCCATGAGCCAAACCCGGTAAGAAGACCACCTACTGTACTCGCTGTCGTCAAACCGGCCTCCATCGTTCATGGTGACTGTTCTGTCCTGGCCTTGCTCACTGGGAGCTGCCCAGAGAGTCAGTGAATATGGATGCTAGCTGCATGGCGGCAGGGGACGTAACACACATTCAGCACTATTGGCTGCTGTAAACGCCAATCAACATCCAAGACAAGTCCCTCCCTTGCTTCCTGTTTTTACAGGAAACACATAAATATGCCAGATCAAATAGCACTCTGGTAGCTGTTTCATGGGAACTTTAAGCCTTTGCCTACGCCAGCTAACGATCTAATGGCTTTAGCTTAATGGATATATATGATTGGTATCAAGTTTTTCATCTAACTCTCAGCAAGAAATCAAATAAAGGTATTTTCCAGTATGTCAAACGACTCCTTTAATTTTTCTTTAATTATATAACTTTAGAAAAACATTAGCATCCCTGATACCTTTTCTCTTGACAATAATGTTTTTTAAAAATTTAACAACTGGCACATAAATGACACAATCAAGGAGATATAAACATTAATGAGAGACTGATACATCAACAAACACCTAAGGGAGGCACTACTGGTGATTGACTGTTTATGAGCTCATACATAATGTGAAATTCAGTGCTGGCGAGTCCATTGTGGTTATTTACAATGCCAAGCAAGTTCTGTGCAGAGCAACAACCATACAAGGTTACTACAACAATGGATTTATTTGCTGCTTACAGCTGTAAAAACTTTACATTTCTTCTTGTTGTGGGAGTGAATGAATGTAAAAGACACATGAATTAATACAATCCTCCAACTTCCACTTCAGGCATGATCATCCACACACTGGGCCGATCCCGCACGTACAGCTAACAAGCTTATCAGTCAAGGAGCTTAGAGTTGGAAGAAAAACATGCGACTCGTCCCAATCAACTGCCCAGTATGGTAGTGGACTAAAGTAATGAAGATGTGTCTAACACTCCGACACTTCCCTGGAGGTGCAGATAATCTGCTTTTCTGAGCAGCAATGACTAAAATAGGCTCATAAATCTGTAATAAGGATGTGCACTTCAGAGTCCAGCTTTCCTCTCAGTCAAAATGGTGCACTGAACATTGACTTAACTGTACGCACATAGCCATCCAGTGTGACTCCCAAGAGAGGTGGGAGGCTTCAAAGTGACAGACTGCATCCTCAAAATATAGCTAAGAAATCTATGCAACCTATGACAGAGTAAAAGATTGTAACCCCGCTCTACTCAAGGCTGAAGTCCGGTCATGACAGCGACGTGCTGCACACAGCAGAGTGGCAGGTTGTGCCAGGGACTCCAGGGCAGCCAAAACTCACAGTAGCTCCCCTCGCTAACTGTGCTGCACACACCCCCGCAGGTGTGGTCCACACATCATAAACACTTTATTAATGTACAGCAGCGTGTTCCAGGAATAACCTCAAAAGCCAAGTGTGCATGAAATCACAGGCTTTTCTCCAGATTCATATTTAATTGCAGCTTCAGTATGTTTTTCTTCCTCATACTCTTTCTGGCAATGCAAAGATTTTCTAACCAACAAGCCTCTGAGGGAATGTTGACATTTTAACATGCCATTAGTATACATAAATCCCACCTTCTGCTGCTCTATGCTTCTACTGCAATTATATACCTTATCACCATAAGAGACATTCACATGTACCAGGACAGACAGAGTATCTTGAACACAGAGTTTTTCAAAGGCTGAAGGTTAATGGGCTCTGTGAAACACACAGTTTAGTGTCTTAACTGTCTTGTTGCAGCTTTGAGCGACCATTAGAGTAATGACAGGGGAGAATACACATTACCTAGCCCCAGCCTGGAAAACCACACGTTTTGGAAAAATATAAAAAATATCGTTCCTGTTTGTTGTTTGTCCCCAAGAAGTGATTTTTAAAAAGTAAAGTTTTTCAAAGGATTCTGGGGTAAATTATACAGACCTATTAATCAGTATGAAAGAAGCAAAACTGACACACACCTATTTGAGCACACTTAATGAATAAGATTAGTGATACATCTTTCTTATTATGAACAAATCACATTAGAAAAAAGACCAAAACCAACAATGAGCTGATTCATCCATCCTGATGCTGTGAGCACTCATCAGAGCACCAAATGTGTATCAATCCGCAGCTGAAGATAGTGCCAAATTCACAACTCTTGCTTGAGTAAGCTTTGCTAAACATTACAGTGCCCAGTTAAATATGGAAATTACTGATCATCACCTTTTTTTAAAATTTAAACTACTACATGTTGGTGACTTGTTTTTAAACATTTATTTCTTCCATAAGAAAAAAATGGGCTCGGTCAGAAAGTATTCAGACACTAACACATTTTTTTTGCTCATTTCATGGGATTTGTTGACCAATAGAATAATACGAAATAATGCCAGACTTTTTTAATGACTTCCTTTGTGAAGATGAGTAATCTGCTGAGGAGAACAATCAAGTGTTTTAAAGTTGGAACTTGCTAGGATTATTCAACTATGTAAAATATAAATATAAAATATTACAACTGTCTGTTAACAGTTTGTGTGTGAGGGAAGTGTATGCACTATTGTGAAATGAAGCAGGCGTCAACCAGGAACTAAACACATTATCTGTTTCTCTGCATGACAGCTGCAAATGTGTGAAAGTAAAACACGCAACCAACTCAGAGAGGTTTCTAAGTGAGAAGAACCACTAATAGCATAATCTTTGTTTAACTAAACACTTGTTACTTTGTGTGTATAGCTGGTCTAAGTGTCTGCGATCACTTACACTGCAGCAGTGAAGAGCTAAACTCAGATTTGACTAATCTCATTAAGGTAAACAGCTCGTCCATTGATACCTGTCGGACTGTAAAGTTATCAGAGCAAAGCCTCTGTGATTTGTGGAGTGAGAGGCTGGCCGGCCTGTGGCTCCCTGTGTGTTGTTAGTCCAGTCATTACATTTCATTGCATCAGATCCTGACAAGTAAACGGCTGCCAAATGAAAAGCCTCATTTGGGTTCGGAAAGAAGAAACGCTGTTTTCTCAGCCCCCTATGTGCTTCTGCGCTGGTTTCTGTGAAATATCGGGCTTTAAATTAGTACGACATCCAAGAGAAGCTACATTATGACACAAGAAACAGTCTGACTGTGTTCACAAGTATCTATTTTATAAGCTCACATCCAACACAGGCTTCTTAGTGCAAAAAATAACCTTGCATATCCTCCAGAAGTGTAACATGGTTGACTTTGTACCAATACATGTGCACTGTCTGAAGAAATAAAACCACCCACATTATGATTCCAACCCTCGCCTCATTTAACATAATCCATAATGCATAAAGATATAATCTCCACCTGAGCAAAAGTCTAAAAAAACGTGGCTCTAATGAATTACTACATCTTTGCTTGGAATGAAACTGATAGGACTCTGAAAATAGCTCAGCCATGCTCTGAAATATTCAGCATGCGAGTGTGTGTGTGTGTGTAATCATTTGTGGCTTCAGTGCAGCCCGAGTGGGTCAGAGAGTAACTGTTCAGGACAACAAGTGCTGTTTGTTGTCTGCTGTGACAAAGCCAGTAGTGAAGGGCGGGGACTCCATTCAGGAAGCTCCCTGGTGATACTTTGTGTGTCACACAGCAGCCGTTTGAGGAGCCTCACTCTGTGTGTGTGTGTGTGTGTGTGTGTGTGTGTGTGTGTGTGTGTGTGTGTGTGTTGTGTCCTCTCTGGTCAGCGACTGACCCTGGATTTTATCCTGCCAGATTAATTGTCGGATCCCACATGTCATCTGGGATTTACTGTTCAAGAAGAGCGGGATGTTGCGGATGAGGAAGTGTGGGAATTTTGTGCTTTGAGAAATGCGCCAAAAAGGCAAATTTATTTTTCTTCCAACAAAATTTCCTGAACGATGCCACTTCCTCTGGGCCCCAGCGCAGTTGGCGATGTGGCTGAATGTTTTGCTTGTTAGTGTTTTCATTGATTTGCTTATGATGGTTTTAATTATGAAGGCGGCACCGCAAGATTTGAGTACGCTGATGAGGAAAAAACGTAGCGGTGGAGCATGAATCATAATTGATCTTCTCGCTGATCATGCAGGTCAATCCTGGAGTAGCTTCAAGCAAACACCGTGCAGTAATGCAGTGAAAATAAAGCCAAAGCCACACTTCTGCTTGCTCTTCAATTATATTTGTGTCCGATTACTTAATCAAAGCAAACAAGTGCTGATCTTCATTTCATGACCGCCGGCCAGGAGGTCAATGAGTCAGAGAAGTCCATGTATGTCAATGTTGCTCAGCAGCGGGTGATGCAGGAAGGTGACCTTTTCTCCAACAGAGCACTGGGTGTAGCAGGAAGCCGTGGTCCCTCTGGCCTCCAGGCACCCTGTGGCTCAGTGGGATGGGTGCTGGTGGGGGGAATGCCAGGGCCTGAGCTCCAAACACCCATGCCCTCCTGCTACGATCTCCCACCGGCGTATCCCACACAGCGCTCCATGGCCTCATTCTCTTGCATATGGATTTTGATTCTGACGTGGACTCAAATCAGGATCTGCACGGGCCAGTTCGAAGCCTTCTCGAAGTTAATGAAAACTGAAAAGCTCCTGACTCATGAGGGGGATTTGTCGTTGATGTCATCACCACATGGTGAAGTGGCGAGTCTTGTGCAAAACAACAAGACAGAAAATGTGCTTTCGTTCAGCCTCGACAGTAATCTGTAGTGCAGCTGTTGAGCTGTTGTTTTCAGGCACTTTTTGCACGGCTGGGAGCGGACATTTCTAACAATACACACATACATCGCCGGTTATATGGTGACAATTGTTTTATTATCATCAAGCTGTTCAACATCATTTTTGCTTCAGTGAGGTGGTTTTAATCTGACAGGGCAAAATGTGCACAATAAGCATGTGTATCCAATGTTACTAATGTTAGCTTTTATATGAATAAAGGTGTGAAAACACCTTCTGCAACACAGATGAATGGACTTTAACATGTGTTTTCATTTAGATTAGAAGGCTGTGCTGTTGGTTTGACCCCTGATCATTGCTGGTATTTGTTATTGGTAGTACACCAGGCATTTTACAGTGTCAGTGATGCATGCAGGGATGTCGCCAGCACAAGAGGGAAGGAGTGGAGTACCCGCCCCCTGTAGTAAACCCCAGCTCACTCCACACAGATTTTCTAAAATATCACATTTTTAAAGTCGCAAAATTTGCAAGATCTAACGTGCAGTTGAACCAAAACGAAGCTCCCAGTAATAAAGTTAAAACGCACATCAGACATCATCTATTCTGACAGGCTGGCTGAGGGCTTCTGGCTCTCAATGTTCCTCTGCTTCAGCTGAACAATGGAGGTTTTCCGTCGATATTCAGGCTCTGCTGTTGCAGTCCGGAGCCCGGTATCCTCTCCGCACTGACGGCTGCGGATCACATTTGGCAACCGCGCAGCGTCGTTAAAACACGGCTGGAAATCCGCACAAATCAGGCATGCGGAAAAAAAATGCAAATAACAACAGCATGTGTGTGTGTGTGTGTGTGCGTGATTTCTGTGCGCCTTACCTTTATCTGGACCTGAAGAATTGCTCTCCTCCTCTTTCGGATTTGCAACCTGTGTTATTATGGACGTGTTGTCCATGGAAACGAGATGTTATGCACCTTCGGCTACACCGTTTTATTCCTCGGCAAACATTACCAAAGCGTACTACAGTCCCCCGGCTGTGCGCAGGCTCGAGCGTCCGCTGTGTGCGGCGTTAAAATCCCATTTCATTCGAAGCATGCAGTCCCATTCCCCTTTACAGACAAGACGGGGTGTCAGCGAGAGGAAGAAGGCGGAGAGGCGGCCACAGCGCGTCCGGCATCTGCGGTGACAGTCCGATGTGCAGGAGACAAACAAAGCGTCAGTCCTGCATTCAAGTCGTGTGTGTCCGCTGTGGTTGTTGCAGGCAGCATAGCACCCCGCCTGCTGCTGCTGCTGCCGCTGCTGTACGCTCCGGCTCCAGTGAACACACACCACAATATCAACTGCGTGATACGGTTACAGTGTTTACCCAGAGATGGCGACCGTCCTCCTGCCACAGGGCCATGCAGGCTCAACTACAACAACACGCCTTCAACGGGTCTATTATCCCCCTCAGTCCAGGCTGAAAAGCTCTCAGTCCGCCCACCGCTCACTGTTTGTTGGTGTTCTTTCTCATTCCTGACAGCTCCTGGAGGAGGGGGGGCAGTTTAAGGATACTCAGAAAATAAGGTCACATTTACTGTAGAGTGTTTGCACAGATGCTTCCAATTGTGTAAAAAATAAATGCTTATGAAGGAATATTTTCTGACAAGCAGGGCTTTAGAAACACTGCAGCAGGTCAAGAGTCACACAACCCCACCCACCCTCACAACGAAAAGTGTCAAATCCTCTCATTTTTAGATTCTTTATATTAATTTAACAGCTATTAATTTACATTTTGGGCGAATATCATCTACCTACATGATTCATTTAATGCTGCTTCAATGCCAGTAATATAATTCTGTTGGTGAAGTAGCGTCTGTAAAATTATAAATAATTCTATAAGATTATTATTATTATGTACAAATCCCAAATTGAAACAATGCTAAAGGCATGTCCTTGGTGTTCATTTATATTTTTCACATTCATGGAGCATTTATGTATAAACAACATTACTGGCCAATTTCTATGAGTGAAACATATTTAATGATATTTTTAAAATACACCTTTTGTTTTATTTACATCAGTTTTGCATAAAGAAACAATTATTGAAAAATGAAAGAATTGTTCATTTATTAAAGGTACTCCAGTGAATTCATGTTGCATTTCCATAATGTTTTTCCATAATAATCACAAGGGAATTATGGATATCACTTTCTCATAAGATGAGTTTTAAGTTCTAACTAGTGACTTTATTAAAAATCAATCAATAAAACATTTACTTTTTCTTTGTAGGTCGGTTATAGTCCATTAATATGATGGGGTTGCATGTGTGAAATCCGTTTTGCTGGTGTTCGTCCTTCAACATGACACAAGCTTTGTCTTTTTAGCTCTTTAACTAATAACTGAACTGGATTCTGATGAAAACCTTTATAAATCACTTATTAACATTTGTTACTGCAGACTTGACGGCTTATTAGAAAATGAGAAACACACAGGAGCATTTATTAATGATTTGCCAACAGCCTGCCAACCCAAAACCTTATAAAGCATTAGTAAATTACTTAAAAACTGTTAATAATAAAGCTGCTACATTTTAATTATAAATGCTTTATAAAGGGTGTCTTTAATAGAAAGCTGCAACAATTTATTCTTTAAAAAAGTGATCACAATCTGTTCTGCAGAGGCTGAAATATCCTCCGACATTAAGTATCCTACATTTCCCATAATGCAATTCAGGAGCATCTTATTATCAGAGCCTTCCTGGTAAATGGCCATGTCTGTCAAACTCCATCACGCAGGTGCTCTGTTAAGAATAAATACTCTTCAAAACCCAAGCTGAGATAACCCAGATGACATCATTATGACATCATCAGGGTTATCTTCTCAGATTTTTACGAAGCTCCTCCAGAGCCACAGGAGACTTTACACAGCTGTAACCTGACCTACGCAGCATGTGTAAAATCAGCAGATTGCCCCTTTAATCTATTGTTTACATCATGTACCCTGTTCCCCATCTCTTGAGCTGATTTCCCCCGTGCAGAGACATACACCCTCCACATGCACTGATAAACAAACATTATTCATGCTATTTCAGCCCCAGTGGACCGTGGAATAACAACAAGGGAGATAAAGTGTTTTTCTGGTCCGCTGCCAGCAGTGACGTGTCTGAGTGTTCGTCCCTCTTCACCTTCGCTGTCACTTTAATGGAGCAGAGGCTCAGGCAGCCCCAAATGACCCCACCTGAGAGACAAGTGTATGATGGCATATGGACAGGAGGAATACAGCAGTAAGTGCAGGCTGTCATCTGGTGACGCTGCTCATAATTAGTATGTAATCTCTCAGCCAACACGATGCGCTCAATGTGGGTCAGTGCCTCTGTCCTTATGCTTACAATAATGTATGCATACAATTGACAATACAGGTCCCAGAGCCACTTTGTACCGTCACAATCACGTCTCAGCACTTGACAGTTGGTCTCAGGTTACTGCGTGTGTCAAGACTGCACGGCCACTCGGCCACAGAGCCTGCATGAAGCGACAGCTTGGCTGTTTTAAGATGAATGATTCCTCACAGGAAAACAGCAATGAGAGAAAATAAAGTCAGATTTTACAACAACCATTTCTCTGTCAAAGCCTGTTGGTTACACGAACAAGGGAATGATCGATCATTGTGTGTGTGTGTGCACTGATAAACATTAGAGGTTTAGCATCAATAATAATAATCATCAGATTGTACTCAGACTGTATGAATTTAAAAACCATAAAGCTGCCAATCACCCTTTAAAAAGTTGCAACTAATGGCCTTATCAATGGTAAATTAATGATTTACTGGTCCCTCATAGATCACTTATACGTCATTAATTGAAACAACTATGTTTATTCTTTTTGGTAATAATGCAGTTCTAAATATTAGTATTCCATTATAAAATATCCATCAAGTCTGCAGTGATACCTGCTATGACGTCCACATTTCTCCACCGTTCTTTCCAGCAATTAAGTCATCTTCCTAATGAATTTAAAGCATCTATAATACGTTTTTATAATAACAATGGATCACATGACTGTACATAAGGGTAGCAGTGCACTGTTTGGGATTTCAGGCTCACAGCTTTACTTTAACTCTCATTGCATCATTTTCAGCCATAGCAGGAAGCTATATTTGCACATATTGTACAGCAAAATTGCTGTAGCATAATTCAGCATATTTATTCTTCCTAGCTTGCACATATTCAGTGGCCAAACAGTAGATGTACCATATAGCACATTTGGTTATTCTTAACTACATAACTCTTGTATTTGCGCTTGTTTAACATGTAAATTTTTCAGATTTCTTGTTTGACTGTGCTGTATTTGAAATCAGATTCTTGTGTACAGATTGTACATTTGGCAAGTAAATTCATTGTGATTCTATTTGTTTTTTTTTTCCATAAAACAGGCTAAAAACTGACTGCACACCACCTGCTGAGCACCAAACAGCACACAAAGTTAGTGACTAGCATTAGCTGGTGAAGATGGCGGCACATTTAGCCTCTTAAAAGCCAACTATTTCCCTAAGGAGTTGGTGGAGACTCATCAGGTGGACTCAAACATGACTCCAAATAAATGCTAACATTGTTTCATGCCTGCTAGATGAGCATGTAGGCAACTGTTTGCTAACAAGTTAGCCATATCACAGCTTGCTTCCACTGCCCCTGGTCACTACAAATTAGGTACTGCAGTTTTAAGGCAGGAGGATTAACACCTTCCACAGCACAGTTTCTCGCGTTAATTGCTTCTAACTGATCTATAAAGCACTGATAAATTCATTAATTAAGTTATTAATTACAACTTACAAACCCTTTGCAAAGCATGACTTCTGTGGTACCAACGATGACTTGAATTTGAAAGGTATTTTCCTGGTTTATCATATAAATATTAGATGGAATTGTTTATGTCGTCATGCAAAGTGTTATATCAAGGTTGGTTATATATTAAAAACATTCATTTCAATGAAACCCTGGAGTATCTGGATGTTGAGCGAGTGGTGAGTAACAGAGGAATGAGGGATGGTCGACACATACTGGAATGGACCAACCCTACCGTAAGACATGAGGCTACACACTGGAGGATTCACTTCTTGATCTTTGACATCAAACATGGCTGATCTCTGACATTTCTCTCTCTGAGCGAACTGAGGGGCACGACCGTCGAGCAACGCTTTTCTGTTGATGAATAATTAAAATAAATACAGTCTTGATATTAGCTTTGATACGACACAGATGAGCTCTTTTGCCGCCCTCAAATACATCTGGTGTGCTGTCAGACTGCGGGGTCCTTGAATGTTTTATGAACGTGGGTGTAGTTCAGTGAGGAATTGGAATCACATAATCCTCCCCTTCTCTCCCTCGCTCTCTGCATGGGCCTCTTTCACGTTGTTTCCTCAAGATGTCGAGCCTTCCAGGTTCACGCCACATAAACAATGACCGTGAGGCTTGTACAGGGTTCAGTACAGGGATGAAAGACAGTCTGCTGTCCAGACGTTTTACGATGTGAATCCGTTCATTTGTAATAAAACCTGGGTGTTTCAGGCAGAAAAGTCCTCTTTCACGATTACATGATGCTTATAGTTACATTGTGTGTTTTATATATACTTTATAGGATATTCAAAAACTAAAGGAAAAGTAACATGATTACTTGAGTTTATTTGGTCTTAGAACTAACAGAAATTAAAAGGCAGAGACATTTCAAAATCATAAAAAGACATTAAGTTGTTCTTTCAAACTGATATCTAGATGGCAGACTCAAAATCCTTCTTTTCAAGTGTAAAACCATAAGCACAGCTATGTTTTTGTTGTTGTCAGGGTATGTTTGGAATTAAAAGAAAAAAAACACACACAAAAAAAACCACACCCTCAGATCACTCTTTCTACAAAATGATCAATGAAACAGTGCACACTCTTGTACATTTCTGGCTGTAGGGTTGCTTCCCTAAGTCATTAGTTTGCCTGTGGTGCCACCTTGTGGAACAGATATAAACCGGCTGGAAGCTGTTTTCAAACAAACCTTATTTGTAATGTGGACACGTTTAGAAAGATTATGTAACACACATTCTGTGTGGTTTATTTAGCAGTTAACCCCAACCTTAAGAGGTACATTCATAATCACTTGAAAATACTGTACTTTAAATTCAACTTTCGATGTGATCACCACAATGCTGCATGAGACGTCTTCTTGCAGGCATTTTCTGTTTGACATGAAAAGAGGACTAGCTGTTTCATTTTTATGTGACTGGTTCTTCTTCTGCTGCTTATGATGCTACAGACTTCCCTGTTTCATTATCTTTAATTTTCCATTTGATTGCTCTAATTGTTTTCCTCTTTTTATACAGCGAAGAACGTAGCATTTCTGCACCCACGCAGCTTTACCATTGAATAAAAAGATCTGAAATTGTACATGTAAAACCAGATTTTGAATATTTTGATATGTTACAGGTGTAAATGATTAAATTAATGATGATTTATTAGCTGGTTCAGTTACAGGAGGTGTTGGTGAAGTTTTTTTTCCTAGGATGGCGATGGACTCATCAACTCAAAACCTCAGAACATTTGTCTGCAAGGATTGGTTGAACAGCGAAAACAGAGTTTTCTGTTGCCATCCTTGGAGAAAAAATTGCTTCAAAGTATTATACATGCTGGCTCACTGTCACACTGTCATGGCTCACTGGGACAGTGCAAGCCATCATTAATGTTAATAGTAACACCTGTGCTTTTCCTGCTATGACAAGTTAAAACATCTGCTGTGAAAAGGTCTGTTGGATCAGTGGAATTTGGCACAGAATGGCTGAAACTGATCAAGCCATTAATCTAACTCGACTCGCTGTTTACTGTCGAGCAGCACACAAACAGACTCTGACATGCTCGTTGGGACAGAACAAGAAATATTTGAAAAACCAGCCACCATCAATCAAATGTCAGGATATATTTCTATCAATGAGGGTTATTAAAATGATTGAACCAGTAGAGGTTACATCTTGTTGCTTATCTGCTAAATCAGGACAGGTTTTAATGAGGCTGAAATGATGAGATTTGAGCCCTAGGGATATGTGGCTTATCTTGTGAGAGGAATGATCAAGTCCTTGTCCTCTCCCAAAACAGTGTTGTCAAGAAAAAGATGAGGAGTGTTTGTTCAGATTTCTTTTTCTTCACTCAAAGGCAATTATAAGTTACACACTTTGGAAGCAGCTGAACTACAGAAAGCCTGCCACATAGTTTTCTATGCTGGTGCTGCTTTGAAAAAGAAATTCAAACTTTAAAAAACTCAGATAATCAGATAAATATCTGCACCTAATGACTGCACACTCCAATGGTCTTGATGAGTTTGGACGCAAACACACACCAAATAAACTGAACTGTACTCATTGCGGTCTTTTTTTCATGCCAGTAATATTATTCCTGTGCTTTCAGGAAGACGTCTGCATAAGATTATGCATTTATACAAAAACCAAACCTCAGCAAAACTCAGGAAATAAGTGGAATAAATGTCACTTTTGTTGCAGGCTGATATCAATTAACCCTCAAGGTTGCTCCAAACCGTAATAAAAATTCCACGAAACATGTTTCAATTCAACTAAACTCCTATAAATGGCTGTAAAATGTGATTGTTTAAAATGTAGTTAATGTGCAGAAACCCTTATCAAATAAAATATTCAACTAATTTGCAGAAAGAAAGTTGGTAATGATAAAATTAGAAACTGAGTCAAAAGTTTGAAATAATGAGTAAAATGTTTATACAATATTAAGCCAAAAGTCTGGCTAAAAGAAGAAAATCAAAAACTTACCTTAGTTTATATTATATGACGAATCTGCCGACACATAACAAACAGCCTGTGCTGATCGTGACGAAAGTGCGCGTCCAGACCGGAAGCAGCGTTTACTTAATTCCAGAGATTTCATCATTCTCCTCTCGCATTACAGTCGTCCATGCTTCGGAGCGCAGCATCAGTACTGCTGAGGACCCGCACTGAGATTTCCTCCTTCTCTCCGGCGTCCACGGTCCGGTTAGTTCGGCAGTCGCTCCGCTACCCGCCCAAACACAGGCCGTTTTCAACGTCGGTCTGCTTGTGTAAGAAGAAGAAGAAGAGCCTGTGGCTACAGCTGGCGGAAGGACGAACCATGGACGGCAACATTGAAGAGATTCTCGCCCCTTTGAGGCTTGCAGTCAAAGAACAGGTAACACCTGTTATTTCGCAATATCGAGTGATATGGACCAGGTCGGTTCGTTTAAGATTAGATAACTTTTTTTTGCCTCATACTTAGTCACAGTCGGTATAATAGCTTGAGAAGCTAACCGGCTAACCTGACCGGCGGCTTTCGAAACTGTCAATGAATGAGGAGATCCATTGCTCGCTAGCTAGCTGCTAACGCTAGCTGGCAGTCATGTCTGCGCCCTTTGCCACGTTTCAGTGTGCTGCTGCTGCTTTTGCACACATCTGTGAGCAGGGTGGGGTTAAGAGAAGAAGCCAAGTCTATGCTGCTGTAATCAGCTGAGCGCGTTGCTAACATGTCCAGATTTGCGTTGAATTGTGACGATAGTTGTTGCTGGATCAAGCCTTTCAAGCCACCTCTCTGTTTTAGGGGGACCTTGTGCGCCAAATGAAACAGGATGGAGCTCCTGACGTGGATGTCACTAAAGCAGTGGCTGAACTGAAAGCTAGGAAGAGAACTCTGGAGGCCAAGGTAAGAGCAGTTTCACTGTGGCTTTGAACGCAATTAATAGATAATTATTCTCTACCAAGAAGAAAAAAAGGCATGACAAATAGGATTTATCATCACCACGCTCCACAGCTCTCCCTTAAATAACCAGGCTATGCTGCAAATATTGATGTATTTTCACTTAAATTTGGGGCGTGTACCCACACTTTTGTTCACTTGCACCAATCCACTATGTTGATGAGCAGACAGCGATCATGGACATCATGATGTGATCAGAGGATGCATTCAGTTTGGACATTGCAGATCTGGTATTTTGCAAACATGGAATCTATTTCAAAAATTCAATGTAACATAATAATATAAGCCCAAATCTTACGTCAAACCTAATTATCATTCAGAGCTGTCAGCCACATCTCACAGTCTTCAGGGTGAGACAGGAAATCTCACCCTGTGAAGACCAACTCGTCTCGCATAACCAAAACTCCAAACATAGGCCGCATAATGACACCTGAGCCGAATCCATCTGCCAACTCAAAACCTTAAGAAGGGGTTGAAAGTGCCAACAGCAGCTTTAAACCTCTGCTTTGTTTATAAACTCACTTTATAACTTGACTGCCTTATTGCCTGTGTGAGAAAAACGGAAATATAATTCTCATTGCAGGAACTGTCACTGCAACCCAAAGATGACATTGTTGACAGGACCAAGATGGAGGATACCCTCAAGAGGCGATTCTTTTACGACCAGGCCTTTGCAATCTATGGAGGTAGGGCTTAAAACAGCTAATTTAGGAAAATGACGGTTTCGTTTGGTGCATAATTCACAGAAAACGTAGTCTTTGAGCATTCTGTTACCATACTCCTCAGGTGTGAGCGGCCTGTACGACTTCGGCCCTGTGGGCTGTGCCTTGAAGAACAACATCCTGCAGGCATGGAGGCAGCACTTCATCCAGGAGGAGCAGATCCTGGAGATCGACTGCACCATGCTGACCCCCGAGCCTGTCCTCAAGTTGGTGCCTTCTCATGCTTTTATCTGTTGATGCAAATATGTTTTTGCCACCTTCAGATGGATAACAACTAAACTTCAATATCATTACCTATCTTTGGGTGTTTAACTGTTTTGTTTAATCATTTATGTATAATTAATAGATGAAGCTGCTGTAGAAAGTGCCTGGTGGTTCCTAGAGTCAGCTCCGAAGTGCTGAACTGTAGGTTTTTGTTAACAGGCGCATATTGATTCTGCAATTTTATGCATGGAAGCTGCCACTATAGCAGCCTTCCATAGCCCGGTTGCAGATACACTGTTTGGATGGAATTACATATTAACAGCTAATCTTTTAACAAGGCTTGATAAATCACATGTTTGCTCACTTTTTTCCCCCAGGACATCAGGACATGTAGACAAGTTTGCCGACTACATGGTGAAAGATGTCAAGAATGGTGAATGCTTCAGGGCTGACCATCTCCTCAAAGGTGGGCCTCTTGTACATCTGTTTGAGTATATTTAGAGACTTGGCATCCACGTCTGTGTAAACTAAAGATTAGTCATCCCTAAAGCACCTCCAGCAGAGGTCATTGTACGCTTTTCGTCTGTATTATTCATGGGATTCTGCAGACTGAGGGGATGGACACAGTCCAAACTTGTGTCGTCAGTGGCTGCTGCTGGTTGGCCAGGCTCTGAGTATCACTGTTGTGCCTGAGGGAGAATGGAAGTGGCTGGACCAGCAGAAATCACACGGGGCTTTTGTAGCAATACAAGCTGCTGGGATCACAGCGAGTGGAGCTGTGCCAAAGAGCTGGGGGGGAAGTTTGAGATATAAGAAGCAATTGTCATTTCCCGAAAGACTTGGAGACTAATTGGCTCCGATGCCAAAAAGAAATGACATGATGGAACTTGAAAATGTAATGGGATTGATTAAATACATCAAGTCATGTTATGTAAAACCTTGGGATGCTGAATGTGAAATGACATTTTGACATCTTCAGCCTCCTTTACAACGATGAGCATGTCATCCCGCTTGTTAGTTTTGTGCTTGTCTTTGTAACTCATTCATTCCAAAAAAGTTGGGACGCTGCATAAAACATAAACTAAACAGAATGTGATCTTTTGATAATCATTTTAGACATATGTTCAATTGAAAACAGAACCAAGACAGAATATTCAATGTTAAACCTCATCACTTCATTGGTTTTTGTAAATATCTGTTTATTCTGAATTTGATGCAGCAACACGTTTCAAACAAGTTGTGACAGGAGCAACTAAAGACTGGGAAAGTTGTGGAACGTTCCAAAAACACCTGTTTGGAACATTCCACAGGTAAACAGGTTGATTGGTAACAGGTGATAGTATCATGATTGGTTATGAAAGGAGCATCCTGGAAAGGCTCAGTCGCTCACAAGGGAGGATGGAGCGAGGTTCACCACTTCGTGAACACATGATTGTATCAAGGATGTTGGTACGTGGGCTCAGGAACACTGCAGAAAACTGTTGTTGGTAAACACAGTTGGTTTGCAAGTGATTGCATTATATTTTTATTTACATTTAACGCAGCATTCCAACTTTTTTTTTGGAATTGGGGTTTAACACGTGGGTAGAGTAAAATCAATGGTCACCTCTTGTATTTGACTGTACTGTACATACTGTAACAACTGTTTTCATGTTTCTGCAGCCCATCTCCAGAAGCTGATGTCCGATAAGAAGTGCACAGCAGAGAAGAAGGCTGAGATGGAGGAAGTCATCACTCAGGTCAGTTTTAACAATATAAGATAAAATGCCCCTTTAAGCTGTTTTGGAGTTTTAAATGATTCACTACACTTGTTTTTCCTCTTCAATATTATTTTCAGATGGACAACTACACCCAGCAGGAGCTGACGGATCTCTTTGAGAAATACAACGTCAAGTCCCCCACCACAGGAAATGACCTCACACCTCCCATCTCCTTCAATCTGATGTTTCAGACGTCCATTGGACCAGGGGGGAATATGCCAGGGTAACATGAAGCCTAACACTGCTGAGAATGTTCTGATGTTTTCACAATGTGTACCAGCATGAACTGAGTGATTTCATCTAAATTTGCAGCTATCTGAGGCCTGAAACAGCTCAGGGAATCTTCCTCAACTTCAAGCGTCTGTTGGAGTTTAACCAGGGAAAACTGCCCTTTGCTGCTGCTCAGATAGGAAACTCCTTCAGGAACGAGATCTCTCCTCGCTCTGGACTCATTCGTGTCAGGTGAGGGATCTGACGTGTCGCCTATCATTACAAGTATTCCGTGCCTGTACTCGTAGAGAAATCTAATTGCTTCATATTTCCACGCAGAGAGTTCACCATGGCTGAGATTGAGCACTTTGTTGATCCAAATGAGAAGGTCCACCCTAAATTTTCGAATGTAGCCGACCTGGACATCATGTTATACTCCTCCAAGGCTCAGACCAGCGGCCAGTCCGCTCAGATCATGAGGCTGGGGGACGCTGTGGAGCAGGTAGGAGTCACTACAACGGCTTCTATATTAGGAATACATACATTTATTTATGTGTAGTTATAGTTTGGGCTGGATATTTGTGACAGAAACACATTTTACAACATTTTTTTTCCAAATTCTTTGCTAAATGGTACAATTTCAGCCAATTACCTGAGGCTTTCAAAACATATTTATAAAGAAAGGCTTCGGTACATATTGCCCAGCTTTAGTATTACGATAACACTGACTGTAGATATGATCTACAGAAAGGTTTTGACCAAAAATCATCTTGAGTTTTTCTCAAACTGCTGTTTCAAACAACAGAATGTAAGACATCATTCTGAAGTTGACTGTCTCGTTTAGGGAGTGATCAATAACTCTGTCCTGGGATACTTCATCGGGAGGATCTACCTCTACCTTACTAAAGTTGGTATCGCCAAAGACAAGCTGCGTTTCCGACAGCACATGGACAACGAGATGGCTCACTACGCCTGCGACTGCTGGGACGCTGAAACCAAAACCTCCTATGTATGTTCTCTTCCAGTTTTTCCTCATGCTTTGTCAGGCAGCCTGCATGCCTTTGCTCAGAGTGAATGTTTGTCCCTTGCAGGGCTGGATCGAGATAGTGGGGTGTGCTGACCGGTCTTGCTACGATCTGAAATGCCACGCACGAGCTACAAAGGTCCCCCTGGTTGCTGAAAAGCCACTAAAAGAACCCATATCCTTAACCTGTGCCACCACTTATCACTGCAAAAGAACATCTTTATACCATCAGAGAACAAAGAACATTATAAGCACCCAGATGTCTTGCTCTTCTTCTTAACTCCCCCACACAAAGTTGTAAATGTCGTCCAATTCGAGCCTAACAAAGGAGCCATTGGGAAGGCGTATAAGAAGGATGCCAAGATAGCCATGGAGTACCTGTCTGTGTGTGACGAGTGCTTCATTACAGAACAGGAGCAGCTGCTCAATGAGACTGGGTGAGTGCTGTTAACTGCAGTTGGATGATGAAAGGTTGCGCTTCTGTCATCTCCAGCACAGTCAGCATCTTGTTTTCGCCCTGCAGAGAGTTCACCATCGAGACAGAAGGCAAGTCGTTCAAACTCACAAAGGACATGGTCAGCGTGAAGCGATTCCAGAAGACTCTGCACGGTGAGATTCACTCATTTATGCCTTCTCTTTTGGTCTTTTAACCACCACTCTTCTATGATATACAAACCTCACGGGCAATACTAGCTTGTCCTCATGAAGCATAAAGTTCAAGCATATCTCCTTTGTATTTCTGGTGGAGTTTACAGTTCACATTTAAGACTGTAATTAATTGTATGATATATGTGTGTTTATGTTTCCTTGGACACACCTTAGTTTGAGAAAAAAACATAACCATTGTGGCTAATTGTACCAGTTGTCCCTGACTGCTACATAATGACTGCTTTTTGTATGAAGGTTGAGAAATGACGTGTAGGCTACCCCAGAGGATTACTGGTGCCTCGGTTGTGATGTGGAGTCAGTCTACAATTGGCTGTTTTGTCACTGTCTAACTTTACTGCCATCTACTGGATTTTAAATAGAAAAACAATTCAAGTATCAATTCCGTGATTCAGATCTGCTCCAGAATTTCATTGGTTCTTCCTTGGCACATGCTTTAATGTTCCACCAGGTGTCATGAAACTTGTTTCAATAGTTTTTCTGTAATCCTGCTGACAAACCACCCAACCAGCAAACAGAACCTCCTTGCCAGAGTTAACATGTGCTTTCAGTGCATAAATAAATCATCGTATGAAGATTGTGTTGGGATCCTTGGAGCTACGGTTTCTTTAACACACATTTTCTGTCTGTGTTTGTCGCCCACAGTGGAGGAAGTTGTCCCCAATGTAATCGAGCCCTCATTCGGCATCGGTAGGATCATGTACACCATCTTTGAGCACACATTCCACATCAGAGAAGGTGACGAGCAAAGAACAGTAAGTCGATAGCCACAAGATGGAGTCGGACTGTACAGCAGGGGTGGGTGATGTTACCTCTGTGGCTGCAGAAAGCCATCGAACATTGTTGAATTTGGTGTCTCGTGGTGTCATTCTTACCATTCATTTAACCACTTGCCAAGTTGCTTGTGTCCCCTCTCTCAGGCAGCATTATTGTTTTAATGTGTTCATGTTACTGAAATTGTAATGTTTAACAACAGGTACATAATCTTGAATAACACACATGACTGGAGCTTAGAAATATTGATATAGTTGTCATCAAAACCTGAAAAAAATTTCTATCACTCACCTCTGTTGTACACCGCTGTTGCATTTGCATGCATTGTGATGCTTTATGTTTGCTGTTGTAATGATTTTTGTTTTTCTTTGCCACAGTACTTTAGCTTCCCTGCGACTGTAGCTCCATACAAATGTTCCGTCCTGCCTCTGAGTCAAAACCAGGAATTCATGCCCTTCGTGAGGGAATTATGTAAGTTCCCACATAATGATAACGTGTATGCTCTATTCCCGTCTGAGGAGGGAAAGCACCGTGCAAAACAACTGTTCTTTCTCTCCTAGCCGAGGCGATGACCAGAAACAGTGTCTCTCACAAAGTGGACGATTCTTCGGGATCCATCGGCAGGCGCTACGCCAGGACGGATGAGATCGGAGTGGCGTTTGGCATCACCATCGACTTTGACACAGTGAACAAGACGCCTCACACGGCCACCCTGAGAGACCGCGACTCAATGAGGCAGATCAGGGCCGAGGTACAGCACATGTTCCCCTGTTTGTTTTTAGGCCTACCCCCTTTTTGGTGGTCAAAAGTCTCTGTGCCCTGGCCATAACTCAAGAATTCGTACACGAATTATGACAAAACTCATGAACAAAAGGGGAAATTGTGACCACATTTCACATTTGCTCAGATACGTCCACCTTGAAACTGTGGCGATTGTATAGATCTTCTGTGCTGTTAAGGATGTGTGTGAAGTATCCATGTTTTAAAATTTGTAGCTTCTTTGCAGCAGCATCCATATTTGAAGCATTGTCGTCCACCACAGGCTCATTGGTTCTGCTGATATTGAGCTTAGATGACTGTCGTTGCACCATGTGATGAAGCTCTCTATCAGTCCTCTGTGAAAATAGTGAAGGCAGCATGTTTCTCACTGGAAGTTATTCACCAGAATCATACATGCCAATATAGTGATAACTTCCATTTCTCCAAAAAATACCTTTTTATTAAATTCCTTTTGAGTCTTTATTACATATATTATGAGTCTGGACAGACGTGGATGTAAATGCAACTTGCCTGGTGGGCAGAGACATAAAACTGTGAGGCGGTAATTCCAGTTTTTATTCATCCAACTGATGCTGTTTACTTCAAATACCTTTTACTTAAATCAATCATTCCTTTTCTCTGGACTGTCGCTATGCATGAAGTCATGTCTTCATGTGTAGAAAGTGCTGTCATAAGGTGGATTATATGGATTAAAGGATAGATGGTGTTGCCACTCAAGGTGGAAAAAAAGTCAGCATGGACACTGATAGACTGATCCTGCGTCAGCTGTGGGGCTGAGTAACCTGTTGCTTCCCTGCAAATGCAAAACATCCCATGTGTGAAAACTGTGTAGCTACGAGACAAACCAAAGTAATTCAGAGTCAGGTAGCAAAGGTCTGCTGTGTTTGCACATGATCTTCACAATAAAAACAAAGTATTCCTTTCTGCTACAGCAGCATGTCAGCTGTGATCACACGCACCATTTAACACAATGAGGTCAACATGTTTTTTTTTTTCCTCTCCTCAGGTCAGTGAGTTGCCTGTGATTGTTCGGGATTTGTCCAACGGCACATTGAGCTGGGCAGAAGTGGAGAGCAAGTACCCGATCTTCGAAGGGCAGGAGACCAGCAAGAAGGACACAGTCGAAGAGTAACGCTCCCTCGCCCGCCGCTCACTCCATGAAAATCCACAGACTTGTTGCACATGTATCACCAGGAAGAATATTGCAACTGTATTGTGATAAGCTATAGTGGCGCACCGAGCCCTCCTTGTGTTCGACACCACTGCAGTCACTAAAATGTCATGTATTCATCATATCTAACAGTTGTGGGAAAGCTTGCACAGGGCTGTTGTGTCTCTGACGGGCAACTTTTCATCCATGTTATGACCATGTCGGTATGTTTTTAAAGGGATAAAATGTTTGTTGTCGGCAGTGGAAGGAGGCTTCCACCATTCCAGTTTTCAGGCAGATTGGATTGAGATATTTAACAATTTCAATAAAAGCAGCCAGCGCTTACTGGACACAGGCATACAACTGTAATGTTTTCTGTCAGCTTTTCAAAGCTTCACAGACTGAGCACCATACAGACACTTATGTCCTGTGAAACCGATCATTACTATAACGAGAGAGTAGCTCTGAGAAAAGATGGAACCAACACTGAGCTCAGGTTAATGAATTAACTCCTAGTGAAAAGGGAAACTGGAGATAAAGCATCAGCTGTTAATTTGATAATAAAGTTTGGCTAATTAATACACCCTGTTAGTGTTTATTAATGTTGACCACTAGCTGGCGCCAGATGGCTCTTCATTACTGGGAAGCCTGATTAGGGAAGCCTCTTGGCACTTCAGTGAGACACATGTTGTCATGGTAATAAGACAATCTATTGGCATTGGGCAGGTAGAGACTATTTAAATAAAATCATGCTTCTGCTGTGAGAAACATCCTGCGCAGTCTGAATATTTGGTGTTATTACAGAATTAGTAGCCCGCCTCTGTAGCACACAGCAAGGTCACTGAATAAAATCAATCCAGCAGGAGCTTAATTAATACACTTATTTAGCATACTTCTGTCAAAATATGTAAATTCTTGATTGTCCAATACCAAGGCTGGACTGACAACTGGCCAAAGATGGTAACTGGCCCAGGGCTGCAATGGCACGTGCAATTTTGGCGAGGTGTAGTCAAGCATTTTAAGGCTTTATTACCAACAGGAAATGAGGTAGAGGTGCAATAAAGGTCTCCTGCTGGACTCAAATGTGACACATTGTGGGTCATGATCGGCATGTCAACCCATATACTACAGGAGCGCCACAATTAAATTGGCTTTTGCATGACTATTATTGCAGAGTATAAGAGCTAAAGCAGGACTCTATTGAGGTCATAATGTAAACTTCAAAATGTAGTCACAGAATTGCGGGATTTCTCCACTAATGTGTGCAATTTTTGAGTTAAAATGAAAAAGCAATAATGTGAGTTGCATTTTTATTTTCACATTCTCATGGGTGTTCTATGACCATGTGAAAATGAAAATGGAAAAGTTTTTACGTTTAATTTTCAAGAACTTCACCTGCTCTAAAATGGACAATATTCAAATGTTAATTCTAATTTGAATATTAAAAACGCAATATAACCAATTATTTGGCGCAAGCATTTTACATAAGTCACAGTTGAAATGAAAATGCAATTTTCTGATAATTTGAAAATGAAAACAGCATTTGACATTTCATCTTCAAAGACTCGACCTGCTCTGAAGCGGACACATTGCTTAACGTGTATTCTGCTATATGAAGTCTATTTTGTGGTCAAGTAGGAATGGATGAATGAAGATTTGTGTGCAAAGTGAAAGTACTAATACTGCACTGTGAAAATACTCCACTGCAAGTAAAAGACCTGCCTCTAAGTATGTAAGTATTATTAGCAAACTGTACTTAAAGTATCTACTTTATATACTGTTGACTAGTTTAATCTACAGCAGTGCATCATATTCTGTAAGATCATCATATGTTTGCAGCATGGCTGTCCTGTGAGAACCATGTATCTCTAAAAAGTCCTGTTTTCAGCTTTGTGGCGGTGCATTTTCCAGCTAATCCAAGAGGATTTTTGAATAGTTCATTTATTTTAAGAATAATTTTCTCAACCCTTAAAGTAGTACCTCATATTTGTACTTTAGTAAATGTACTTAGTTACATTCCACATTCCACATTCACTGTTTCATTTGTAAGTTGTTCTGTGAGGTTGAGACCTGGTCTGTTTCTGCAGGCAACATTTGGTGCATCAGCTCAAGGAAAAACACGCCACAGAACAGAGCTGCTGCAGAGCTGAGAGCCTGGAAGAAGCTTCTTCTACGAGGAGAAGATTTTAATTTTTTGCCATTTGTACAATGGAGGTGAATGGATTGTTCCAGAAGATATCACCCAAAAAAATTTCAAAGTAAAGATTTATTGCTGTTCGTTTCACGGGTGTGAGCGGCCTGTAAGACTTCGTCCCTGTGGGCTGTGTATCAGGCCAGCACTTCATCCAGGAGGAGCAGATCCTGGATAAGTTTGCTGACTACATGGTAAAAGATGCCAAGACAGGAAAAGGCGACCACGCCGAACACCTCCTGAAAGGTGACTTTGTCTGACCACCATTACGTCATTTGGAGGATTTAAACTGAGCCCGCCTAGCCCAGAACCTCCCCTGAGCTTTCCATTATTCCCTCGCTTTGTTTACAAGGTGTCAGATTTCATTTCTAAAGAGAAGAACGACCTGATTACCGTAGCAGACGGCTACCAGATGAGCTGTTCATGTGCAAATTATATTAATCTGAAACTCCAGACTGAATTCCTGCCAGAATTCTTCTCTTTGCTTAAGATGGAGTCCATCTGCGAATACACTGAGCATGTTTTGGTTAAAGTAACATAACTGTAGAAAAGTAACATGTGTACACAAGCTGAGAGAACCAGTTGAACACTAGTAGACCCAGCATCTCATGTATGTCTGTACACCCTAAAACTTAACCCAAGATTGTAATTATTAACAATTTATTTGATTTGCAATTGAATGCATAGGCTTCCAATTAAAAATTAGTTGGCATAAAAGCACTTTTTATCTAACTAGACTGAATTATGCTTTTATTTCTGACATTTTTCAGTTGTAATTGCTTGTTTTAAGGTTGAAAATATACCATTTTACAGCCTTGACTGCTCTGTAGTAATATGTTGTGCATATCAGTAATTATTTGTAAATTATATATGTGCCTATGTCATTATTATTATTATTATTATTATTATTATGTTTATTTATTTGTTTATTTATTTTGCATTTTTTGAGGTTCTGGCAGCTTTATGCTTAGTTGAAAATTGACAAAATGAGAAGATTTATTGTTGGATTTCTGCTAGAAAAGGATACCAGCCATGTGGGATCAGGACAGTTTAAAGGGCATTAAGTCAATAGGAAGCTTGTTGCTTCAATGATGTAAAAATCTTGGTCAATACAGTATTTTCTCTTTTTGCAAACAGGGAGCTTCTTATTGTTGACATGAGCCTGTTTAGAATCTCCTTTTCCAACTGTATTTGATGCCAAATCATTCGGGGAACGACCTGACTAGTAGCTTTTCAGACCACACAGCAAACTAATATCACAATCAAGACTAGACTGATTAAAAATGTGCATTCACTTGAGCAAAATCTGTTTCTCCTATTGAATCAGTGTAAACAGCTGCTGATCGACGTGTTTGTTCCCTCACAGCTCACTTAAAAAGACTCACGTCTGATGAGCAGTGCTCTGCAGAGAAGGTGACCGAGCTGGAGGACGTAATCACACACACACACACACACACACACAGGTTATGTCTGAAATTGTTGAATATACTGCACAATAATCCTCTAATTGGTCGCTCTCTGTTCTAGATGGACAGCTACGCCGAGCAGGAGCTGACTGATCTGTTCATGAAACGTCAGGTGTCCCTCAACAGGAAATTACCTCACGCCTCCTTCAGCCTGATGTTTCAGGGCGGAAACTGATTTCATTGACTTATTTTCATATTTTGCTTGTTGTCAATCCTAATCCTAACCCTCTTTTAACATTATAAACTCTTACATCAAACAGCAGGAAAGAGTCAAAGTATGTGTTCTTCTGCATGATTAAACTATATAGATTATATAATCGCTTTATGCCCTGAACTGTTCATGTAATATTTTACTGTAATAAATTAAATTCACATATAAGGGCTAAGATGCTGCTTGAGTTAGCATTACATTAAAAATTGTAAATATTAGACGCAGTATTGTGATAATCAACTAACATTTGGCATTAATAGTAAACAGATTAACAGGATCATTTGTTCTTATTGCATCATATGTTACATTTAAGTGAAGTTATTACATCAATAAATGCAGTGGTGGAAAGTAACTAAGTATATTTACTCGAGTACTGTACTGAAGTACAATTTTAAAGTACCTGTACTATGCTTGAGTATTTTCATTTTTTTGTTACTTTATATTTCTACACCAATATTAATCTAACAAATTCAGATTAATAATACAAAATTTGATAAATACATTATTATGTATTATTATAGATTAAGATTTTTTTTCCATTTTATTTTCCATTTCTGGCCCAGTTTTTATGTTTTTAACCCACATCCATCTATTCTCCCTGTCCAGCTTCTTCATGACTATACTATCATCTAATCACGGCCGTTTTTCAAGTGTATAGTTTGCTTACGCTGCAAATGATGTTAAGTGTAAATACGCATGCCACAGTGACTTTTTCAATACTACCAGTAGGAGTTGCCAAAGTCAACAGTGTTCAAATCTGCCTCTTTAATGTCCCCCTTCACTCAAAAATGTGTTCTGCTCACCATCAAGTCATTTTGGCTCTCACTTTTGGCTCACTTAAATATGTGTTTAATGTGTGACCCTGCAAGCATTGCTTTGACCGCAGTGCACACACACTCAGAACAGACTTTTCATGGAAGCAGAAAACTTTGCATTTTCACAGATTGTGGATTTTTTTTTTCTGGAGGAAGAATTAGTTGATGAGAATTTTTGTTGAGTTTATTGATTTTTTGACAGAGTATTTTTATATGTATTGAAACATTTCTGCAGGGGATCTTAAATAAGAAATAAGACATCCTTTTGAAAAAAAAATCTTGCTCGCTGTTTGTCAAGTTTTCAAATTTGCCTCCAAAAAATTTACAGTTGCAGTTTTTTTGTTGTTTTTTTTTGCTGCAGAACACAAACATTTAGAATCTAAACTCCAGTGTCGACCTCAATATAATCAAGATTCATTCTTGACCTCCAGAAGCACATATGTGGTAAAATACTCTGTAGTCATGGTTCTCTTACTGTCATTTTCGGGGTTTTTTTGCTCGGCTAATTGAACCTGATTTGTTTCTTTTGCTTCCTTGGATTCCTCTGTTTTACCTCTGAACTGCTGTCCATTTTGAGCCCAATAAGAGAGCCATAGGAACGGCCTACAATCTGGTAATGTTGCGGTTATGTCTGTAGGGAGTTAAGCCTTGAGACAGCGGGCAGGACATTTAAACTGACCACAGACACGGTCATTGTGAAGAGGTTCTAGAAAACGCTGCACGGTGAGAGGCGACACCAGACCTGCCTCACAGCTGCAGGACAGTGAGCTGTTCATGTGGGAAAACATGCGTCTCTATTTTCCCACAGTGGAGGAGATTGTTCCCTGTGTAATCAAGCCGTCCTTTGGCATCGGCAGAATCGTGTGCTCCGTCTTCGAGCTCTCGTTCCACGTCCAGCAGGGGGATGAACAGAGGACGGTGAGAAAGCTTTGAAACGAGGAGTGAGATCTGAGTGACAATAATCTGAAGCTACCAAAATCTTCCTGCATCACCTCTAAAGCTCACTCATTAACATGTCATATCGCATTTGTTTGATTTGTACAAAACCTGAAGTGTTACCTGGGACAGGTAGACAGGAGACTCCAGTTGTTATGCTAAGCTAAGCTAAGATAGCTGCTGTAGCTTCATGTTTAATGAATACTTAATTAGACTAGTGTTTCTACATGAATATTCATTTCTTGCCTTCAAACACGTATCTGTTCAAGCTAAAGTTTCTCCTCTTCCTTCTCCTTTTAACCAAGGCAATGACTAAGATCAATGTGTCTCACAAAGTGGACGACTCATTGGGGGGGGGGGGCTGCTCCCGGGCAAACGAGACTGGAGTGGCGTTTGGCATCACCATCGACTTCGACTCAATGAGGCACATCAGGGCCGAGTCAGAACAATCACATAACTGCAGTTTTAATAATCAAAGACTCCTGCAGGATCACGTTCGCCTTTTTTTTCTAACGGCACCTTGACGTGGGCTGAGGTGGAGAGCAAGTACCCCATCTCGAAAGGGCAGGGGATCAGCAAGAAGGAGTCATGAGACTCCTCTACTGTACGCACAGGAAGCACATTGTCAATAAAGATTTTACATTTTACCATCCCAATCAGTTTTGTGGAACAGAGACCTTGTCGTCCTTGTGGATTTTGTATTTTTACATGCAGGAAAAAGCTACTTTCTTTCACTGGGAAGTGTCCATGATGCTTTGATGGAGATCCATGTCACATAGAGCGGAGGCTCAGCCAGTCACAAACGAGCTTGAACACAGTCCTCTGTGGCCTCAGTATTACTGTCACCTGATCAACTGTCTCAACATCTCCCATTGGACGATACTATCAGCAGCAAACATAGACACAGCCAGGTGTGGATCCCACTCTGACTTTTTCACATAAACCACACACCGTATGCTTCTTTTCTTCGCCCAGTAGTCCTGCTATCCTCCAGCTGTAATGATGCGTCTCACTGCATTGTGTTTTGTGTGTTTTTTCTCCAGACGGCACTGCGCGTTGTTCCACAGCTCGCTGCAGAATGTGACGAGTGGATGTTTGGCTACAGCTCAAAATTGCAACAGGCTTAGACCCTCCAAAAACAGACCTGGCAACCAGGAATACGGAAAATAGCAACAAGACAAAAGAGACAGGAGGTCTTTTATTTTGAAAATGGAGAATAACTGCAAACCATCGGAGGACAATGCAAACAAGTAATTGCAGCAGCTGCATTTTCATGGTGCTCATTTTTAACAGTCTGATGCTGAATGTGATTTATCCTGATGGAGACAAACTGCACATAATAACCCTCCTTCATGAAGCTGCTGCTGGAAGTAGAGTTAAGTTAAAACATGGCAATATATGAGACCCTAATAGAGCCCTAATGGTGTGAGGCTTACAGTGTGTTAGCAGCCTCTGTGGTCCGCCCCCTCTGTGTCAGTGGTCAAAGTATAAATACATCATGTCACCTTTAACCAGCGGCAGCTCCCCCTCAGGGAGCCAGAGGGACCCACAGCCCACCCTGCGCTCTGTAGATGCACAGCAGAGGTAAAACTCCACTTTTCCCTTCTTTACAATCTGACATTTTGCCTGCATATTTTATCCCTTTGAGCAAATCGGACAGGTGCGTTTTTGTACCAACTTTACTCGGGCCCGCGACTGCTGCGTTCAAGGTCAGTATCACAACAGGTGCTGCTGGAGGACAAGCTGAAGTGCGTGACCATGTGGCATTTACGCAGCAGGCATCTCACTCATACTGCGAGGAGAGAGCAGGCAGACATTTTGATCCTTTTAAAGAATGAGTGAGATTTTGCAGTTTTGCATGTGGTTTCTCCATCTCAGATCAATATAGATATCTAATGCACAGGAACTTCACCGCAGAGACATTTTTTTTGGTTAAAAATAGCAGGCAGCTGTGCTTTGGTGGTGTGTTTACGTCTCATCAGTGGAAACTTGCCCTTTTTGCCCTCCACTGTTCTTTTTTACTTGACAATCACAAGCGAGTCAGGCAGATAAGATTCCCAACTGATGGATTACTGCATGACTGCAAGACTCTGCATGTTTCTGATATGTCTTAGTGTAAAAGAGGATTGTGTTGCAGAAGAGACATCAGGATAAAGCATGCAGCTGTGTTATACACTCATATAAAGCAGCAGAAATGTACAATGTACAAAAGTGCATTTACTCATTTTCTTCTCTTGAGTACAATTCTTATTTCTGCTTGACTATATTCCATTTTATGCTACTTTATTCTACTCTGCTCCACATCATATTGGAAGTATTGTACATTTTATATTTACTTGGCAGATAAAGCCACCAGTTACTTTCTAGATAAAGTTTTTACATTGAGAGCCTATAATAAGTTTACAGAACATGGTGCATTCTCACAGATTAAGCTTCAACATGAAAACGCTGCTTACATGTTAAAGCATCAGTAATGAGATAACTTTGCTAACTTTTACTTCTGATACTTAAAGTAGAATTTACAGGTAATGCTTTTGCCACTTCTACTGAAGTGAGAATGTGAATGTAGGGTATTTATATGTATATATATATATATATATATATATATATATATATATATATATATATATATATATATATATATAGTGTTCACATGTAATGTTGTAGATGGTTCAGGTTGTGCAAGGCAGTGGTAGAAAGTACATTTACTCAATTACTGTACTGTAGGAATACTTTATCCTGCTTTACACTTCTACTGTACTATATTTCACAGAGAAATATTGTAATTTTTACTCCACTACATAAGATATATAAATCATCAGTTTAGAAAATGTGACGCATTATAATAGATTAAATGATCCATTTAAAATCCATTAATATATTAGTATAACACTGACTAGCCATTTTGCATAATGAGTACTTTTACTTTTGATACTTTCTTTGTTGCTCGTACTTCTGTACTTTTACCAAAGTAAAATTGTGCGTGCAGTGTTTTTACTTTTAAAGGAGTATTCTTACATTGAGGTGTTGCAAGTTTTACTCAAGTAAAGGAATGGAATACTTCTTCCACCATTAGTACAAGGTCTAATCACTTAGTGTGCAGGTTACTTTCAACTGTTGCATCATAATTTATGACCTTATCTCATTGCAGCCATCAGATAACAATAAGTGCAGTAAAAATGCAGAATCTGAAGTATGATGAAGTGAAAAGTATGAACAGAAGGGAAAGTTACTCGTAGCACGTCTGTTTTTACTCTCCACCTTTAATACTCCGTCAGAGCAAGTACAGTACTTCACACCTGACACTGACCTAAATCAAGAGTGATTGACAAGCTGAGAGTCTATTTTTAGGTACAGTTGGAATAGATGTCTCTCATACAAACATTGAAGTGGCATTGTTGCACCTCCCTTTTTAGTTTGCAGCTCACAGCTGCTGCTTCAGAACTGTACAGAGTGCTGATAATGTGAGTGTGACCCAGAGGGTGAGACTGAGAGATGGATCAAGGTCAGGAGGTGAACCATCAGGACAGATTTCTCATTGGTAGGGGAGATAAGGAAGCCCTGGCATGCTGTAACGTGTGCATTTCAGTAGTAAAACCTGTCCGTGCTGTACGAGTGACGTGTTGATAGGTGTGGTCATGTGTCGTCAGGAGCCTCCAGAGCTCCTGTCTGTGCCACCATGCGGATCAAAGCTGCTCTTCCCAAATATGAGATCTACTTCTACAACACGGTGCTGTGTCTGGCCATGTTCTGGGCCGCCAGCTGGATCTTTGAGGTGTCCAGCTGTGAGTATGAGAAAGACACACACACACGTACACACACACACACACACACACACACACTCATTCATTTTGAGTCAATCCCACATACACTGTCCTGTAAATACTTACTCGACTATAACTGCTAAAAAGGGGCTGTTTCCGAATGTGCTTCAAAGCTTTATTCACATCGTTGACATCTGAGTTCTAAATCGGTCTCTAAATGTCTATTCATTGTGTTTAAACACAGTGTTTCTGCACAGTTACAGATGAAGATTGAGCTGCACTGACATTATGAGTGTTATACTGCTTGTACAATTAGATTCCAGTGGTGGCTGCGGAAGATTTTTTCCGACTCGTCTGATCCAATTTCCGATAACTCCAGAACGCTGAAAAGTCCAATCTGACTTCATTCAAATTGAGGATTTTTTTAAAGCCATGACGTCATTAAATATGACATCAGACATCAAAAAACATCAGTAGAAAATTCAAATGTACAAAAATGACACTTTCGATGCCCTGGCACAGAATTCATCTTAATGCGCATCTTAAAATAGTCCCCAACATATACAATATACACACACTATTTACTCCTGCTTGCTGAAAACTACAGCGCCCAGCTGTTTTAGGTTTTTATTTTAAATTTTTTTTTATTACTGATCCTTTTTAAAAAACAAAACATAAGTTTGTGAAATCATGTCTTCAGCAGAATATTTTGAAAATCTGCCCTTGAATTTCCCTTAAAACACAGTTGTTTTCACTGATTCTGTCTGATTTGATGTAGCTCAGGCTGGAGCTGAGCTACATCACCAGCCTCCATGTACTAATAATAAAATGGACTTCGTGTATTGATAAAGATGAGAAATCTGTAAACTGTCCCTCCCTAACAAGTGCACAAAACCAGTGTGACTCAGATCTGAGACATGTAAAGCAGAGCTGAAATGATTAGCTGTTTAATCAATTAGTCGATCAACAGAAATTTATCTGCAATTAATAACATGTGTGAAGTTTATGCTGTCAACAACAACCACAAGTGGCCTTTTCACAGCAAACATTTCAAGCACAGGTGTTTCTAATAGCAGTAACAAAGACTCTGTTTCATTCAATTGTCCCAGCAGCAGCAATGTGAGGACCCTGAAACTGAAGCAGCTAAATGGAATTAGACATTGTTAATTTTGCTTTTCCTACTGTGGCATGATACAATGTTTTCTGCGAAAAAGGCCTTTAGAACAACAAACATAGTCTAGCAATACCATGCGTCACTTTTTATAGATGTAAAAATTGTTAGTGTAACTCAAAACCATTAGAAATTCCAATTTCGTGCTCTGAACCCAAACGCAGACCAAACACATGGTGCTGGGGCAGTTCGATAACTTAATTCACAAAGGCGACCAAACAAAGAAATTGTGGGAGGGAGAGGCTGGCAAAAGCCAAAACCAAAGTAGTATTTCCAAAAAAACGGTGCTCGAGTGACGGGGCAAAGAGTTCATAAACGCAAAAAAAACAGTGAGGCAGAAAAACAGACAAAAACACAGGGAACAGCTGGTAACTTAAATGAAACTGGAACACTCGACACAATATGCATAAGAGACAAACTGGCAAAGACTGAGGGAAACACATGGACTTAAATACACTGAGGAGAGAGACTTAATGAGATACAGGTGAAAACAATTGATCAATTATCACACAGGTGGGAAAACACAGGAAGTAAAGAGAAATGTGACAGAAAATGTGAGCCTTCAACATAAAACAGGAAATAACACAACCAAACAACCCAGATCACGACATGCTCACTATACAGTAAACATTAAAAAGGCAGCTCACATACAGGCGCAATGAATTGCTTTGCACATTTACACACATGCTGTCACGCAGATGTGCAAACACAAACCTACGAACCCAACGTCTGTTTTTAAGGGAACCTGTGCATTAGTTCACACACAAAAAAATGAGGCTGGACTGTGAGCCTGATGTTGAGGCTGTAACTTTAGTCACATACAGACAACACAATGTGCAGGATACATATAGAGGCGGCATCGCTGTGTGAGGGTGAAGACTTGGAGCTATGCAGACCACGCAGAGGAGATCAGGTGTCAGTATTAATACCACAGAGCACAAGAAGAAAATAGGTCAGGCTATGACTTTAACAAAAGTCTCACATCTGCATTCAAGGACAAGACAAATAAAGGGAAAGAAACGTTATATTAAGTGGCAGAAGATGTAAATGTATGTTCTTGTATGTTCTGTTTCCTGTTGTGTTGCAGTTTTCCTCATCTTTTTTCTCTTTTCCCATTTCCAGCCAGTACAAACAGGAAGACGTTCAAAACCAGTGTGAGGCCGGGATGGTACTACTTTGGGAGGAGAATGGTGGGAGAACATTCAGAGTTTATCTGCATTTGACATCAAAGTAAAAATGTTCTAACTGTCCTATTTTCTTTATTTTTTTTTTGCTCGTGATCTCCAGGATACGGCTGATTTCGAGTGGATGATGTGGTTTTCCACCTTCAGGGAGCACATCCTGTTTGCTCTCTCTGGTCACGTGCTGTTCGCTAAGATCTGCTCCATGCTGGCTCCACAGGTGCTTCTGCTGACTGATTCATTGATTAACCGGCCGAGCTGCTGCAGGGGGAGCAGCGTAGTGAAGGATGGAATCACAGGTTTAATGATCACTGCGAAATGAAGTCGGGTTCATCTCCCACTGCGTCGCGTTATTCTGAATACTTGACATTTGAAATCTTTGTTGCTATTTATTTTTACAACATTGCACAGGAGCTTTTTATATTAATAGCTGAACAGCTGCTGACGAGCAGGACCAGGTGAGGGGAAAAAGTTGGGGTGTGAGTTGGAGGGAGGGATGACTGTAGATGAAGAATGAAGGAGAGAACAAATAGAAATGTGGCTCTATTTTTAGCGAGATCACTTCTGTCGGTTTGGTTTGTTAACAGCGCTGGATCACATGTCGTGTGTCGGCGGAGTCTTGTGAGCTCCTGAAGTGTAGATCATCACTTTGTGCAAACTGTGTGCATTAGTTTGTCAGAGTAAAAAAACCTTCTTTTCCTTGTTATTCATTGACTGTATGAGAGGTTATTATCTGCAGCATTGTGGAGTAATTTCTATTTCCAACTTGCAAATCTAAAGCTGCATCATTAGATTGACTTGTAGAGAAAATGTCCACTTTTATTTTGTTGACTGGCTTTTAAAAGGTGCAGGAGGAATAACTCCTTTATGGAGGTGAAAGTTGAGGTGACACTTCATTTCCCTCACACAGCACAGGTCCTTGGTGTACCTGGTGTACGGGCTGCTGGCTGTGTGGACCAGCATGGGCTGGACCTACGTCACCCTCATCCTGTCCCACTGCATCCTGCTCTACAGCATCTCCTTGGTGAAAATCCGTTGGCTTTGCTTTGCCACGGGTCTCTGCACCCTCGCTACGTTCAAGTGCGAACCCTTCGTGTCCTGGCAGGTAAACCACAGAAGTTACTTTACAAAAGTTACGACTTTAAATGTGGCTGTTTCCTCAATCTTTATTTCTCTTTCGTGCTTTATTGTCTCCATGCAGGCGGGTTTTGTGGAGGGGGACTTCGAGCTGCGTCATGTTCTCTTCTATGGAGGTTGTGGCTTTACTATAATGCGCTGTATGAGCTTTGCTCTGGAGAACTGCGAGAGGAAAGATGGAAACTACAACATCCTGGAGCTGCTCAAGTACAACTTCTACCTCCCCTTCTTCTATTTCGGGCCCATCATGACCTTTGATAAGTTTTATGTTCAAGTAAGTTGAATTAGGTTTTTTATCCCGGCCTTAATCCAGCAGACTCAGGCGTTGTTGGACCTTGTTAGTTTGTTACCCCTTAACACGAAGCAACATCTGCAATATCCATGGTCACTGTTTGCATAATGTCTGTCTGTTGTGAGTGGGCCAACCAAAGAGAGGTAAAATCATCCAGTAATTCAAGGAAAAAAGAAAATATCTGGAAACATAAATCTAATTTTTGTGAGTCACAGAGGATGAATATTGTCTTTAGAGTCTGGGAGTCATCTGACACTTGGATGCTTTCTCTTGGATCACAGTCCACTAAAGGAGACAGCTTGGAAAGCAGTGGTGGAGGAGTATTCTAATCAATTACTGAAGTAAAAGTATTGATACCACACTGTAAAATACTCTGTTACAAGTAAAATTCTATATTGTATTATATCATTAGATAATTTTTACTCATGCATTAATATAAAAGCAGGATTTGACTGTTGTTTTTGGTTGAGATGAAACTGTTGCAACTATTGATCATTTTCTCCAACAATCAATTGTTTTCTTAAAATTTCAATTCAAGGAACAAGTAAATAAAGCTGTCAGATAATTGTAGTGAAGTAAAAAGTATGTTTCCTTCTGAGATGTAGTGGAGTACAAGTGCACAAGTACAGCTCCAGCACTGCACACGAGAGAGCACTCTGAAGCTTTACAATGCGTATGCTGCCCCCTGCAGGCCAACAAGTCAGACCTGACCAGGAAGGAGCGGGAGCTGTGGAACATCAGCCTGCAGGGCCTGATCCACCTGGGAGTCATCGTTGTAGTGGGCGTCCTCTTCCATTTCATGTACATCCTCACCATCCCCACCGACATGAAGCTGCTGAAGCACCTCTCCGACTGGGCTCTAGGTCCCTGCCAGCTAACCTGCATTAATGTTTTGACTGTTTATAATGCTGTGGCATGTTAACTAGAGCAGTTGACAGGGTTTATTTATAGACACTTTTAGCATGAGAGGAGGATTGTGCATGTATTCATTCCAGTTCAAGGATGTTACATTGACTGCGTAACTAATGTGACTGCATTGTTTCCAGTGGGCCTAGCTTACTTTAACCTGGTGTATGACTGGGTGAAGGCTGCAGTCATGTTTGGAGTCATCAACACAGTGTCCAGACTGGATCATCTGGACCCTCCCAAGCCACCAAAATGCATCACTCTGCTCTACGTGTTTGCCGAAACGTGAGTTTACGCAGCTTGATCATACTTTGGCTCATTATACTCAAATGTGTACAAATGTGTAGAAGTCAATCAGCTCTTTTCTCCCTTCACAGCCATTTCGACAGAGGGATCAACGAGTGGCTGTGCAAGTGAGTGCCTCAGAAAGATCAGTCAGTTCTATTAAAGTCTTTTAAATTTAGAGGTTCTGACGCTGCCTTATTGTCCGCAGATATGTGTATGACTACCTGGGTGGAAAACATGACAATGTGGTGGAGGAGCTGGTGGCTACGCTGTGCACCTTCGGCGTCACCATCCTGTGGCTGGGACCCTGTGAGGTGGTGCTGCTCTGGGCTTTCTTTAACTGTTTCGGCCTCAACTTTGAGCTGTGGACCGCCAAGTTCTTCTCCATGGAGCCTTTTGCGTCTTTCGAGGTTCGTTCTTGGAGGTTGTCTTTTACATTTCAGCTTTCACAAAGCGCTTTTCGTATATTCGTAATGTTTTATTTACAGACAGCCATGTCAGAAGCAACGTCCCGCCGGATCCGAGCCATCTTCAACACTTTTAACTTCTGGAGCATTGTGTTGTACAACATTCTGGCCTTGAACAGTTTGGACTTTGCCAAGTTGGTCACCAAACGGCTGCTTCTCAAAGGTGATTTTGTGTTTTCAATGTTGAAGAGAGTTTCAGTTTTTGACCAACTATTAACAAATAAGCTTTTCTTTCCTCCCAGGCTTCCCTATAACCACCATCATCGTCATGTTTGTGACCTACTGCCTGATTCAAATGATTAAGGAGAGAGAGAGGAGGCAGGCCCTTATCGATGATCCTGATCCTCTTCCTCCTGTTCCCCCTCCCAACGCCGCTACCAGCCCGCCCGGCACCGCAGCTCCACCCGCCACTGCCGCTACTGCTGCTGCTGCTGCTGCTCAGCCAGTCGCAGATCCCAGCAAGGAAAAAGCTGAATAGATGCTAATAGTGAAGGATGCACACAGCCAGCAGCAATATTTCCAGTCCAGATTTTAGAACATGACTTGTGAATGGATGCTGACGTAGAAAACAGCATTAATTGTAAATAAACTAACCATCGTTTAACTGTGTTTATACCTAAAAGGGAAAAATAGAGTGCAATGAAAGACATTTAGAAATAATGCAGTATAATGTACAGTACACCACTGATACTACAGTAAAAAAACCTTCTGTGTACTAACACTGTAGAAATGTCAAGACTAAATTGAAATTTTCTCAAACGTTTGTCATTAATGCAGAATTAAACTGCAAAGATTTGTTCAAAGTGTTTTGTTTCCTTTCTGACAGAGCTGTTTGAAATATGAATGAGAGACGGGGTCTTTTTACAGTCCGCGAGTCAGTCCTGTCATTAGGGTTGTGAAGTATTTCTGTCACGTTACATCAGCAGCTAGCAGCTTAATTCCTGTTTGATGCCTCCACACTGGAAACTCTTTTAACCCTGACCAGTGGAACGGCTCTGGTCAGACCTGCGGTGAATCACTACCTGGACCTGAACAGTGTGACAAAAATAGTTTGACCACCGTGTGCCTATAAGCAAGCTAGGAAACTTAAATTTTTAGGGGTTCATTAATTCAATAACTGCAATTTTTATGTTCCACCATTCTGCTTGTAGGACCAGTCTGCAGTTTCTTGTCTGGATTCCGGTGCCGTTAAGCATTTCAGTCTGCAATCAAAAAAAGAAAAAATGTGTTCATTCATTGTTTACATGTGAAAATTCATAAACAAAAATCTGCAGTCTGAAAAAAGTGTAGGCTGGAGCTACAGCTCATAGTGCCTACTGCCTCTGACACAGGCTTCCATATCCATAGACCATATTTAACCATTAGCAATTTTAAGGAATAAAGCTAAAGTTAGTCTGTCTCTCAGTTTAATTAATTAATGGAACAAAGTCTGTGCTATGTGCCTCTTGTGTGTAAACATGTATTGTAAAAACATAGCTATAAAACACGGTAATGAATATATATTTATATTTTTTAAAAATGGCTTAATTCCCTTAAATAGTCCTGCTCTGTAATTTTTTAGCAACAACAACCAATGTTGGGAACTATTTTAAGCTGCGGATGAATACACAATCGGTGTGGTCACTGTGCTGGTTTACAGCAGTAGAAAAGTGTGTTGGGGGTTAACAACCAGTGCAACAGTGTGGCTCCGTTTTTTTTACAACAATGAAGGTCTGTGGCACAGTGGGAGGCTCAGGCTTCAGCAGCATAGAAAAGAAATGTTAGTATCGACAGTTCATTGTCATTTTGGTCTGAGGTTGTGTGTGCTCGACAATACGGTGTGAACATCATGTCAATGCAGGAATTGACAGAGTGACACTGTTGCTGTAATGACTCAGTCACAGAGACCCCAGGGGGCAGCCTCTTACACCTACCCACATGACTCAGGATGGATTTTTCCCATGAAGCCATGTGTCAGCTGTCTGAGAGTGGGTGGATGTTCCTGGGGAGTGGGTAGGGGTGGGGTCTGAAGCGTGGATATTGCGTTTCATGTTCCAGAATGAAGCCCATAGCTCCACAACGAGCACCCAGACTATAAATAACCTGCCAGTTGGAGCTGAGTTGAGGGGTGAGGACAGCTGAGGAAGTGGGCCGTCCCGGGGTTCAGCTGGTCTGGGCTAATAGCAGCCTGACTGTGCCTCTGAATCCTCTTTCCAGGCTAGAAACTACAACTACTCTGCTATACAGAACTCACTTTTATATGATTTGAAGCCCCTGAAAGGCTCTTCGGACTCCCCCGATGGCTCTACCGATGGACCCCGTGGATGAACCCAGGGTGTACCAGCAGACGTTGCTCCAGGACGGTCTGTGCGACCTGCTGGAGAACGACAAGCTGGTCGACTGTGTGCTGAAGATCAAAGACAAGGAGTTCCCCTGCCACCGGCTGGTCCTGTGTGCCTGCAGCTCGTACTTCCGCACCATCCTTCTGTCTGACCTGGAGGAGAGCAAAAAGAGAGAGATCGTCTTGGAGGACGTGGAGCCGGGGGTCATGGGGCTGATCCTCAAGTACCTGTACACCTCCAAAATCAATGTGACAGAGCAGAACGTCCAGGACATCTTCGCAGTGGCTAATATGTACCAGATACCTTCAATTTTCACTGTGTGTGTGTCTTTCCTACAAAAGCGCCTGAGCCTCAGCAACTGCCTAGCTATCTTCAGGCTCGGCCTGATGCTGGACTGTCCCAGGTTGGCGGTCTCGGCTCGAAACTTCGCCTGCGAGCGCTTCCAGCTCATCTCCAGAGATGAGGACTTCCTCCAGCTGCTGCCCAGTGAGTTGGCAGCCATCTTGGCGAACGATAATCTGAGCGTCGAGACGGAGGAGGCGGTGTTTGAGGCTCTGATGAACTGGGTGTCCCGCGACGCAGAGAGCAGAGAGAAAGAGCTGCCAGGTTTGCTGGACTGCGTTCGTTTGCGTCTGGTGAGCGAGGATTACCTGAAGGAGAGAGTGGAGAAACACAAGCTGATCTCGTCAAACCCCGAGTTGCAGCAGAAGCTCCAGCTGGTCAGGGATGCTCATGCCGGGAAAATGCCAGAAGTTAAAAAAAGCAAAAGCAAGAAGGAGGACGCCGGAGGAGAGAAGGATGGAGAGAATGAGGATAAAGAGGAAGACGAAGGTCTCCTCCCAGGCATCCTGAATGACAACCTGCGATTTGGCATGTTTGTCCGGAACTTGATACTGATGGTGAACGACACGGGCGCTGTGGCCTACGATCCGACAGAGAACGACTGCTTCGTAGCATCGCTCTCCACGCAGGTTCCCAAAAACCACATCAGCCTGGTCACCAAGGAGAACCAGATCTTTGTGGCTGGAGGATTATTCTTTGATGAACAGAACAAAGAAGATCCGCTGTCCTCTTATTTCCTGCAGGTAGGGAAGGCTGTGAATGATGTTTTGATAGGAGACGACAAATTTGCAAAAACAGAAACTGATCTCAGCTCAGCCTGTTCTTACACTTAAGTCTTTGAAGTTATGTTTCACCTTTATTGCTTAAAAGTGAAACCTGATGCCTCCACTGCTGACAGATGATTATTATTTTTGTTAAACCTTTTAAAACCCACAGTCCCACCGGAGGCTCGCTCTGTAAAAACTGTGTTTGAATCCACAAAACCTTTATTTTCAATGGCACTACAAATGTTCCCAAGGACGCCAAATGTGCGAGGATGAATTCTGGGAAAATGACACATGAAATCTAGAACATTTTGTGTTTGCAGTTTAAATATTTCAGTCACTGTAAACATTATACAGCTTCCCTGAAGAGCTGGAACAGAATATATCTACTAGATATATCATAGTGTGGAAAAAGATGATTTTTCCAAATGTAGCTACACAAGGGGGAAACTGGATGTTGTGCCTGTGTGCATGTGCCACAGTATGTGTACTTCAGGTGGTGTAAACGTAACCCATTCACAAATGTTTGACCTCAGTATGACCCAGTCAGCGCTGATTGGCTGGGGATGCCTCCTCTCCCGTCTGCCCGCTTCCTGTTTGGGCTGGCCGAGGCCGAGAACTCCATCTTTGTGTTGGGAGGGAGGGAACTGAAGGAGCAGGAGCACACGCTGGACTCTGTTTTGGTCTACGACAGACAGTGAGTACAGGTTCATATACATGACTTGACCGAACTGCTGATCTCAGGACTGAATCCTCATTAATTTACATCTTTCCTGTGGTCATTTATAGATCTTTCAAATGGGGCGAATCAGAGCCAATTCCTTACCCAGTCTATGCACATGCAACCATATCGCACAATGATGTTGTTTATGTGATCGGAGGAAAGGGAGACGAGAAGTGAGTATTACCTGTGATCAATATGTCATTCATCTGTAGCAAGCATGAAGGCATCACCATGTTCTGTCTCTCCTGTAAAAAGGAGCTGTCTGAGGAAGATGTGCGCATATGATGCCAAGAGATTTGAATGGAAGGAGCTTGCACCCATGAAGACTGCACGTTCTTTATTCGGCGCCACTGTTCATAAGGACAAAATCTACGTGGCAGGGGGAGTCACCGACACGGGGCTGACGGCCTCTGTGGAGGTGTACGACATCGCTGCCAACAAGTGAGTTCGAATCAGGGAGTGAGGCGGATGGAAGCGGATGTGGGTGCCGCAAGCAAGTTGGAGGCCTGAGGCTGGTGCACACTCAGGGGACCCTCACAATTACAATCACAAATATGATTTTTTTTTTTTTAACTGTTCCAGAAGAGGAAATCACTGAAGAAATATTGTTTGGTTTAATTAGATGTTACATTTTCTGATCTCTGTCAGTGAATTAAACAGCAGTTTTGTTCTTCTTTTTCACTTTGTCACAATAATAACTTAATATTAACTAACTTCAGAGAAGTTTAGCTTTAGAATTGTATTGCACCCTACTGAGCTGTACCTCTCTCTCTCGATGTGTGTGTGTGTTTGTATTTACATTTTTCAGGTGGTCAGACTTCGTAGTGTTTCCCCAGGAGCGTAGCTCTCTGAACCTGGTGTCTTCGGCCGGCTTGCTGTACACTGTAGGAGGTTTCGCCATGATGCCTTTGGAGGACAGCGACGAGATCATTCCCAAAGAGATGAACGACATCTGGAGGTGGGTCATAATGACAGACACATTTTTTTTTCATTCACACATTAACCCATTGTGCTCCTCATGGTTTTGAGTTATTAGGGCTAACATCTATAAAGATAAAGTCACCTTAAAGTGCACGTTAAGACAAAGTAAAACAGGCAGTTTCATTTTTAGCTGATATTCTGAAGTAATCCAGAATTCATATTAACCATTTACTTTGTAATGTTAATTTACCCAAGAAAATTGTATATTATTCACGATACATGTAAAAGGAAGAATTCACTGGGTGTCAGAGTTTTACCTTTCCACTGACCAAAGTCTGTTAACCTCCTCAGGTATGACGAGGCAGAGAGGAAGTGGAACGGGATCCTCAGAGAGATCAAGTATGCTTCAGGGGCCACCGTTCTGGGGGTCCGCCTCAACACCCTGCGTCTCACCAAGATGTAAAACGCCCTCCAGTCTCTGCTTTATTAACAGGAACAGCTTGTTAGGAGTCCAAGGAGGTACAGCTGGGCTCTAACATGCTCAGCTTAATGTGTTTGGGTTTGTTGTTATTTTACACAATGCTATAGTGGATAATTATATAGCTAATTGTAATTCTGGCTCAACATTAGGACAGTCTGTTTTGATCGAAGACATTTTTATATGTGTGTGTTTCAGTGATTTTAATCTGAGACTTCAAAACTGTAAGCAATCTGATGACATTTTTTGCACTGAATGAAATAAAACATCTTTAACATCTAAAACTGTCTTGATAATGATGGAAAATGTGTTGGCAAGAAGTTGTGCATTTCCCAACAGATGGCAGCAAAGTCACAATGTAGGTCAGTGCCTTCAGACCAGCATGATTGAAACATGACAGAGCCAAAAGACAATTTCACTTTCTCCTCTCAGACACAAAAACACAGCACACGCGTCCATTTGCAATAATAGATCTATACGGTTTAATATTGAAATGATTTCATTACGCTCTGCTGTGTTACAGACAGTAAACACTAGTCAATAATACAATAAAAGACAGAAAATACAGTCTAATGTTATTAGCACCTCTAGACACTATCGTCCTTGTACGGTTTTTAGTATTTTAATATAGCTGAACTTGACAACTACTGCCTACACATGGTCTTTGTACACCAGAGTTAACTAAGACATAGTGTTTACATTATAAAGTAGAGAATCAGCAAATAACAGTACACATTATGATTTCTTTAACACAACTGCAGTATGAGTAAGTATGGGAAATGTAGAAGGTATGTGGATAATACATGTTTGAATTGACTATGGTGCCGATCTTTATTCAATGCCAAAAAAAGGGGAGAAGTCACCATCGAACAAAATTAACAACTAACCAAACGTTCACATGCAAAATAACCAACAACATTTGTTTTCCAATGTTTTGTTCTAGATTTTATGAGGCCCAGAAGCTGACAAAATGTAGTAAATGATTGCCAGACGAGTTACAAAATACAACTGAGCACATCGGTATTAACAGTATTATTTATTGGAGTGTAAAAAGAAATTCCACCTCTAATCAGTTGGTAAAGAAAAGCGAAATGTTGTTTACAATCAATCAGTTGATAAAATATGTAAAAACATTTCATTCATCTATTTTTCCACACTTCCAATTTTTAGATTTAGATGATACCGTGTGGCTAGCTAGCTAGCTTAACTGTTTGCTAAACACACAGAGCACTAGCCTTGGCAGCTAGCTACCTAGCTGAAGCTAAGTGTCGCCTAAAACTACACCAGCCAGTGATCATCTACAGATATACTCTACTGCAAATTGCTGTCTTATTATGTGATAAATGCTTGCAACAGTTGCTAAAGCATTTTAGCCAGCAAGCAAACAAAAACAAAGTTCGCTTACTAAGGCTAACATGTGTTAGCAGGCTAATACTGTAACACCATCTTGTCTTTTGTCTTCATCACAGACCACATTGAACGTAAGTCTTAATTATTATTGTGTTGTGTCCTTTATATTTTATAGGCATGTGTGTGTGATTTAATGTCTCCTTTTCAAACTAAACAAAAACATTAAAGTAGCTTTTTTCACCAACTGATTGGAAGTTAAAGGAAAACTATATACTTTTACATTTCTTTCTACTGGCGCTGCAATTAACTGTTGTTTTCTTTGATTAATCTGTTTATTTTTTTCTCAATGAATCAATTCATCATCGATGAATAAAATGTCAGAAAATGGCCAAAATTATTTTTTTCAACTAACAGTCCAAAACCCAAAGATTCAGGTTACTATCATGGAAGACCAAGAAAAACAGAAAATATTCAAATTTGAATTTCTCCATTCTTTCTTTAAAAAAAAAAAAAGAATCAATTAACAATAACTGGTGATTAATTTTCTGTTGATCAACTAATCAACCTTTCACTAATTGACTTCCCACTCCATTTTCATCATGTAACTAACATTCAGTGACGTACTCAGTTACATTGACTCGTCTGATAACTTTTTGTCGGATTTGGGGCTCCAGTTGTTTTCACCCATGATATGGGTAAATAAAAATCAAACAAACAAACAAAAAAAACACTGCTCTCTATTTTTTCTAAAGAGATGTTTTTCTTCATCAAAAGAGGAGCACATTTCTTTATATTCTTGTATACGTACAGCGCTTTCTCTCCAATATTTATCAACAAGATTCCCAACACTTTTCTTGAAGCTGAAGGCCACACAATCAAATTTTGGATGCACACTTCGGCTTTAGCAGCTAAACCCAAAACTCCCAGCAGAGACCCGACTTGCAATCTCATGACCACTGTGCTTTGCACCAACTGCCATGTTCAATGTTTTTATTGTGTGACAAACATTTTCCTTAGGTGCATAATGCAGATGCACAGTCACCGTGGTGTCTAGGCACCCACTTAATCACTGACAAACCCTCATTTAAGGACAAGGGCAGGTCCACCTTTGCCTAATCTAATACAAGCCTTTGGCTGCTAGCCTTCGTAGGAGAATTTGGCTAATTAAAAGACTTAAAGCCTACTTGCCTAGAATATATGATTCCTAAACACTGTGCAAAATGCCTCCTTCTCAGTTTCTACAATCTCAGCTTTACTGCCATTTAACTTTATAACATGTACACTTAAAAATTACTTATACTCTTTTTTTTTTTAGGATTTGTGAGATGTCAGGGCTCAGAAATGTCTGTCTGCGATACTGTACATCTTCAGTGTACATCTCGACCATGTGTTGCTGTCTTACAGATGGGTTTTGTCTTTGTTGCAGCTGGATTTAGGGAAGACTTGTTCACTAAATAATCCAAGACAAACAATAAATGTTTAAATTTGATTTTGTAGGTTGAAGTAAATTTCTACACATCCTCTGAACACTGGTCATGAACTATAAAGTGGGATAAAACCAACTGTATTTTTTTTTATTTACTCATCTTTACTTGCTTGATTTGTCATAAACAGCCATTGATTAATACTACACTGGTTTGGAAGCTTGTAACTTAAGTAGATTTCAGTATAATTTTAGTATAATATTTCAGATTCCGAGCAGGTAGGAGTTATTTTTGCAGGGTCTGGACAAACAGTTTTGACGTCCCTTTGGTGTAAACAAAATGTTGTTTCAGAGGACTGAACACCTGCCAAGGACACATTTCTGGCAGAGACTGCATTTTTGTAATTTCCTATAATTGTATGCCACGAAAAAAAAATGCAAATAACTGCAACTGGATTGGCCTTCAAACCCGGCTCGTTGAACTGGAGTATAAAGTGCTCACAATAATTTTTCATGCTCATTACTCAGTTTGGCAACTGACACCTTCCATTACATTTTCTCATTGCCTGAAATATAACAGTCACAGATTAAGACCCTCCAATAGGAGCAAACTTGCAAGACCTAAAACAAATTCCTCTTGATTACGTTCCCCATGATTGGGGACTTAACCAATGAGAAACAGCCATAGCTGCACTGTGTGCACCCTCAGCGAGGAGTCAGGAACACCAGTTTAGCTGCACTGACTCCTCACATTATCCTCAATGTGCAGGAAACCACACCACAGTGAATAAGTTGGTTTAGAGAACAAAACAGTGCCCAGGCCATCCTCTGCCACTTCTACAACTTACTAACCACAGACTATCATCAATCAATCTGAACAAACAATACAAAGAAACTGACTAATTCGAAGATTTTGTTAATCGTTTATGAGCATCAATATCCACGCGGTACATTTAGATGTAGTATGTATGCCTTTGGATTTAGGTTTGATGGTGGAAATCAGCTTTTCAGTGCACCGCTCTGCTACTTATCTTTTGTGTCTGCACACATGAACCCCATTATGGGCTAGTGTGGCAATCAAATTCAAAGTGCATAAATCAGTAGTATTAACTACTATTCCTCCTCCTTTACCATCAGCTACGGCCATCATTCATGACACAGAAACATTCAAATCCCTCCAAGTATAAGGCAAGTACACAAACTACAGCCACAGTATGTCAGTATTGTCTCTTGGGCCAGTGCTTCTCAAAACAACAAAGTGGGAAAATACTTATTAAGTACATTTTTAATGTACTCTTAAGGGAGGCTTTTCTCTTTCTTTACTGTAGGATTGCTAACAGAGTGCAGTTTATGAAGATGCCACAAGAGTTTAGGTGACATTGACAGGTTGCCTTACGTCCTCTCTCTACCGATGACCAGAACAAACCTTAGATGGGTATAAAATGTTGGCAGTTACCTCATCAAACTGCTCCAAATGTGTAAACCGTACTTCATTTCTGACCCGGGAGCTCAACTGTCCATTAAGGCGAAATTGGATTTATCACAGCCAGGATATACTCAACAATTTAACAGCTCTAGACTTTTTCATTTAAAGGGCAGTCTCAAACTGGACCCTGTACAAAAGCAGCAAATCAAAGTACAAAACATGTGTTAAACACATGAAAAAAAAAAGACAAAGTACCATTATCAAATAACATCTGACGTGGCCCTCACCATTTTTCCATGGCAGTTTAAGAAATGCATGTTAACTGGGGTGAGCTAAGACAACACTAAGGTGCTTAAATTTGTCTTTTAAATAAACAATGAACATCTTATTACATTTACAAAAGCTTATCCACAAATTCCAACTTTCGGTAGTACCAGCCAAGACACATGTGGGGGCACATTCAACTGACTCTCCAAATGTAAACATGAGGAATTAATCACAAGGAAGAAACACATCTTAACAATATTTACAGGTTAATGCTACACTACAAATAGGCTATCTATAGATAAAGTGAGCGGGAGTGCATCGATAGTGCACAGAGACTATTTTTGGATAATTCATTGATTGATTTAAAGGAATATTTTGACATTTTGAGAAGTATGATTATCCTTACAGAGATTTTGATGAGAAGGTTGATACCACTCTCATATCTGTCCATTAAATATGAAGCTAAAGCCAACAGTCAGTCAGCTCAGTTCAGAAAGACTGGAAGCAGGGACTTGGCTAATTTATGAGTTTTAGAGGAGCTGGTACGCAGGTTTTGTTCCCCTTTGACGGAGCCAGGCTTGCCATTTCCCCCTGTTGCTAGTCTCTATGCTAAGCTAACGTATCTTGTTTTAGTTTACTAATCTAAAAAAGCATTCTAAACCCCAGCAAAATCACAAATTGGCATTATTACACTTATATGTGACTGTTTACCTTCAAACAGAGCCACGCTAGCAGTTACCGTTTGTTTCCAATCTTTGTATTAAGCTACATAAGCTAACCACCTGCAAGCTTTAGCTTCATATTTATCATACAGACACAGGAGTGGTACCAGTCTTCTCATCTAACTCTCAGCGAGAAAGCGAAGATGTTTATTTCCCAAAATGTCAGACATTCCTTTAGAAAAACTTTTACTGACAAGGATTTGATTTAATATTCTTTTAAAGTTGTCAAAAGTGCACATAGAGCCACACATTTTTGAGCAGTATTACATCCTGAATGTGTTTGATCAGCTTCTGCAGATCACTGTTATGAGGAACTGACTAGTTTATAATAGCGATGTAATCATAAGGAGCCCTTTTAGTGATGCGCTCTGTTGTGCCACAAGTAATCGCTGTCAGTGCTCTTTGAGAGATTTAAGCATTGGAATATAACGTTTACCATTTCACAATATACATCATGATGACATGTGCACACTTAATGAGCTACATAAGCAGGTTTTTGCGATTATTATCCCTACACTCTTGGTAACTAATTACATAGATCGGGTTTAGTTGGGAAATGAGCTGGAAGTTAACATTAACATTAGATTTTAAACCTACAAATACACTGTAGGGCTGAGTACATTAGGTTTTACTAACAAGTCACAGAAAAGTGCCATATCATCTCAAAGCCAGATCTACAGGAGAAGAGCGGTCTTGCTTAATGTAAGCAAAAGATGCGAGTCGACAAGTTACTCCATCTCCTGACTCGGGGAAGCTCAAGCGTCGATTAGCTTAACATAGATCTGAAGCTCGTCATCTCCCGTCTTTGCTCTCACGCACACACACACAGTCACAAACACCACACACTGCATTGCACGACTGACTCTCCACGCATCACGACTTCTCTTACGTCCTGACAAATAGACGCAACGTGCCACGAATTACACACTACCACAATTATAAAAATGAAGACAATTAGGAGTACATTTTAAATATCACTAGAGTTAAATGTAAGGTGCAGGATCGATTATAAATGCTGTTTAATTTTTTCTAACTATAGCGGGTGAGCTAACAGGATTTGGTTATTGGCAATGCCATATACATGTACAGTATATGCTCAAAGACAAATCAGCATTTGGTTATTGCTGGGTCAGACCAGAACCACTCGCTACATCTTGGCAGAGAACGACCAAAAATAAAGCATTTTTTCTCATCATAGTATGGTTCTTGCTCGCCTGATGACCTACGTAAGAGTGAAGATTTAGGAAACTCCTCCTCCTACTTTGTAAAAGATGCTACAATCAACGCATTGTGCAAGGCTCCGGAGAGATGTGTGTGGTAGTGGAAAATCCCAAATGAAACCAGAACAGAGTTGTGAAATGCATGAGGAGAAGCGTGGTGACAACACGTCCTACTGGACTCTGAGGTTATCTATTGTATTGAACAGAGTAAAAAATAACTATTTCTTATTGTGGTAGGTGTATGCATGTTTTTCATGAGGCCTCCATGTAGCCTTCAGTCAGTTTTCCCCCTCAGTGTAAATATCGCTGAGGTGGGTCACTCTCCCGCTGCAGGAGTCCTCTTAAAAGCTCTACGAAAAACAAAACAAAAAGTAATCAAAGTGCTTTTGATGCTACAGAGATTTGTTAGTTGTTGGAGTTCATCCTACCAGCAGAGAACAGGGGAGGTGGCGGGGGTAAATGTGGGGTGGGAGGCAGCCCGCCCATGGAGTGCAGCAAGGGGAGAGACAGCTGGGTTCCATGGAGGGGGTGGGGGCTAGAGGCAGCAGCGGGTGTGGTCACAGACGTGGCCGGGAGCCCCGCCCCCAGCTGCACCTGACCGGAAGAGTCCACAGCGGGCGAGGCCAGAGGCTGGTCGAGGCCGAGGGGGTTGTTGCCGTCGGTAACCATGGGGTTGCTGACGCGGAAGCATTTCTCCCTGTGGGCCTTGAGCATGTTGGAGAAGCGGAAGCGCTGGCCACACACCTCGCAGGGGTAGGGCTTCTCCCCCGTGTGGGTGCGGCGGTGGCGCTTCATGTTCGGCCGGCTCGTGAAGCTCTTCCCACAGATCTCACAGATGTACGGCTTCTCTCCTGCACGAAGAGGGACGCAAAGAGCTGAAAACACGGCTACATTTTCTTGGGACGTTGAAGGAGACCAAAACAGAGCTCAGAGGAGGACTTAGAGTCGTCAGGTGGCCATAAAGACACCTTCAAATAGATGCTAATGTTGCCGCCTGTCTGCAGGAGGTGTGAATAGTTCACTTTTTGCTAACCAGTTTGCCATATCAACTTAAAGGTACACTATGGAGTTTTTAACCACCAGCTGCACAATGGAGCACTGCTTCTATGAGTTGGACTCCCATTTTAATTGTACTGTGATTGTGCAAGAAGACACACAAGCATGCTGATGGTTTCAGACTATTCTGCATTTATTAGACACACAATGTGTTATGGTGAATAACTCTGAATGTACACAGACTTCAGTTTGTCTACAAGAAAACTCAACATGACATCTTTAATAGAGGATAATACGTGACTGCCCCCAAGTGGCCAGAAAAATCATCTAATGCTGGTTTAAAACACGTTGCTCTACTGGGATTCAGTATCAAGACACCCTTGAAAATCCTCAGAAATAGTGCAAGGGGTGACTCACCAGTGTGTGTCTTCATGTGTTCGTCAAAGTACTGCTTCATGTTGAAGTCCTTTCCGCACCACTGGCACATGAACTGCTTGTGTCCGATGTGGATGCTCATGTGGGAGCGCAGCTGGTATTTATACTGGAAGCGCTCGCTACAGTTCTGAAATGGTACACAGTGAACAGTTATAAAATCCAAAGAATTTATTGTGAAATATGAACTGTACTATGGGTGTTATACATGCTGACTTATGCAACTTCAAATATGAAAATAGGTCCAATTTCACAAGCAGCCCAACTGTCCAGAAAATTTAGGTTATAGTTTTTTAAATTGTTTGAAAACACATTAAAATTTTAATAGTTTAAAATTTGGGGAATTCTTGTCTTTTTCGCATTACACTGCGCAGACCCCTAGCCAAAAAAAGCGGAAGAATAAGTCAGTTGAGAAGACTGACACCCCTCTGTAAATATGAAGGTACAGCCAGTAGCATGTAACTTGAGCCAGGCCAGCTGTTTCCCCCTGTTTCCAGTCTTTATGTAAAGCTAAGCTAATCCTCTCTGCGCTGTAGCTACATACTTACAGTACAGACACAGGACTGGTTTCAATCTTTTTATCTAAGTCTCAGCAAGAAAGCGAATAAAGGAGTTTCCCAAAATACCCAACTATTCCTTTAAGCACTTATGGGCTGTTAATGTTAATACTTTGGTAATGATGTTTTTTTTTTGGATCAGCACATCTGGATCCCTGTCTCATCTGGACTCCTTGGCCCTGAGTATTGCACAAGCAAAGGACATAAAGAGACCTATCACATTCGAGACACCAATAATTGAAGAAATTACAGGTTTTAAAGTGGTGGATATCTCAGTTGGAATAAAACTCTTCATGTGAGTGAAGTGGCCAGCAGCGGCAGCGTATGAAAGGAGCTCAAACCTCGCACTTGAAGGGTTTTTCTCCTGAGTGCTGCAGAGAATGAACCTTAAGGGACATGCTGCGCTTGAACGACTTCCCGCATGTCTCACAGGTGAACGGCATGTCCTTCGTATGGGCTGGACGCGCACACACACACACAGACACACACACACACGGTACAAGAAGATTAATGATATTCAATATCGAGCCACTCTTGATCAAACAACAACAGGAAGACAAATAAGCAAACTGCCACCCTAAAATAGCACTTAAGGAACAACACTGAGATGCTTTTTCATTGGCTAATTACGATGCTAAATACAATGGATGTGTCTCATCTAGTCAACAAGCTATCTCCTCTCAAGTTCCCACATCGAACTCTCAAGTCACTCCTTAAGTGGGAAGGATAAATGGGACTCAATGACATATGGCGCTTTGCTGAAACACAGATGTGCACAGGGAATGAGGTATGCCTGACTGGGAAATAAGATGTTTATCTCCCAAAAAGTGGAAGAGGAAAGCAACACCCAAAACAAATCCAGCACAACAATCAGCGGGACGTGGAAAAGGAAGCCTACAGCAACAAACGGGAACAAAGTGACCGACCGGGATCACTGATTTTGCTGCCACTCACCGACCATGTGCTTCCTGACATGAGCCATGGTGTAAAACTTCTTCTCGCAGATCTCGCAGGAGAACTTCTTCTCGGCGTAGCCGTGGACGATCTTGTTATGCTCGTGTAGCGACCACAGCTTTTTGAAGGCCTTGCCACATGTTACACACTTCAGTCAAAAAAAAAAACAAAACAAGAGGAAGCAAAATATAGTTATTACTGGAGCTATTTTGGGTATTGGATATTAAGAAGATCATTATCTGGAACAGTCTTTAGGAATACAATCCAGGTGTGTGAGCTTACACAGATACTTGAGCGTGCACTGTACCAAAAAAGCAATTAGAGTCAGTAGATTAAAGCAGCAAATGATCTTCAAAACCACAGCAGGAGCCCAGCTGCTCACTGCAGAGCAGCTAATAGTGAAGGTGCTGAGATATATCAATATGTATTATTACTGACTGCCAGCTGACTGAGTAACTGACTCTGATCAGTGTTGATATATATATATTGATATGATTGCAACTGTGCATTTCCTAATTAGCGACAAAATAAAATCTTAAAAGTTGAAACTGGTTTATGTCTGATATGAGGATGACAAAATATAGTCAAAAACAAAATAAACCATAACAAACCAAAAACATATGGATGCTATTTCCTGTATTCACAGGCTTTTAGATCAATCTAGTAAACAAAATGTGACAAAACTGGTCACTGTAACGATTGCATTAATGCAGTAACCCTACTGAAAATCAAATTTAGTTTCACTGATCTAGACTTTACTCTTGACAGTACAGTAGATGAAGCATCATCCTTTATTTACCTTAACTCGGACTGATGTTTGATTTAAGTGTCTTTTGTAAGAAAATATGGAACTACACAGTGTTAACCCAGTACAAGCTGAGCCAATGGTATGAAAGTAGTATCCACTTCCTGTCTCCTGAGTGGGCATGGTAGCCTTACCGAGCTTGAACTCAACATGAAAAATTTGCATGCGTATTCTTGGTCTTGACAAGCAAATCTGCTGATAGCAGCGGATTACTTTGAAATCAGCTGATTTTGTCGCCATTGAATCGTACCTGGATGCTCTTCTCGCAGTCGGTCTGTTGGTGCAGCAGCAGCTCGCTCTCCAGCAGGAAGCGCTTCCCGCAGTTGTTGCAGATCTGCATGCGGTTGTGAGTGACGTTCATGTGTTTTTCCAGGTACCAGCAGTTGTTGAAGACGCGAGGGCACTTCTTACAGGGGAAATGTTGCTTTTCCTCCAGCCTCACCTTCTGGCCCAGGCCCTCTGCGTCCAGCGTCCTCTTCCCGCCCTGCCGCTGGTTGGCCAGCGTGGCCTCTGTGAGTGTCTGCCGCATGGAGGCAGTCGTACCCGCCATGGCAAAGGCCCTGGTGCCCCGGCGAGGTCGATCCATCATGGTCGGCTGCTCCAAGCCTGGAATGTTAAGTGTGTTCTCCTCCTCTTCCTCGTCTTCCTCCTCATCTTCCTCCTCACTGCTGTGCCCCAGTACGTCCCCCCTCCTCAGGTCATCGTCATCCTCTTCTCCAACTGTGTCGTTGTTCTCCGCCTCATTCTCCTCATCGTCCTCCGAGTCTCTCTCGTTGTCATGGCAGTGACCAAAGATGGTGGCCGTCTCCGTGGCGGTGGCGGATTTGCCCTCTGATCCCTTTGACACATTCAGGGTCTGGTTGTTGAGGTTGACCTCAACAATGATCTGGTCTCTGTTGAAGGAGGCGTGGCCATCAGCGGTTTTCGACTCCTCCCCATTGCTCTCGACTTTGCACAAAGCAGCCACACCTGTGCTCGCCCCGCCCCCTGACCCGTCCTCTTTCTGGTAATACTGCTTCTGCTGGGAGGTCGTCTTGCCCGCCTCCTCCACTCTAACAGAGAACGGGCTGCTGCCTTCCCTCTTGTACACCCTCCCCAGCTCCGACTCCTGCTTGATCTCCGAGTACAGCTGGCTGGGGGGCATCGCTACAGCAGCTGGGTCACCGCCACCGAGCCCTTCCTGACTGGCCATATCTGCACAGGTGGTTCTGAGCGAGTGGCTGCTGATGAGGTCGCGGCAGGAGGCTGCGATGTCGCTCATCTGAAGCAGGGTCGCGGCGTTGAGCACGTCGCGGACAGTGCGGCTGCTCACAAGCAGCTTGGAGGTGTAAATGAAGTTGAGGATTTGCTGCAGGCCCTGTGAGGTCAGGGCGTCCAGCGACAGGTCCACCCGCCGCAGCTGTTTGCTTTGGGCGAAAAGAGAGTGGAAGAAAGGGCTGTAGGCCGCCAGCACGCCCTTGTGGGCCGGGAAGGTGCTGTGCTGACGCACCAGAACGATGTCGACGTCACACAGGTCAGGCTGGAAGAGGCGCTGCTCGTTCAGCCTGTCCATCAAACAGGTGAAGTGCAGAGCCACATCCTCCACCAGAGAGAACTCAGCAGAGGGGAAATCTGTGGTCTTCTCCACTATGAGCTGGAGGGGGGAAACAGAGAAAAGGTTAAAATAGAAAGGACAAAATTACCACACAGTAACATGATCATTTAAAGTTCTGGATAGGAAGCCAATTAGATCTCTCCTGCAGCATATTGCTGCCACCATGACAAAAAAAATATTGCCTCAGTTTCTGGTTATAACAAGAAACACTTCTAGTTTTTACTTGATAGCAAATTATTCAGTTTTTACGAGAAGTGTTTCCTGGTACAACAACATATCACTTTATCTTTTTATATCGCAAAACTTTCTTGTTATTTCAGAAAACCAGCACATGTTGTCAAAACAAATGTTTCGTTTTCACACGACACCTCAGCATGCTGTGATATCTTCCATATGGTGTTAAAATGAGATGCTGCAGCCCATGAGAGCCAACCGGGTGACAGGACGATGAGCTCCAGACGTGTGGCAGGATGCTGTTATGTATCACTGCTGCGGGCTGCTTTTGTTTTATTTGTGCACCCGTGTGTGATCATTAACTGTGTGTTTGGTAGCAGTGATTGTCAGTGAGCGGGCTGTGACTCGGTACTGGTCAGAGCAGTGTTGGCTATACGGACCACAGATGTTAAAGAATCTGACAAGGATGGACATCTCCTCTCCTCCCACCACCACCTCCTGACAGCACGGCAACACACACAACTTCAGACGCAGTAACTGACATTGAGGATGGAGGTGTGTTTAAATATGCATTCAGTTCAGTGCCTCTCTCTCTGCCTTCCCCTCCTGACCACATACATACACCATGAGGCTACATGCACATAACATATGTGATAAATAACCTAAAACATTCAATGCTGAGTACCATGTATCCACCACCACCATCATCTACCCTCCACCTCCACCCAGATAAGTGACTATAAATTGCTTGGGTTGTTCCATTATAACCCAAACAAGTTTTTAAGATGGACAAAAACACATTTTACTAGCGACCCCTCCGGGAGTTTCCTGTAGATGTGACTGAGTATGGTTGTTTGTCTGTCTGTGTCAGCCCTGTGATAGTCAGGTGACCTGGACAGGGTGTACCCACCCTGGGTCAGGCTCCAGCCCACCTGTGACCCTGTGGTGCAGATGGGCGGATGGTACTTCAATGAGCCGTGTCCAAAGCATCAAACGAAAACATTTTAAAACCTGCCCCCTCTATTGAGGGAATCAAATATGTGCAAGTCCTTACCCACAGAACTCAAATGGATCGTGAATGGCATGTTTGAAGAGGGATCACACATGTAGACATGGCTCTGTGTGCATAAAAGTATTAAAATAAATAATAGTAGACAAGTTGTCATAACAAGTTCGACTTGCTAGCCTTTTTATAAGCTTTCAACTACTGCTTCATCCCCAGATGGAGCTCTGGAAGTAAGATTACTTTTGTTTTACTTAAAAAGAAATTGAACAATAGCTAATTTCCATCACATAACATTGTGATTATTCTGTATAGGTGTTTTACTGTTTTCCTAAGTGTGCTTCACAAAGTCACGAACTGCATGCATGCTGCACGATACGAGTCAGAGAAAAATCAAAAGGTGTAACACTCAGCGCTCTGTGCAAGGTCCTCAACTTCCCAAGGTGGGTTTATTTTAGCACAGGAAGGGCAGGGTTTCGATCCAGACGGGATGTGAGTGGGGACAGAGCAGCAAACAGAGTAAGCACACACACACACACACACACACACACACACACACACACACACACACACGCATATGTGATGTGCAACCATGCACAAACACACACACACACACACACACATATACACACACACACACACACACAACAAACACAAACACAGTGTCTGGTCTCTGCAAAGGCCGACTGGTCGGAGCATTGGTATTCAGTGCCATCTCCCTCCCATTAGCCGGCTCTCTCAGCACACCCACTCACTACACTGTCCCTGAGGAATGGAGAATTATGCACAAGACAAAACACGTCGGGAGAAATAATTAGGGAAACCATGCCGAATAAATACTAACTAACCCTCCAAACAATTAATGGAATTTATCATTCAAGGCATCTCTTGACGGCCCAAAAGGACAAGTATTGATACAAGCCTTGTTTTGGCTGACATGTTGCTGGAGATGATGTAGCTATGAGTTGTAAATTACATCTCTTGTTTTTCAGTATCTACAGTTGTCCATGCAGAAGGAGAGAGAGGACAATGCCGAAAAAAGAAAAAGGAAAAGAGATTAAATTATTAAGTCATTTTGCAACAATAACCATTATGGAATTTATGTGCAGTTCTGTAGTAAATGAGAATCACACTACAAAGACTCTTCATTGTTCTTTGCATTGAAAATAGCTCTTTGCATTTCCCTGCTGCCCAATATATTTTCTTTTTAAGATCAATGAAAATGACTTTTCATTGTTAAGGCTGCAAAATGGATTTGCATTTAGGCCTAACCTTGAAAATCTGGCCCGTTTGAAGAATTCAATTATGGAGTGTTAGATTTATTCATAGTTTTGAGCTGCTAAATTGGACTCCAAGCCAGAGAGGAGTGGAGATCGTGTTATCTCTCTCTGTGTAAGGCTACAGACATCGCCCATGGGCAAAACGCTGCAGCCTTAATCAGATCAAGTATAAGTTGCAGACTGGAAGTTATGCTCTTTAAGCGATAACGATCGGCTTCTTCTTTTGGGATTCAACCAGGACAACACAGTCATAGATTCAATCCTATAGGATGAATATCAACAGATTCAAAGCATCATTTGCTTAGGGTCAAAATAAAGGAAGCAACAATTTCAAAGGTTTGATGCAGGGTGTATTTGCATGACACAGTACTTTGGGTTGTAGATTTAGTTCATATTCTTTGAAACAAAACAACAGCATGATCAGTGGACGCTTCTTCTTAATCATTAATCATTATTCATAAATCATTTATGGATGTGAAACACTGCCTGATTAATTTAAAATGCAAAATAATGATGTTCACCATTTGCACCGGTAAAACAGGACTCCAAATGAGTTCCCGAATGATTTCACTGCTGTTTTTATGCTGTGTGGCGTTAGACTTTTTACCTCAATACTGAGCTTGCAATGAGGAATTTTGAGCGCTAAAAATATTTTTTGCATGCACATACTTTTTTTTTCAGAAAAATTTGAACAAGTAAAAATCCCATCTTGTGCTCACTAAGTTTATTTGCATGTTTTCTCTCATCCACATGAGTGCACTGTAAGGTCTCACTCAGTTTCACTCACTTGCCCCCTCAAAATCATAGAATAATCTTATTACTTTTTTTTTTTTATAATGCCACCACTGGGCTCACTAGCTTTACCCTGCAATCCAAGAACAACGCTGCTGATTTATTTCCATGTTTTCTACATGGATCAACACCTGGTGAGAATGCTAACATTTTGCCTGGGAGATGCAGCTTTAGCCTCAGCCTTTGTATTACCATGTAAGTAGCCATAAAATCCATATTTAAGCTTGTTTACATGGTTGTCATTTCAAAGAGAAACATGTGGAAAAATTAAAAAGCCATGCGGAGACAGAATTCTGCCAACTCAAGGAGCTAACCTGAATTAGCTAGCTAGCTACAGTGGCTAACATCTGTTAGCAACAGACGTCCCTACAGCTGACAAAGTTGACGGTCATCACCTAGAACTGAGAAAGGTGCTTTTGTCTATTTCTGTTTGAAATTCAAGACCTATGGTTTGAAATTTTGAGTGGTAGCTAATTTTGAGTGGTAGCTAAACTTACCGCAGTTATTTTTGCTAACTGTATATGTAGCGACAGTAGCCTAAAAAAGGGGGCTAACTATTATCAAGTTAGCAAACTAGCTTACTTAGCTATTGCTTATCTGGCAGAAGTTAGCTAGCTGCCTATCGAATTTCATAGGGGGTAAATTATGCCTACTTACTATTCTTAAAATGTGTCTTTACTTGCCTAGTAATCAATTATCATATTGGAAATAACCTACTTTCTCTGATTGGCTGAAATTGTGGCAAATTGTAACACAGACTACACCAAAAATATATTTTTGTTTGCCAACTGTGTGTTGCTCATGCATTTGCAAAACATCAAAATGTTCAATCATTTGCTCATAAATAATAACCTTATTTCTAGTATTTTTCTCCAGGAAAAACATTAAAGTGCGGATGCTCAGTTAATCTGTGCGCTGCTGAATAACAGAGGAGTTTCAGTCAGTGAATGATTGCATCATTTTCATCTAAACACAGGATTTAACACGTTTTAATCCAACAGCAAAGAGTTGTATTCAGCATGCAGCTGCTGCGTCTGTCACAATATGCCGCAAAGACGAAGCATCTTGTCACATTTCCTCACATACTGTCGCCAAACAAATTAAGGAAATACTTTGCATTTAAAAACTGCATCCAACTCCCTCCATCTTTCTCAATCATTATCTCTCTGTCTCCCTCTCTCCCCCCTTTCCGCTCTGCCTCCCCCCTTTCCTCGGAAATGTCAGGGAGTGAGCTTGTTTGCTGTCATTAGAGGGAGCGCCACCTTTAACCAGCCTCTCAGTCAGATGTCTCCCAATACATTATTCATATCTAGCCTGACCCATGACAAACACGCAGCGGGGGGGATTACAGGCGCACCCAACAAGAGGTGTCATTTGAATGGGCTTCAATCAAAGCTCTGTACACCCTTTCCTCACTCATCTGCTACGCACAACATGTGAGGGGGTCGCCTTGCACGGCAGAAGCCTCAGAGGGCCTGTTTCACAAGGCAACTCTCAAGGTTGACGTGTTTTAATCCATCACAACCTTATTGATTTTACCTGAGCTGTACCCTTACATGTTATAGAAGAGGACGGTTCTGCTTATGCATACATGAAAAACAGCATTTATGCAAAAGAAATCATCTTTACTCTATACTGTGTTCACACTTTAGTGCCGTTATTAAAGGTCAAAGCTGCAACGTTGGTCAGAAACCACGAGGTCCATTTATCAGACGTTTTGGAGCTTTTGATCAGATGTAATGATCCTCATCGACAGATGGAGTTTGTCCAGTTGTCACAGAACTGGAGATGTTCAAATTTTATGGACTACGGAAAGAAGAACTGACCACAACATCAGTAGCTTTCACTCATGTGACATGGTCTTCAACAGCAGATTTAATCACTGATCCAACCCAATAATGCACTTTTTTTCATCGGCTTTTTACAAAATACTAATTGGCCAGATGAATGCGCTGTAATTAAACGCCAAATTTAGCATTTCTAAAAGGTCACAGCTGACACAAAACCAAATCCAGCTCTCCACTGTTCCACTCGTCTAATGGGGTTTCACTCAAGTCTGTGTCAGACATCAAATTTGTCCAACTTTGTCCAAGACTGATGCATTTTGGGAAGAAAATCAGGCATTTAAAGAAGATTTGCCTGATCAGCCTGCTGGCAATGCTTTAATCAGGATTCAAAGTTTTAAACTTTGAAACTACTTGACGACTAATCCAGTTTTGAGGAAGCTCTGGTGGATGATGCACAGGATTACAGCTTGGCCAAAGAGGAGCCTGCACCAGTCATCTGAAAAAAGAAACTAATTGTTGCTTTAGTTACCTTCAGCGATGGTCAGACTCATTGGTCAGCATGTCTTATGATAAAAAAAGTGGCTGTTGTGAGCAACTGGTGAATCCTGCACTTGGCAGAGACCCAAATCCTGGACCTGAGCCAGACAGGGCCGAGTCTGAGAGTGAAATCCCTCTTTCTAATTTGACTTTCACTGGTGAGAATGACCTTTCTCTTGCACACCTTTGCACTGGACGGCCGGTGCAGATTTACCACTCTATAAAGTCTGCATGTCAGTCTCTGTGCAGCTCAGCTATAGACTCTGGATGTGCCGTGACCTCCACAGAGCCGCCATTTTAAAAGTTCCCTTGTCAGCTCACTGTAATACAGCAGAACCTGATCTGCGAAAATGGCCACCAGTCAGGGCGGCACCTGAGTAAAACCTAACAATGTCTTAAATCTTCATCATCTTCAACCTTTTCTCATCTGTAAACTAAAGCTTTTGCTTCCCTTTTGATGTCGCTCTGCTACTTTTTTGCACTCGCCATGTATGGCGGCAGATTTATGAGCAGGGAACTAAAGCGCATCTACCTCGACTGTCTTGTTTTCTTGCCGACCAGTGAACAGACTGAGCCATTAGCGGGGGCCAATGTCAGAGCACAGCACAGAGTCATGGACACATCAATAGTGCGAGGGAGGGCAGGTTGTATTCAGGCAGGAGGGAGTCCCAGGGGGAAAACACTGCGGGGGTTAGAGCTTTCTCTCTGTTTGCCTACAGACCTCTCAGACTGAACTCCTTTAAACCAACGACACACAGTAAAATACTCATGCCTTCCAAATTAGTGCATTTGCTCATATTACAAATGTCTAAATATAACAATACCTTGGAGGACACTTAGAATATATATGGAATAAACAAATTCAAGTAGGACTAAAAATATATTTCTATGAGGAATAACTCAATATCACTGTATGTCAATTTTCTGTGGACTCATGTTGCAATTTTTTGATGTTATTGTTGTCCAAATTAATTATTCTGACCAATAATATTTTTAAAAAGGTACACATATGCAGTGTGTGCATGAGTTTTGTATGATGTATAATATTGGAACACGTTTAACACCTTTGTACATAAATGATTATTTCTTATGTTATTTTGCAGATACATATCAATTGATATTAGAAAATCTAATTTTCTTATTCTATAATATTGTCAGAGTGATTTCCATCATATAGCCCATCCCTGATCTCTGTTATTATTTGACAGAAAAATAATATCACAAAGTTCAATTACTGTTTATCCAGAGCTTCCAGACACATCTCTTAGCCTTCATCAGTGATGGAGTTTGCTCAGTTGTCATGGAGATGGAGATTCCTCTCCATACAACACCTGTTGTCACGCAACCAAAATTGTGATCACAAGTAAACCAACATCAAGACTACTGAGCAAACTCTAATTAATCTCGGCTAATTAAGGCCACAAGATGTGACTGAAAGATCCAGAGAAACCAAGTAAGTGGACCTTATGATACGAATTCAATTCTGCTATTTCCAAGGTCAAGAATGAACATTCTCACTCATCTGTTAGTATTCCCTCATGTGTTCACACTTCATTTTGCTTGATAATTAAATTAGAGATGATTATTTTCATTATTAAGTCTTGTTTAGCATTTGTGTTTGATAAATGTCTTAAACTTTGATGTGATTATAAACATTTCTGCTGATTAATTTTCTGCCAATCAACAGTTCTACCACTAAACTCGATCATCAACTGCTTTAATCATTCGTTCAGACTGGAACGATGAAACGATCAGGTGATTAATTGATGGACAGATATTTCATTGAACTGATTAGATGTTCAAGGTATTTTTTTGAACATTTGATGGTTTCAGCTTCTCAGATGTGAGAATTTGCTCGTCTTTCCTCATCTTACATTCGGACAAAGTGAATATATTCGTTTAATGTTTTTTTACTTACGGTATATTTTAACACAAAACCATGACAATCATTTAATTACAGTACAGCTCTACCTCCAATCTCTATACAAATCCATACTGCAAAGCAGTTCTCTCAACACAATCTGACTTGTGCAACTCTCATTCAAGCCACAAAATGCTCATTAAATGAATTTACAAATAAGTGCAACTTGCTACCAGCCAAATGTCAAACTGTCCATATGCATGGTGAAGTCAGTCTACTTGGAAATGACCATCTGGAACAAAAAGAGATCAGCCAAAACATCCACAGTTGTGGAGACAGCAATCCCATGAGCTCATGCCTTTGCCCTCTTGTCACCCAGCCGGAAGGTGGGGGGTTCGGACGCTCTGCCACTTCCACCCACGGAGCACTTCAACCTACAGTAAAGAGCACACTCAGCAGCCCTCCTCACAGCGAGGCCTCCTGCTGAGGGGCCCGACGCAGGCCTCGACGTGACTGACACCCGGAGGAAGGAGAGTGGGCAGGGTGTCAGGCCTCATCTCACTCACTGGCATGGAGACGGTAGGAGAGCTGCACCCTCCACACACACACACACACACACACACACACACACACACACACACACACGCACACACACACACACACACACACACACAGATCCCTGAGTCATCATCGGTGCAGATGAGAGCAAAGCATGACAGGCCCGAATACAAACTCTCCACAAAGAAAAAAAAAACACACACCCAGTTCCGACAGCAAGTTTGCCCTCAGAGTAACGTCAGAGTGCTTTTACGTGGCGGGAAATGGATCAGGTCACGTGTAAACACATCCGAAGTGAACAGGACAAGGGCATGTCATTTCTGGCGGAGTCCAATCAGACAGCCATTAAAAAGTCATCAGGGTAATGACTGACACTGTGTCCTCTGTGTGCTCACCAGACCTTCCCTGCTGCTGACGCCAAACGACAGATAGGTTTAGTCCCGGAGAAGCTGAGCCAGAGAAGTGAATTCTGATTCTCTGGGTGAGAATCATGGCATGGCTTAATCCTCACTGTGTTATCTGGTCTAGGATACAGGCTGGGCAAGACTGGCATGGACCAAAAGCAGTCTGCCAAGTTGTCTCCCTGGTTTCAGTGTTTGTGTCTGGTCATGGATGAATTACTGAGCCTACTGGGTACAAGCCCAGGGGCCCAAGGCCTCATGGGGCCCCTGGACCAAAGCCTCCATTTACTAGAGTGAATGTCAACATTATGTGTTGGGTAGGCAAATGAATCATGCTCATCATTGCAGAGGGATGCAAAACGACATAAAGGTAATGCATAAATACCACAAAGAGATGCAAAATGAAAACAAAGTAATGCAAAATGAGCACAAAGAGGCGCAAAATGACCACCAGAGCTGAAAAATGACCACAAAGAGACACAAAACGACCACAAAGAGACACAAAACAACCACAGAGATGCAAAACAACACAGAGACACAAAACAACCACAAAGACATGCAAAACGACCACAAAGAGACACAAAACAACCACAAAGAGATGCAAAACGACCACAAAGAGACACAAAACAACCACAAAGAGATGCAAAGACAACCACAAAGAGACACAAAGCAAACACAAAGAGGCGCAACATGACCACAGAGAAGAAAAAAAAAAAACACAGACCGATGCGAAACAATCACAGAGACACAAAATGACAGATGCAAAATGACCACAAAGAGACACAAACAACAACATTGTGGGGGGGCTTTTACATGTCTGTGGTGTCCACAGGCCCCTTGTCTCGTAATCCGTCCACGTGTCTGGAGGAAGATTTCTCCTCTGTCTGCAGTCTGCACTCCTTCCTCTCCTCTCTAAATCCAATCAGCACAGAGACCCAGCACTGACCTTGAGGTGGAAGAAGCGTATACAGTAGCAGATGCATGAGCACATCCACCCACACGTCTGCAACCCTAAACACCTATGCATGCATACCTGCATCGTAATGGTGCATTTGTTCCCACGTCAGTAAACAGAAGATTGGCACGGAAAACGAACAAAATTCGGCGTATGGGATGACACTGCTGAGGCATGCAAAGACATGAAAAAAAGAGGATCTAAATGCGCCCGGACGCACATTATACTGTTATCAAACACCATGCTCTTGCATAGATGAGCCAGATTGGTAATAGCACAAGTGACAAGGTCTCACTTTTAACAAGCCCCACGGTGATCATAACAGCACTATGATAAAAAATGCTAATAAAAATCAATGTTCAATGACTAAAAGGGAGAGCCACAGTGGCGGGTGGCAGCTCGCTCACTGCTGAGGTCACAGCCACATTTAAGTGGAGTTTAATACAAATGGGATGGCACTGTTTATCAGATAATAATGATATTAAGGCTGATAGTTACACCTTGTGGTGTTGGTATGAGATTATATAATCCAGTAAATTAGTGGTGCATGTGAGGCAGATTGGTGGGACATCAGCCCTCACAAATCATGAAAAAGCTGTGTTATGAGAGACTTTGGGAGACAGAAAGGGGCTCTACACCTCTACCTGAAGATACGCTCAGCCTGTGAAAACAGACCCTAACAGCAAAACACCAGACAGGAACATCAATATTCAACAAGTCAGCAAAACCCCATTTTACGTCTGATGCCAGCGTTTTTTAAAGTATTGCTCTCTGCATCTGTGTATGGCAAATACATCTGTTTGGTTCTCCACCAACTCCAGCTGGAAATATCTGACTCTGATCTCCACTATGTTCACCTTAGTTAGCTAGTTGCTAACTTTGTCAGGTGCAATCGTGCAATGAGGACTGAGCTAAATGACACCCCCCACCCCCCCCCATCTATTTTGGCTGTCAACTTTGAAATATGTCCTTCATAAGTGCCTGGAAATGATCTAAGTGCAACGTTTAATCACAGGAGTATCCCTTTAAATGAGAACAATAACCTCCTGATTAATCAATAATGAAAATATTGGTACGGTATTGATGAATATTTGCCTGTGTAAAAGGAGAAAAGTCAAAGACCTCGACATGACCGAACTTCCTCAACACATGAAAACTGTCTGAGGTTTCAGGTAAAATGTACAGCAGGACAATTTCAGATATAGCAAAAGGCAAATCCTAAATTACTCTAAAATGTGCTGCTGGCTATTCAGTTTTCTCTTTCCACTACTTTAGCTAATTATTTTATTCCCCTCAGCCTATTAAAACATTTAACTTTCTTAACCACTGCATTCACTGCTGGCTGCAATTAATAAAGACAATATTATCAGCATTAGTGCTGCTCTAATCCTAGACATCCAATCTCCCCTCCACACTGTAGGCTTTTCCCTGTCCTAATCTGGCAGCTCGGACTTGCCCCAGCCCTGCCCTGGTGGAGCTCCACCAGCGTTCGCCATTAGATTTAAATACATTTCCATCTATATGTTAATGCAACCACAGGTGACAAGCCAATCTACAACTGATACGTGCTCACCCGAGCATGAAATTGGGATGCACAAACAAAAATAAGGATGAGAGCAGCATGAGCGGCATCTTGGTGACGTACAGGACATTGAATTTTGACAGCGTGAGCAGGTTTGCCTCAGCTGCATGATTTGTGGGGTCTTTTTATCGGCTTGTCCTGTGAACAAACCTGACAGCATTGTGTTTTGGTAAAGCTGGGGGACAGTGAGCCTGTGTGGACCAATCAGAAGTGATGCTGAAAGAAGACGTCAACCGGCGGTCGTCTGGAGTTGAGATGACTCTGACGAGCGGTTGGATAATCAAAGGAGCTGCCTGGAGGCGGGTGTAGGGGAGGGGGGCGGCAGCGATGAGGTTAGAGCGTCCGCGCTGAGGCTCTGCCAGGAAGTTTGTGTCTCGGCCAATGAGCTGGGAGAGGAAGCGCTGAGTCAGGAAGCCTGGCCAAGAGAGAGGCCCGTGGTGCTGGCATCTCCTCCTCACACACACGTTACAACGCTTCACACACCACCGCTCTGCTGGAGTCATAACACACTGTTCCCAGGCCAGCGCCGTACACGCATGTGCACGACGTCGGGCGCACACACACACACTCACCTGCTGCGCATGCATTCATCAGTAAACACAGAGATGTGACGCCAAATACCTGTGGCACGGCGAAATGTGGCGCACGGAGATATGCCTGTTTGGAAAATGCAAACAACAGCATCAAGTCAGACAAAAATCAAGCCCGTGAAGGGACCGAATCTTGTCTAATATATGACACAGAGTGAAAGATGAACCCTTGAAGTGATCTATTAGAGACAAAAGATCATTCTGTAGCGTAGCAGCGAACAGGTGCAGACGCACCCGAGGGCTATGAAACTGTGATATCTTTATCATCTCTTTCATAGCATGACACGCAGAGAGAAGAGGCTAACACGAGACTCCACAGAGCTCCTTATCACAGGAATCTCTCGAGTGTGGCAACACTCTTTGTGTGTGTGGAGGCAGCTGATATGTTTGATGAGAAGGTCAGAGAGGACGGAAGGGAAAAAGAGGTAGAGGAGGAGCGTCGGCTTTCTATAGCCGCAACCAATCAATGGACGACAGGGAGATGGTGAATGTGAGCTGAAAGGAATGCGTTCAATAATGTACAATAAACACGAGGCTAAAGCCAGCGGCCGGTTCGCTAAGCTTAGCTCAGCTAGCTTGGTTCTATCCAACGGTGACGAAATGCAAATACCAGCACTTCAATTCGCCGTTTTACGATGGGTTTTTACGACAGGCTGTTTCTTGGCTGGGAGCAGCAACTTCCTGATGTCTCTGCTTGTTGCCTGGCAACCGCACAGAACCATGAAAATGTCCGACACGTAACCTCCGTAAAACAGCAAATTGTTGTTTTTACACTTTATTTTTTCCCCCAGATCGAATAAACGAGACATAAAGTGCTTCACGACTGAGCTTTAGAGACGTCACTAGGCAGATTTTGTTAGTTTTGAACTGAGCCAGGTTAGCTGTTTCCAGTCTCTTTGCTAAGCTATGCTAAGATAACTGGCTGCTAGCTGTAGCTCATATTTAATGTACAGTTATGAGAGTGGTGTCAACCTTTCAGTGCAACTTTGAAGAAATCGAATGAGCATCTTGGCCAAAATGTTCAACTATTCCTTTAAAAAGGTAAAAAGATTAAAGGAATAATGAATAAATAAGTTATTAGCTTGAGGTGAAATATTTTTTGATACTGTGACAGATGAGGAGTATTAGAAACTGATCTGAGCATATTTGCTGGTGACATTCGTACAAGTCTTATATAGAAAAGCAGCAAAAAAAGAAATGGAAGTCACTCCAAAACATTAATCTGCGTCAGACTAAACGTGTAACAAATATTTGTGATGACTAGCAGATCAAGGATCCCTTCTTTCCTGCTTGGCAAATCTCTGACAACAGCATGAAAACTCGTTCTGATCTGCTTTAAAGCTCCTCCTAAGTCTCTGTCTTTGGCCTGAATTCAGTTGAAAGCTATCAGAACACTTTAGAAGGAGCCCTTTTTTAAAAACTCTCTAAATATCTTTAAATGCCTGACAATGGACGGCTAATACAAATCCTCAAATGAAGCTCTATGAAAAGAAAAAGGTGTTTGGCTTCTTTGATAATGCAGTTATTTCTAAAAAAAAAAAAAAAAAAAAAAGTGACACAGGGGTTAAACTGGAGTAACTGTTTCCTCCAGATGAAAAGACACTGATGCTGGCTGGCGCTGCTGATTTACTCAAAGAGTAAAAGCAACCATATTTACCTCAAAGAAACTTGTGCCATTTTAACATGAAGAACAAAAGAAACCTTACATAAGCCCAGTGAGTTTGACCTTGCTCTCTGCAGCCTTGTCCACTGTTCTTAATCTCAGGGGCATAAATTAGCAGCACCTACAGTACGGTCTAAGTTTCCAAGGAGAGCGGCCTCCTACCAGAGGCCAGAGATATCTGCTGGAGTTTGTTGCCGCGGCTCAGGAATGGCTGCACTTGTCACAAGGACTAAAGACAGTCTCCTCGCTCTGCACCCAGAGACAGTGAAGCCTCAAAGTCAAGGGTGGGCAGGAATGCCCTGAATAGGCAGTTACGTAAAACTCACAGCACCCTGTGAGGATAGAGAAGGAGCTACTCAGGACCTGACAACGCTCACTGAAATTAAACGGTATCAGACGGCTCAAAGTGAGCAATATAATCATCTGAAGTGTGTACGAAGCTGAGGCGCATTCATGTTTCACAAATCCACCATGTTAAGAGACAAACTAAAACAATCTTTTCATTTGAATGAGGGCGTGAGACAATGGGCCTCTTTGGGCAGAGACATGTAAAAACCCCCACCCCACCTCCATAGGAACAAGACCGACAATTTGAAAGAGACACAAAACAAGTACAAACGACCTGACCAATGTGACTGCATGACTGTTTGTAGTCGTTTTGTGTCTCTTTGTAGTCATTTGTCTCTTTGTAGTTGTTTTGTGTCTCTTTGTGGTTGTTTTGTGTCTCTTTGTAGTCATTTTGTTTCTAGTCATACTTGTTTTTACATGTCACTGTAGTTGATTTGTGTGTCTTTGTAGTTGTTTTGCATCTCTTTGTAGTCATTCTGCATCTCTTTAGTTGTTCTACATAACTTTATGGTCATTGTGTGTCTATTTTTACTTGTCTTCTGGCTCTTTGTGGTCATTTTGTATCTCTTTGTAGTTGTTTCATGTCTCTTTGCAGCTGTTTTGTGTCTCTTTGTAGCTGTTTTTGTGTCTCTTTGTTTTATTGACTTTGCAACAAGAAATGTCAACTGTGTAAAATGTCTTCATACTGAGGCCCCCTGACCCCTTGGGCAACTGGGCCTGTGCCCGGTAGGCCTGCTCAATAATCCATCCATGAATAAGAGAGTTTAGGTGAGGCTATTGATAAAAAACAAAATTAGAGGGGACTAATCCGCTTTTGATGTCAACAAAGTAATTGCAGAAATTATCTGGGGCATGTTTACCAAAACAGACAAACGATACAGTATCTGATCACCGGCGCACCGCATTCACCAAGCACACTTTGCACTTTGTTTATCGCAGCGTACTCTCATGCACACACACACACACACACACACACACACACACACACACACACACACAGCAAATAGCAAAAAGGGAGGAAAAACAAAGCAATACCAAAAAGCTCTCCCTCCCTCTTTGCTCCCACCAGAAGCCACCCAGCGAGCACCAGGGCTAACCCTGCTGACCTGACCCAGATATTAACCCAAGCCTCCAGATGTGAACGCGCGCTGGGATTACTCCACCACTGCATCAAGCTCCACATGCTTTCCTAATGAGGCATCCTAAAATGACCCTGGAGACAGAGCGGACTGTCTGCCTCACTATCTGCCTCGATTCCCACAACTCTATCAGCCTGTCTGTGCAGAATCATCTTCATGTCCGGGGAATGAAAACATCATGGACTCCGGCTGAAAACACAAGTTCATCACGGCCACAGCGAGATATCAGTTTGTCAAGTAAGAAACTGACCTCATGCAGCAGACTAAACACACATTATCCAAGACTGTGCTGTTAAACATTTTCTGCTTTGACTATCAAAAGCTGGAATTACATTTGCATCTGACTGTAAAAGACTCTTCATACAAAGCTAATATGCTGCTTACTTAACCATTTTACCACCTGCAACAATGTGAAGTTATTAAGACATGAAGAGTGACATCCACTCCTCTGCTGGACCGCACTGAGGAGACTCTAATGCATGCATGAATGTCAAAGCCTAACAAACTTGTCCTGCACTGGCTGCTGGGGAGAAGCGGGGGTGCACTTCACTTTCACTCATCCTGCCTACATTTGCACCAGTCGCGACCTGAGCCCTTTGCAGAAGCGCCCTGATATGAAAGAATTTAACTCCTTCTCTGCATCAATGTAGCTATTGTAGCCATCGCATTCTTCCAGCAGCTTCAATTTCCAACTTGTGCAATGTCGGCAAGTTACAAACTTCACCGCAAAGGATACAAAGCACAAAACACGCGTGTGACAGCCTGTGGTCCAAACACACAATGAGGCACAAGTGTGGCAAGTTTCATCGGCCTGCTAAGTAGCTCAAATTTGCAAGAGATCAAACAGGGACAAAAAAAAAAATAAACAAAAATGCAGCGCTCCTCTGTAGCCTACCATTTTGATCCAGCGTTTCGAGGCTCGAAGGAGTCCCAGAATAACTCCTTTCGCACCAGTTTTCCCTTCGCCATGAAAATGACCGTTGAATTGTCACATTTCTTCAGCTTTTGCCTTATCCCTCAATCTTTTTTCCCCCCGTGCTGCTGTAGCATTCAGACAGACAAAAATGCAGAGGCTGCTTTTGCAGAAGGAATTGGTGATTGGAGCTCGGGGATCATATGGGCTTTTTGTCAGACGTTTTTAAAGGGACACGGTACTGTTTAACGTGGAGTTGCGAGACAGGCGCATTTCTTTGTACTGGACTTGGATTTTTTATTTATTTATTTTGTTTTTTTGGCCGTGCGCAGGAGAACTGGGAAGGACATTCAGCCATATGGCGCAAACCTGGGTGCGCTTCCTCTCACTGTGCGCTCCTGCAACCGCGTGACGTCACTCTGGCAGACAGATGCGGAGGTCAGGGAGTTCGTCCATTTCCCATGTTGCAGAAGTCATTGTAATTTCATTTATAATATATACAAATATATGGCCAATGCAAGTACCACATATCAGCCCGCCATAACTTCTTGGTGTCAAAATTCTCCAGACTGACAGGCGGATGTGGTTGCGTGTGCGTGCAACCACGAAAGAGAGAAATATGTCCAATGATTGTCTCACACTTCAGTAAAAAACTACTGGACCATATTACCAGGGCCACAATAACCCGCTAAGGGGCCCTGGGCTAAAATCAAACGTGGGCCCCCATTGACCCACACCAGCTTTCCATTCTTTGTTCTGTGTGTATGAGTTGATCATTATTATTAGTTTTTTGGTGATTTGATTAACCACATTTTTTTTGAAATATGCACCATGCATCAACTGAAACAACAAAGGTGTCAAAACTAGATATTAACTCATGGCGCTTCCGCATGGGGTAATAATACAGGTGTCGCCCCGATAACTTCAGATTGCGTTTTAGTGACACGTACTGTATTACAAAACAAATTAATTAGGGCTGCGACTATCATTTCATTTCAATTATTGATTAATCTTTAGAGGTTTGACCTATAAAACATCAGAAAATACTGAAAAACTGCCGTCACATTCTCCCAGAGTCCAAAGTTAACTCTTCAACTGTCTCATTTTGTTGGAGCGAAAGTCCAAAACTCAAAGATGTTCAGTTAATGTGATATAAAACTGAATAAAAACCCCAGCAAATTATCACATTGGAAAAGCTGGAACCAGCAAATGTTCAGTTACTGACCTGCAGCTGATAATTTCAGCTCTAACTGCCACACCTGGAGCCTCCTGAGGGTCTTGGACCTGGGGAAGATGCCCATGTTTCCTGGTCAGTTCATTCAGCCTTGTCTTGAGCCCCCCTGAAGGATCCCCAGACCTGACTGCCATTGCTCACTCCTGAGCAGACTTTATGGAGCAGAAGTCAATACGCTCATAACAAGGTTTGAAAAAAATTGATCACAACCCGGAGTGAGTCCCATTCATCAATTCATGTCCAGGACTCAGCCGAGCCCACAAGATCAGTGTGGATACAGTCACTCGAGAGTCTTAAGTCTTAAGATATATTTAGCATTTAGTGGTTAGTGTTAATTTAAGATACAGTCTGTAAAAGTGTAAACAGGCCTGATGTAGTTTGAATTACCAGCTAAAAAAGTGTTCAATATATCATATCTTGTGCTGTTAAACATTTCAGACAAGGAGAAACTGAAGAGGAGAGATTCAGTGAAAAGTGAACCATCTATTTCCCCCAAAAGTGACAGCAGGCTAATGATTTTTCCACATGAAACCTCAGGCATTGAACTCAAGTGAAGCCTCCGCAGTCTGAAAGGAGCCTGAGAAAAAAAAAATTCCATTTTCAAGTCACATGAAACACCTGCATGTTAAAGAGGGTACTATAGGACATATTTTGTGAGGGAAACATTCAAATCCTGAGGCACGAGTAACACGACTTCACCTGGTGAATCAAGTGTTTGCCTGTAAGGTTGACTTAAAAAAGAAAAAAAGTGAAGACTTCAGGCTGGTGGTTTTCAGCCTTTTTGGCTTGAGTCACACATTATGACCTCAGCATGGACATGAGCTGTAATTAGTCTGCGCATTAAAAAATAAAAGATTATAAAAATTGTAGGGACACATCCATGTATTCAGACACACTCACACCTAGGTATACTTAGATAAATGTGAATTTAAAATAAACACACAAAGAAATCTCCAAAAATCTCAAGGCTTATGTTGAATATGAGGAGGAAACAAAACTTTTATTAACTAAAAAGTGATGTTTTCCTCTCAGATTGTGTCATTTGAGGGCTTTGTGAGACCCAAAGAGGGGAAAGTATCTAATATGTCTAAAAAAAAAAGAAAGATAAAAGTTTGATCCTTTAGATATGTCTTTTCTAAGTTGCTTTAGGTGTTCTGTTATGGACATGTTAAATGCACACTAGAGCATTAAGCCTACCCAAGAAAAACACACATATTACAAAAAAAGTGTAAATGCTTTACATTACCTCTCTGTCAGAATCAAGTAATTTTATCTACGTATGCAACACATGATGTAAACTGCATGTTTGTTGCTACTTTTCTTGCAGAGGTTATGATGCAGTATTGTACATTCAGATTTGACCTGTGCCATCCATACAAATCATGCCCGAACAGTCGACATATTCACCGCCTGCACTCCTGCACTTGCAGATAAAAACTGTACAGGAACCACTACAATTCAGCAGGGTCTGCATCTCATGGACGATTCTCGGTTTTCCAGCATGCAGCTCGCAAAAGCTCCCACAAGAGAGAGACAGCAGCTCACACACCAGCACAGCTTTAAGTGTGCGCAAATATTAGCAAGAAGGGACCACATTTTCAATTAGTTCTGAGTATGATTAATAATTTAATAGAGTCCTTGCTCCCTTTTTTTCATATTTCAATGGAGTGCTGGAGTGAGATTACAGTTGTGCATAAATCTGATCTTCTAATCACATCACGTCTAATAGAAAAACGACAGTGGGGTCTATAAAAAGAAAAGTGCACTGATATAAATATAATACAAACATTTAGGCCTAAATCTGCCAGGACTGACATTACTGTGCAGCTCACTGGATTGATCTCACATGTACACACACGTTGCAGTTCTAAACTGAAAGGTAGATGGCGCCATTGTAGAGGTACTCCAAATCCATTTGAGGACATAAACTGACATAAAAAAAAAACAACAAAAAACAGAGGCTGAAGATGCTGTGGTATTTATTAAACATTCATAATGTTTGAGTAAAATCAGAAATACTATACTTTGAAAAGTTTTTCACATTCATGATACAGTAATAAACCACAAAGACAAAAGGTTACTTTTTCCATTGAAGAGTTTGCTGATCCTGAACTTAAGGCATAAACTCACCAACCCACAAACTCCTCAAACATATCAGAACTGAGAGGATCAGACACTATACAGTATGTATTACTGTACATTTCAGTGTATAAAAACGCAAGTAGAAAAGGAATAGATAAATATACAATATAAAATATATACAGCTTATTTCTGATAGTATTTATCATAGATGGTTTTTATACCTCTAGGCTGCTAGAGTGGCCATTTTGACAAGATCCAGCCCAGATGTCCTCTGCTGTGACTTTGTATAAGTTTGTGACTGGGTTTATTTATTTACATTCAATAACAATGTTATGTAATGTCAGCTTATGTGGGAGGGACATGCAGCACAGAATCAAACAAGAAGCAGTAAGATGAAGATTTTCCTCTTTGAGCATTAGTGTCTGATCTGAGATGATAACAGTGATTGCTGTTGTGTGATACACAGTGTCTTGACTTGGTGGTTTTGTTCCCTCTCAGCAGACTTGACAGCTCAACTGTAGCGGCTGCTGCGACTGTGACTCCTGCGCCTGGAAGAGCTGCGACTGGAGGAGCGATACGACCTGCAGAAGACGGAGATGACGGTGAGATATGTGGACTTTTTGGGCATGAATCAGATACATACGCCGAGGCTGATTGATGAGCGTGTGTCGGTGTGAAACCTCGATCTAACACTGAGCCACAGGAAGGAAAAGATAAAAGGTTCAGAGGTTGAAGTGAGGCCTGCCACCATGTTGATGTCTGTCAGGGGTCTCTTACCGGGAGCGGCGGTCTGAGCTCCTGTAGCTGTCACTTCGCCGGCGGCCTCGTCTCCTGCTCGCGCTCCGACTCCGACTGGAATAGCTGTCGTAGGAGTCCGACCTGCATTAACAACAACAGAGATTCTGTTTTAGGGAATATCTCCAGAATAGACCCACCACTGATTTTATCACTGATGCTCAGCAGGTATCTAAATGTTGTCATATTTACAAGAATAATCTGTCTGTGTGCATAGTGATTGGTCTGATTGCTTGGTGATGCTGCATTCTTACTCATTCAGCCTGTGTTGAGATCAAATTGGATCCTGGTGTTTTAATCTGAATACAGTGTTTGCACAGTTCTGTTTGTAAGGGGACTCAGTGACCCCTCACATCAACAATTTAAGTGACTCTCAGCACATTTACAGACCTGGATCTCCGGCGGCGATTATATGAGCGACTTCTGGAATGACTTCGACTGTATGTCCGACTGATAAGAGAGAGAGAGGAAAAAAAAGACATACAGGTTTGAAAGATTAAAGAAAGTAGAAAAGTGGACAATGGAAGGTTGTCTACAGAGTAAAAGCATTTTTTAATATGATGGAGAGGGTTGTTAACTGTTTCCAAGTCGAACGTGGCTGAAGTGTAAAATGAAGAGCAACATACTGAAACCACACTGCTTTTAACTGAACACACTCCCCCACTAGGTTTCCCATTAGGTGCCACAATGGATCATTAAATCAGTGTTTCAGTGTCTACCTGTGACTCCTGTAACTTCCATATGTGCTGCTACGAGAGCGTGACCGTCCTCTTCCACGCCTCCTCCGACTCCTGCTGCGGCTCCTAACAGAATCGCATCGTGTTATAAATCACATTTTACCCGAGCTGGGATAAATGCTTCACATCCATCAAGTCTATCGCTGCACAACAATCTTGATCCACGTCAAATGAAGCCCCTCCAGCATTTGTAAAGATTTACTGATGGTGCCCTCATGCTTGTCGTTTAATCAGTGCTGCTTTTTGTCTTACCTGGAGGAGTAGCTGGAGCTGCGGGATCTACTCCTGGACCTGCTGTAGGAGTGGGACCAGCCTCTGGAGCGGGACCGGTGGCTGGAAACGGAGCGAGACTTCCTGGACGCGGATCTGGACTTCTTCTGGGACCGCGTGCGGGACGGTCCCCTCGTCTTTCCCACCGAGGGGGATCTTTCCTCGCTGGAGCTCTCTTGGTTCCTCGGCCTCTGGTTGAGCCTTGCGGTCTTACGAACCTCATCGAACAGAGATCCCGGTCGGACCCGGCTTTTGCTTTTTATCTCCATTCTTACTCCCTGCGTGTTGGAGGACTGGTTCTCTTGTAGTTGGAGGTTTTTTGTGGCGACGGGGGGCACGTTCACATTCTGTAGAGCTGACATTCCTTTCAAAGGCTTCCATTTGAAGTTGATTACAGTGCTCGGTTTGCCAGTGGTTGCTTCATCCTGCAGTCCAGCAACGGTTGTTGTGGAGGTAACATATGGCTGTTCTTTGCTATGAGGTAAACCTCTATCTTTACTGGCCATATCTGAAGACTTTGAGGTAGAGTTTAGGGTTACTTCAGGGGCGTGGTGAGAATCCTGTGCAAGTGGAGGTTCTACAATCTCAGCGTCATGCTCAGGGGTACAAATGTCCATATCATCTACTGACTCCTGTTCTTTGATACTGGGTAAATTAGCGCCGTTCCTGCTGGATGACTGAAGATGAGGTTCATGGCGTTTTGCTTTCTGTTGCCCTCTGTCTTCTTCTCTACTTGGATTCTTGTTTAAAGAGGTTAAATGTTGGTCCTTTGCATTCATAGTGTCCACACCAGGTCTTTCTTTGGCAACTGCACCAGGACTCTGTTTCTCTCGTTTTGATTCATCTTCGTCCTCCTCCTCTCCGAACTCTAAAGGTGGCTGCCAGTGAAAAGTCTCTTTGAGCTTCTGATGTTTCCTTTTGGATCGTTTCCCTTTGTCTTTACTGTGACGGGAACTGCTTTTGTTCTCACTTCTTCTCCTGTGCTTGTGCTTACGTTTGGCCTTCTTCTTGCTCTTGTGCTTCTCAGGCTCTGCTGCCTTCTCAGGTGTTTCCTCCAACTGACCAGAAGCAGCAGAAGCAGCAACAGCAGCAGCAGCAGCAGCACTCTTCTGCACCACAGTGACCACTGCCTCAGACGTCTTCCTGGAAGTCTCAAACTCTGATTCTGAACTGGCCTCCCCTTCCTCTTTTTCAGATATGGCCAAAGTCTTGCCAGTTATATTTTCAGAGTCACTTTCTGAATTCCATCCGGTGGGAGCAGACAACTTCTTATGAACAACTTCACTGGACTGAACTGCTTGTTTCTGCTGTTTTGACAAGGTGGCACTGTTGCTTTGGCCAACTTTATCGCTGTCACTATCCCATTCAGACCTGCTATTGAAGCTCTCCACTGGCACTGAGCTGTAATGCTTCGCCTCTTGATCCTGTGAGCTGTCTTTCTCTTTTTTCTCCACAGAGCCACTTTTCTTCAAGACACTGTTGTCAGGGCTATGATCACAGCCTGCCCTGTTCTCCGATCCGGACTGAGCATCTTGACTAGCAGCGAGTGAAATGTACTTATCTAAATTTTTCACTCTCCTCAGAGAGCTGTAATACTCCTTCCATTCCTTGTCTAGTGAATTTTTCTTTTTGCTACGTGTTTTCTGAGAGTTTTCCGAGTCTGATCTGCTGTAGGAGGATGACCTGCTGTTATACCGATAAGGGGATCTGGTCCTGGACCTACTGTAACTTCTGCTCCTCGAGCGACTGTATGAACGGCTGTAGGACTTACTTCTGGAGGACCTGCTGTGTGAGCGCCTTGCAGGTTTGTGTGCTTTGTCACTTTCAGAGTCACCTGGCAGACACTTCGGTGTCACTGAAGTCGGAGCTTTTTCTGTGACGCTATCAGCAGCTTGTCCAGAGGAGGAAATGTTACTGGGAGCTACTTTAGCTTTAATTTCCTGAATATGGATGTAGGAGGGCTTCCAGGGCTTTTGACCAGGTTTCCAGCGTGAGGGTGGAGGACTGTCGCTCAGAGGGATCACAGAGACACTTTCAGGAGCCAGGACAGTGGGGAGTCTGGAAACAGGGGGGACTTTGCTGTCTGGAAGCTTGTCAGGCACACGGATCATGGTGTCCAGTTTGGGCTTGCTGGCTTTCCTCTTTCTTGGGGATCTGGATGAACTTCTCTTTCTGGATGGAGACCTAGATCTGTACCTGGATCTTGATCTCGACCTGGATCTAGAATAGGACTGAGATCTGGATCTGGACAAAGACCGACTTCTAGACCTAGATAGGCTTCTGGACCTTGAATAAGACCTGGACCTCCCTCTAGATCTGGACTTACTGGACGTGTAGGATCTAGAGTAGGACCGTGAGTCTCTGAAAGACAGTGAGGAGCGCCGTCTCCTCCGAGTCGAGGAATGATGGTGATTTGAAGAGGAGTGGGATGGAGAACGGGATCTCTTGGACTTTATTTCTGAAGACACCGACCTTTCGCCCTCCGACCGGTGAGACTCTTGAGGTTTGTTCTTAGAGCTCTTCTTCTTGCCGTGTTTACGTTTTTTGGCCTTCTTCTTGTGTTTGGCTTTCTTCTTCTCTTTTTTCTGTTGGCGGCGCAGACTGGACCTCTCAGAGCTTCGGTCTGAGGAGTGTCCTGCAGACCGCGACCATGCAGAGTCGCTGCTGTCGTCCCATCTGCTTGAGGAATGGTCATTCAATCTGTTAAGTCAAAAAATGCATGAAGCAAGAAAAAACAAAGAGGAAATCTGATATTCTAAGTTACAGAGTGAAATTAAGACATACTTGTCTCCCTTGCTCCATCGCTCGATGCTCGGCGGTTGATAAACTTTGGTTCTCTTCATCTCTTCTTTCCAGTGTGGCGGAGTTTCACTGCTGCCACGCTCCTCTACAGATGTAGAGCGTGATTTAGACCTTGTGGGGGTGTGATACCTCTGCAAAAAAGTTCAAATGTATTCATACTTCAAAGTACATTCATAAGAAAACATCAAAAGTCTTCATAGAGCCATGCTTAAAGAGCTGTGATTTTCATAAAAATGCATGGAGAAAAACAAAATTTAACTGTTTGTGGTCAATGAAATAGATGTCAATCAATTCTGTACAGCCCTTTCTGGCTTGTAACCCCTTAAAAGTATAATATGCAACATTTATACATCAAAATGTCAAAAAATGTTTCTAACAATGTTCAAACCCAGAGGAATCTGCAGTTTTATTCAAGGTAACTGTGCTTTTCATTTCGAAGCCTGTCTTTGGGGTCGTATCACCTTTACCCCTCTAGTTGCTATAACTTTCAGGGAAGCAGGAAATCACCAAATGATTCATCAGAGTGAGGGAGAAAGTCAGTGAACTAGCTAGCTAGCCACTTTACTGTTTGTTATTGTTTGTGTTGCTCACTCATGATGGAGTACGATTATTTATTTTCATGGTGGCTGTTTAACAATGACGATAACAGCAGCCATGATCCCACGCTGCATCACGTCATCAAACTCCTTCTTTTGTTTTTGTTTTTTATAGTCTATGTCTACCGTTTGCGACCAATTCAGCCATTATTTGAAAAATTATTTAAGATCTGAAGAATTAAACATGTCTTGTAATCTACAAAAAAACAGACATTTCAAGGAAGTCAAAAAAATAAGTATAATTTTGGTCTACTGGAATCCATGTTTTTCTTCTTTCCTTTCTTGGGGATTCTCCTGCAACTCGTATTCAGAAAAATTCATTTATGTGCCTGGCTTGTAAAAGTAGGGTTCTGGTTAACATAACAGACATTATATTGTCCACTTGCAAATATTTTCCCTTGGAATTAGTAAAAGTGGGTCAAGTAAAATTACAAGCAGACAACAACAATGAATACATGAACACCAAATCTGACAAATGTCTGATTTTAGTTGAGGTGAACATACCATTGTTCCTCTGCCTTTGATCTTCCGTCCAGACTTAGAAACCGCTGGTTTCTGGTCAGCTGAAACAGACGTTTCTTCTTTCTCGACACTGAAAAGATCAAATTTTAAAGTAAACACCTACTGTAATTACTTAGGTATACAGTGTTCAATGTGTAAGCTAAAATGTAGCCCAAGGAAACACGATATAAACTTAAAACTGACAGCTCTGTTTTATCTTCCTGAGATGGCATGTCCCGCCGCAGCAGGAAGCGGTTCTCGGGCACCGGCGGGATTTCCTCCGGTCGGACAACAGGCTTCTCTCTCTTCCCACTCTGCTCCTTCTCTCCCTCCACTTCATTCTCCCCCTCCAGCATCTCTCTTTCCGCAGGACTGCGAGAGCTTCAGCGACACAATGCAAAACAATACTTTGTTATGCAAAGAATCTGTGTCTTCGGTCTCAAGGCAGTCATGTCAGTGCTTTTAATACTTGGATATACTGATCGGCCTGGATTAAAACATTTGAGATACATGTGGGTAATTATATAAGCATGTAAAGATGTGATCATGAACAAAGATAAAAAATAGATACCTTTTTTTGGAGGACGTAATGTTCTTCTCCTTCTTTGATTCCCTCCTTTTCTTTTTTGACCGTTTACTCTTGGCATGTCTCTTGTGCTTGCGATGTTTGTGCTTTTCATCAGATTCACTTTCAGATTCCACCGAAGAGGAGAACTCATCGGAACTGAGGGACGAGTCAGCAGAATGTGAAGTCCGTTTCCTCTTGCCTTCAAGTACTGAAGTAAGAAACATAACAGCGTGTGTCATTTGATTAAAAAATCTGCTTATTTTTAGGAATATAACACTGATATATTCAGTAACAGCAAGAAGGAAACTTAAAATGCCCTGAGTCATTTTCAGGGTGGTGCAACACTACAACAACAAAGGCTTTGTTTGATTCCTCTCAGTATGTTAGAGGCAATGAAAGCAAGCCTGGCAGAGTCAGGTGGGCAGATGCCAACTGGAGTCCGCAGAGATCACCTCGCTGATCCTCATTAAACAGCAGATCAGGTTACACGCCCCGTACGAATGCCAGTGGGGGGAAACGCTGGCATCAAAATGCCAACCTCTTACAGAATGAGCACAAAATATGACCCAGTTACAATCACAGGCAGCACACGTTATTCCCCACAGGAGACAAAAAACAAAAGAGAGAATACAAATGGGATAAGATCACTTAAAAAACAACAGATAACATGTATCAAGCTTTTCATTTAGAACTAATACAAGTTTTCATACACACCTGACATTAAACTCTTACTACACTGGCAGGATGGCAATATGTTAAAGCTATAAAGACCTGAACTGGAGGGGTTTTCATGCAGCAGTAGGTCAAAAGTCTATTATGAACAACTCAACAAACAAGTACTGCTTGTGTCTCCAAGGTGTCTGTAGTTTATTCCTCCTCTGCAGAGCTACACTGCTACCAAAAAATATGTTTTTTAAATCAGCAGCTTAAAATAGTCCCCAACACTAGGTACTCCTGTTTAAGTTGTTGTTGCTAAATACTGCAGTGCCCAGTTGTTCTAAAAAATGAAACAGAAATAACTGAACCATTTCATACAAATGAAAAAATGTTCATCTCCTCAGTAGGAACAAATGAGCTCACGGGTGAGTGCCACAGATGAGGTAGAGAAGTCTGCTTTTGGCTATTTCAGCAGATTTTCTGACAATAAAACAAGCGTGAATTCACAATAGCTGCGACCACATACGTGCATCCATGCGTTAATGCATTCACACAAACACACAACCGCAACCGCAACACTTGACCTCCAAGGCAAATTTCAGCCCCACAGACAGAAAGTGGAGGTTGCTGAAGGGTGTGCATGGCTTCGTGGACCAATGAACTGATGGACCAACGTAATGAGAGACAGAGCCCTGGTCGCAGCTACAAATGTTGTTGTCCTCTAAGGCATCATGTCATTATAAGCTTCCAGACACATCGTAAATGGATTTTTAGCTTTCATATTTTCTCAAAAACAAAAAGCACATCAGAGTCAGAGAAATAAGATGCTTCTCGCTCCAGTAAGACATTATGTGTGTATGAATTGGTGTGGAAGTGATTTGCAGATGACCCTCCAGGTGAGTGGGCTCAACTGTGGGGGGCCAACACACTAGTGACTCTGCTGAGTCCAATGATGCCTCCCATAAGAATCTACGACAAACAACCCACAAGACTCTATGAAGGCTCGGCTAAATGATACGGGGTGGGGATTACTCACAGTAATGAAAACGCAACTCTGCTTCACCCATTAACGCCTCCAACAAATGTCTATGACAACTGGTTCATGAGTTATGAAAACAAAAAAAGTTAACAAGTTTTGCGCTTTTTTTGTTTCGGGCCAGGTTTCTGAACTTACCATCATTAGCAGACTTGGTGATAAGTTGTCCGCAATCCATCACTCTGACATCGGCGTAGGGCCTGCTGGCTGAATCAGTCTTCAGCCCCTCGATCTTCTTTATCACTTCAAAGCCCGAGATGACGAGACCAAAGACGACGTGGACTCTGCACAGAGGTGGACAAGATTGATGCCGGTTACCGGCGACTTGACTATTATATGATGTCACTATCTTCAAAGGCCCTGACTGTATTTTTCTCAATCAGATTCTTAATGTGAGTGAAGGTATCCCACACGCACACACGGTTTTCTCCAGTTCTGGTTATTTCATATTTCTGTATTTCTTTTTATCCCCTCTGTGCTCTTCTGACTAGTTTGGGTTATGAGTTACGTTATGTACTTCCATGCACCAATCAGGATTTAGCAACATTTCAATCCAAATGTGATTACAGCTAGCGGGTTGTTTGCTCACTGTCAATCAAATATGATAGAACTACACACATACAGTCATAATGAAGCAAAGTTTTGGACTGTTCAACTAGTAAAAACCATCTTTGAACCTTGAGTGTTTCTTAAGTGGTCATTGCTATCGAATGTAATGATGAAAAACAAGATTTCAGGGGCTTCAAGAGTTCTGATTGAAAAGAATTCACTAAATTGCTGGAAAATCAAGTCAGAAAGGAAGGTGCACTTTTAACTGTAAAGACCACTCTGATGCCTTCAGTAAGTGTCAAAGAGAAATGAGATTTTACCCGTCTAGATGAGGGGCCGTCTTGGTTGTGCTGTTTGGAAAATCCAGCAAAGAAGCCAGGGAAGGTTGACCAATGACAGTGGCGGAGTCATGAGAGAAGCAGAAAAAGAAGGAAAAGAATGAGAATTAACAGGTAACTTCAACAAAGTGCGGATGCTACTGTACCACGGGAAAAGTCTCAAAATCAAAAAAGTTACAGAATTTGAAAGACCACCATTTGTTTAATGATATCTGATTGCAAATCACTTTAGAAAACACTTGTAATTTTGGCTGTTGAATTAAAAACAGCTACCAAAAGGCAATGAAAACACTGAAGTGTGGGTGATCAATTTGGGACATACAAAAGAAAGACAGACTGTTGCATTTCCACCTCTATGTTTCAAGAGTTTTTATTCACTGAGGACATTTCTAACTTGTGGTGACAACCTGTTTTCGTGATAAAGGAAGTCTACAAAGCCAAATAACCTCAAGCCACTTGTGAATATTCACACATCCAAAATAAACACTGTACTCTGCAGAATACTTGCAAATACAAACTACTGAATGATAAATACAGTCAGGAGAAGAGAGAGAAACACAGCCTTGGAGACACATTACCTTGGAAGAGCAGGATGCTAGAGTTTCTGTAAATTTTACACAAAAAATGGCAAGAGAAAAAATGTAACACATTTTTAGGTAAAAAAAGAATGAATCCATGTTTCTCTGCACTTTGAAATCTAACTGCACACAGAGAGGGGATTGCTGACGTTCACACTCTATGACAAATTCTACTCTACAGTTTCAAAACAGAGAAAGGGACAGAAAGCAAAAAACATTCAAAAAATCAAATAAACAATGCAAGTGACCTGTCAGTATAATGGCAGAGTTAATAAAGGTGGACAGCGATGTGATTTACTTCATGTTACTCACATGAAGAACTGTGAGCCGTTGGTGTCCTTCCCACGATTGGCCATCGACAACAGGAAGGCTCTGTCGTGTTTGAGAATGAAGTTCTCGTCTGTTGGGAGCAGAGAAAGAGGGATCGACGTCTCACAGCGTGTTCTCTTATACGTAATAATGGAAATATTCAGGGAAGAACAGGAAAAAAGGAAGAATTTTTTTTATCCGTCAAACCTAATCACTGCCTCACCAACCAGTCTTTCCATAAAAACCCTGTTTTGTGACTTCTAGTCCTTTTCTCTAGTGCCAAACTGGTTTTGTATGATTTAAATTATTGAATACAAATCACGTACATTCTACAACATCCTCACCGTGTTCCAAGAATAACATATTGATTTCCATTCACTTTAACTACTTAAGATGGATTTTTCATGCATTGTCTTTCTCCTAATCAAGGTTAGATTATCATGATAGAGCTGAACATTTTTGAGCAGGGATCATTTAGAAAAGTCTCTACGATGGTTGATTCAAAGAGGATCCAATAGATTTCAGAGATACCAGCTAATGATCATGCTGTCAAAAAAATTAAACGGCATAAGAGAAGACAATTGAGAGGAAAACGTGCCGCTTGTAAAAACCAAACTGAACACACAAAAAAGCTGCTGATTGTGACAAACCGCTTATCTAAAGCTAGTTTCGAGTCTCCAGATGGTTTATAGCACTATAAATACTAAATTAGCAGACAACAAACTTGTTGAATGCTTTGGAAAATTGGTCCACAGTGAAAATTGACTACAATATAAAAAGAAATCTCATATAATCCTTTAAATATAAAGAAAACATCCCAGGGTTTATCGGAAAAGTTAATTGACTATAAATAGAATAAAGGTCACGCTGAAGTGATTTCAGTTAAGCACTGAAGATAACATTTGTAAATATCATCAAGCTATTTGCATACAGAAACATAAAGGTTTCTCATTTTGAAAACACAAAAACGTAAATGCTTCCCAATGCCTAAATCTTTACTTTATCTACACGTACAACATATGTGTCTATGAGTCTTGCTATTGAGCAGAGAAACCTGCAGCCAGCATCTGACTGCATATCATCGCAGTCATGAGGCTATAAATACTACATATGTAACATAAGTAATATGGACAGCGCCGAGGCTTTGAGTGGGTTTAACAGGGAGGCTGCCTGAATAGAAAATCCTGTAACATCCCTTCAGCACAAATTTGCACTTGCACCATTGCAAACATTTGCACTGGTTTAACTGAGAGAGGAAGGTGGTGGGGACAATGTTGACATGGTGTTACTGAGCTGTGTACATCTCTTACCTTCTCATTTTGCAAAAGACCACTCTATAAATAAAAGAATATGTTGAAAATTTTAGGCAGGAAGATTGTAGCTTTCAATAAAGAGAATGCCTACTCTCCATGCTGATTTGATAAAGCCTACAACTGTTACTAAATAGAGACAGCACTATACAATGGAAAAGTGAAGGTCAACAGAGCCATACGTAGAGAAATTCAAAAGAAAACCATTATTACCACAATAGGCACATGCAACATTATGCTCATGCAAAGGTAGCTAAGTCAGAGGCTCACAAGTATTCAGATAAACATTTATGGACTGTTTATTCATTAATTTGATATTCCCATTACCTTCAAAGTAGCCACCATATATAGACTCTCCTCCTCTTCCATTTCCTGCAGAGATAAACATGAAAATTATTGAGATCAAACTCCAGCTTCTTAATATTAAATCACATGAAACATGTATAGACAAAAAAAATGTTGTTTTATCAGCATTCAGGAAAGAGTACGGTCAGCATGAAACACCAACATGGTACACTGGCCCTTTGATGAGATAAACAGTGTCTATTTTTTTTCCAAATCAGTTTTTGTTGTTATTAATTGTTGGCTGTGAAAACATCACCATTATCAAAGTGAATTTTCTACCTCGCCATCATCTTTTTCACAGCAGCAGTCTTTCACTCTGTTGCCTGTCACTGGGTTTTATATAAAAATGGAGGCAGCAGTTTGAAAAAGGTGGAGTAGTAGGCTGAATAGGCTCAATTTGACTAAACACACACTCATAAGTGGACAAGATTATACATTAAGACGTTATTACCTTCGGTGAAGTCGCCTCCCTGGATCATAAAATTCTTAACAACTCTGTGAAATGTGGAGCCTTTGTAGCACAGCTTTTTCCCTGTGATTTTGCCAGTTCCCCTTTCACCTGCAATTACATGTATGTTAGCTGAGCTCTCATCAAACACAAAACATTCAACAGACCTTCTGTGTGCAGGTGGCTTGAGGTGCTAAGAAATGTTAGTCTTGAACGTTGCCACATGGGGTTTATTATAAACAAGGGAATGAAACCACAGTTGGGGGAAAGGAGTTTCAATAAACTAGGTGCCTTTGTTCAGGCTTCCCGTTGTTAATACTCTTGTACAGGACTGCAGAATTAATTAAGAAATCTTCCACTGGATGCTGGCAGGGTACAGAATATGGTTCCGAAGCTATTACCCCCCGGGATTTCCTTTCCCCTGGGGTGAAAGGAGATGTGGAGGCAGAGATTTCATTTGCTGATGTGTTTAAGCGTGCTTTCAGAGGACAGAGGGCTGGCTGTTCAAATGGGCAGCTTAGGTTGCTAATCTTCTAGTATTTTGCTTCACTGGCTTCAGCATTGTTCCAAGGGTTTGGTTTCTAATGGTGTGAGCTGATCTCCTTCTAAAAGGACACATTAGACAACCACAGAGAACTGCCCAGCTGAATAGTGTTACTGTCTTATGTTGTGTCTGTATGTCCAGGGAGAGGAACAGACTACCCAGCCCTCTCCCATGTCTGCCCTTGCCAGTATCACATTCCTGTTGGCCAGGTGGAAAATGAGAGGGAGGATCGATCTGCAGTCTGTTTGCAGATTAATGGCCATCTCTCAGCAAGCTACCCCTACCCCAGTACAGTGTGTTCTACACGGTGGGATGACAGAGCAGGACCCCTCTACTCCATCTGTCACTTGAGAATTTACACAATAGCCACAGCTCCTTTCCTCAAGATATCAAATGAGAAAAGAGTGGTGTGGAGCGCAACACACTGTGTTTGTATTTCATATTCTTATTTCTTCAGCTACTCATCATGATAGTTCTTAGGGTAGAGGCAGGACAAATTAGAAAGAAAGAGAAGTGAAACGACTAAAAAGCAGGATATAGAGTGCGTTACTCACCAGTGCACAAAGAGAGAAAGTTTTTGCATGTCTTGGGACAGATATCCGAAAAAAGTTGAAAGACTATGCGCCCAACTGTGACACACAAAAGAGAAGAAATATTAGCAAGTCATATTGTAGCTACTAAAAATTAGAAACATTTTACGAAATGAGGCATTGTCGACCTAAACTTGGTGTTACTAAAAAAACAAGTAACAATGAGGGGACTAATTAACAGGCCAAGGATACAATTAAGGCTTACAAGTAGTCTGAATGTTACTACAATTCACACATTTAATTGGATTCCAACAATTAGAAGAACCCTGTGGGGAAGCTCAGACATTGTAGAAACTTTTCCATAGCTAGAAGCAAGTCTGAAACTATTCTTATGAGCATAAAAGGGGCTTTGTTTTGTACCTCCATGTCCAAATATAAGTCAGTTACATGTATTTAAACCGAGGCCACAAAACCTGTCTGTGCCACACATTCACATCAACTGTTCAAAGTTCCTGCTCGGAAAGTACATAACGCTACTAGCTTCTCAGGGCTAGATTTCAATACAACCACACAGTACAAGCACAGTCACTAACCCAAACCCAACACACTAAACCAATGCACCACTGGGTGTTCCACTTTCACTTTGTACAACCAAATGAATTTCAATCAAAGGATGCAAGCCTACAAAAACAAACTACATACACACAGTGAAACATCTTTATTAATGATGTCAGTTCAAAGTACTTGATTATAAAAGTGAGCTGTTTACATGTCCAACCAAGTCTCATACCAGTAAACTGATTTTAAATTCTTTCTTACCTGGCTCCCGGTTGAGCTCCACATCAAAGTAACACTGAGGGCAGTCTTTCACCCCCATTGTGATCAAAGTCTGGGTGACCTAAAATGTAGAAAGTGTACAAAAAAGGTAAGAAGGAAGAAATGATAAGGCTGCCTTCTCTTAAAGAAGCAGTAAGTGCCTCATTCAGGTTCCCTTTTCATCTGTCAGTGTACAGTATATTTGGAAGAGTGCTGGAAAGCAATGTAGAGACGAAAAGACAGTGAGGGAGGACAGAGACAGAAAGGGGAGGGGAGAGAACGATGGGAGGGGAGTGTGACAGAGAAGTCTATGGGGAAATGTACTGGCTATGCAAAGCCAAGCAGACCACAGCGCAGCTTTCTGTCTGTATTTATTTAACAGTTTCCACTGTCCACTTGGATGACAGTGTGCGACAGATTACAGACACTGAAACATCACAAACTGCTGCTACTACTGGTGAACAGCAGAGCGAGAGCGGGAATTAACAGAAATGTATCTTCAAGGCGTATCAGTGGCCTGTTAGTTTCAATGTGTGTGTGTCTTATGTTAGCAAGAAGCCTCAACAACAATGTCAGCAAACACCAATGATGGCACCCTTGATTAAAATGATTCGGAAATCATGGCACCATGTTTTCAAACCCTGCCTCAACTTGTTCAATGCCAGCACTCCTCTACTTTTGCACAAAAAGTCAATTAGTGTTTGTTAATTATGACAACAAGCCAAAAGTTGCTCAGTTTGTGTGTTCCATATTAGACTGACATGTCTGCCATGCCAGACACTGTTTTGCTGGCAGAGAAACTGCAAGAAAGTAGAACTTCCAATCATCTGTCAGTAACATCTGGTCTTATTAATAGGCTAATCTGCCCATAACTTGCATGGTTTAGGCTGCATATTATTCAGAAACTGCTAGGTCACTGTGCTGATATTTATCAGTTATCGCCTCATATGGTATGTATGTGTGTGTATGTGGTGGTGGTGGTGGTGGGGGGGGGGGGGTATTTTCACAAAGGGAACAGAGCACAAGCATTACTGGCAGTAATTTAAGGCCAACGACAGCAGCAAACCACAGGAAAGAGATAAGGCTCCACTCGATGAAAGCATTGATCAAGCAATTGTAACACGAGAGGGCAAGCTCTGAAGTGAATGAACGCATATAGGAAAGTTTTCACAACCTAATTTCTCAAGTGTGTCAACAAGATTTTAGTTTTAGACAATGAACACACTTATCCACAACTGATGTTAATGATAGAACAAAAAGACTCTACAATAATGCAGCTGAATTATACTGTATTCACAAATCAGATGAATGCAAAGTGAATTATTGTTATTATTATTATTAGAATCTATTATATTCTAGTCTATACAGTAGCCTATACGATCCATCATTTCACCGACCACTGCCCAACTCAAACACAGGATTACATTGTGTTCATAGCCAAATATCATGTTACAAAACCTTGACTGTCTTTGATGTAGTGGGAAAGGCACTGTCAGGTTGTAAAACTTCCCTGCTATATATAGACAGCAATAATCGACTTAAGGAGAAGTCTCAAATGTGCGGAGCATTTTCAACCCCATTTAGTTGAATAAATTAGAGGTAATGTGAGCTACATGCTCTACACGCCATGCAGATCACAGAAGCGAATGAGCCTGATAAATAATTTAAACAGAAACAAAATACAGATGCAATGCACCACAAATAACGTTTTTGTCGATCACAACCAGGAACTGCTGATCATCAAAAAGTCGCTGAACATTAACTATTAGCTAAGGTTACCCCACTAATGTCCACATTCACGACTTGTATAACGTTTGCTGACCGTCAGTACGGTACATACTTCAGTCGTGGCGTTGACGGTTTTGTCTAAAACCGAACAACTGCAAGACAAGCGATAAGAGCAAAAACAGAGCAAATGCTCACTGGGCTAGCTACATTGCTAACAACAGCTACGTTAACATAAACGTTTGGGCTTGCAAAATGGTTGAGCTAGCAGCTAGTGACTAGCTAAAGTTAGCTTGCTTTCGTTAAATCTCTCTCAGCCATAATTACTGTGCACATTTAACGTAACGATGAAAATGAGATTACAGGTCATCCACAAAGGCAAATTATATAACAAACCTTTGTGCAGTAGCTAGCCAGGCAATTAGCTAGTCACTGATGCCGACGATAAGGAACCGTGAACTTCACTTTTTAGGGCATAGGATCGTTAACTCCGACTGTACAAGCATTTCTGTCCCTCCCGAGTTTCCGTAGCAGATTTGTTGTGGTTCTGTTGTATCAGGAAGCAGACTTCAAGTTAGCACCTTAGCTAATTTTAATGTAACTTCTTACGTATATGTAATTTACGTTTTCTGTATTAATCACTGGCAATAGAAAGTATGTGATTTCACTCGTAACGCGCATGAGGCTCGTGCTGGCGATGTGCTCGTGCTGTATGTCTTTGATATGATGCTGTAGCGCTAGCTGACGTTGCAGTAGCTAAGTAAGAAACAAGGTGCAGCATGAAACCCATGATAATGAGGTAAGGAGTAAGGTGTTACTACACATATATAATTACATATGGCAAACTAAAACACACTTTTGCAAGTGGCACTTAACTGAGCAGAATTTTAAAATCTACGCAGTAAATAATATACACTCATATACTAGTCTGTATGTACACCTGCTAAAACTGCAATGAAATACTTTCCTTTCAACGCTGTGGTTAGTTTGGAGACTGTAGTTTGTGGCGCTGCTGGATTGTATTGCATTAGTAATATGTGTTTATAATATTTAGGCTACGCTCACTGATACAAATGAGGTGGACAAAAATGTACGAAACGCCTCATAGAATAACTCAATACAATTTAAAAGAGCCTTTAAAATGACCATCAAGTTGAGTCAAACGCCTGGCGAAGAGTTTCCAATTGTATCCTTCATGAAGGTAGGATGTGTTATTAGACGGTGTTTTAGCTAAATGTGCCTAATAAACTGGCAACAGTGTATTATAATATATAGACCTTATAAATGTAGAGTTGACATGAATTGTTAATTGAGACAGTAGATCATTAAGTATTAAATTAATGTGCAGCAATTAATGATCATAATCAATCATTTAAGTCATTGTCAGGTAACAAAAAGCCAAAAAGGAAATCCTCAGTTGTAAATATGTGCTGCTTCTTTTTGTTTTTGTTGGTCAAACAAGACAAGACATGTCAGGTTTGGTTTTAGGGACTTGTGATGAGCGTTTTTTAACTATTTTTGTCATTTTATAGACCAAAATTAATTGATTAAAATTTCTCAAATTATTAAAATAGTGTAGTTGCAGCCCTGACAGCAGTAATAGTAATGATCTGATTTTCGGCTTGACCCCACATAGGCAGTGTGTTCTTCATGGACCCAGTGGATCATGTCTCTGATCCTGTTTGCCTTTGTGGTCCGGGTCAGGGATGGACTCCCCCTCTCAGCCTCCACAGACTTTGAACACAACCAAGAGCTCCAGGAGAGGAAGCAGCAGCTCAGGACCATCAGCAAGGCACTGGCCCGTTTCCCCGACAGAGGGACCGTCAAGGGCCAGGAGCTTAACATACAGTAAGGATTCAGGAACCAAGGCAGACTGTTTCCTGTTTCGCCGTTAGCTCACAGGGGCGTCCATGTCACATTGCGTCAGGCTGTTTGTTTACTAAACACCTTTTTCTCCTCTCACCTGTTCAGCTTCGTCTCGTCAGAGGGTGTATCCTACATGACCGTGTGCCACTGCAGCCTCCCTGTTGCTAAGGCCTTCTGCTTCCTGGAAGATCTGCGCTGGGAGTTCACGACATGCTTCAATAGCTCTGTTGTTGCCTTGGCAAACAGACCGTATCCATTTTTGGAATTTGGTGAGTAGGAAGAGAAAATGTGTCATCTAGCTGTTGATATTTTTTCTGCAAACTATTTTGCTTTGAATTGAAATATGATGTTTTGAATGGCAAACAAAGCCAATGTGTTTTTGATGCTTTAAACTAAAAATAAATATGCTGATTTATCCTAATGTTACTCTTCCTGTCAATTGACAGACAGCAAAATTCAGAAGCTGAAGCAGCAGTACAACCAGAGCGGCGGTCCGGCCCTGGAGGTGACACTGGCAGAGGTCCAGGAGGATCTGAGGATCCACCCACCACAAGTAATTCACTTGGAGGAAGTGGAGCTCACCAACGGCATTGCAAATGGGCATATGGAGCAAGCTCCTGGATCAGGTAATGTTGTTGACCATATGACTTAAAAAGTATATGATACACAAAACAGTGCTATGTCAATTGTTTTATTATTTTACACTTCTTTCTTTTGTCTATTAACAGGTCAGAATATAAGACTCAAACCAGTGACAGCACCAGGCATCCTCTTGCTGGTCCTAAATATCATGTGTGCATCTTTGAACATAATCCGTGGTGTTCATCTCATAGAGTACACATTCCAGGTACGTGCCACACACACATTCAAGTTTTTTATATTCAACATGTTGTTTAAAGTTATACGACAGCCTTCTTACTCACATCACAAAGCCGGTTGTTATGATTAGTTGGAGATTTCATTCAGGAATAGTTGTGGATTTCATTCAGGAATAGTTGTGAATATGCTAACGTTAATTAAAGATATGCTGAGCTGGCTGAACTGGCTGCGGTGCATTAGCATTTTGCTGTGAAAGCAGAGGTTTCATAATGATGAGGTATGCACAAAACTGCAAAATTGTCACTCTTGTGAGATTTAGCTATAATCTGGAATAAATGTGGTACATTTTAAATTATGTGGACTTTCACCTTAATGATAAATCGCTGCTTTGTTTAATTTTATTGCTTTCCCTTTATGCAGGATGATTATGACGGTGTAGGGAATGTTGTGGCATTTCTTCTGGCGTTTGTCTGCTGTGTGTTTCAGGTAAATTTAGTTCACATTTTCAGCACAAACCTGCTCTCTGCAAGCCGAAACCACCCACATCACACTCTCTGTTACGCTCTTCTTCCATGTCAATGACCTGGCTTGTGTCCACAGTGCCACCTCTACCTGTTCCATTCATCTCTGAAGAAACACAAGTCCTTCACTCTGTTGAGTGTGATCGTCCTATGCAACCTCTACCTGCTTGGCCTGAGGAACGTGTGGCAGCTGATCTTCCACATTTCAGTCGCCTCCCTCTCCACCCTCCTCATCCTCACCCGCAAACTCCAAGACAGAACCAATGACTGTGGGGTCTGAGGCGTAGAGGACTGTTTGTTGTGTTGCACCTCTTACAGCTCCAGGTGAGAATGACGGGGAAGCAAATGGCTGATGATCCACACAAGTTATGAAGAAGTTGTGTGGATTTTTATCAAAAAACATAATCTTGTGTTTTGAATTTTGTGTCATCTTGGAAAATTATAATTACAGATTAATATTTTCTTGTATTCAGTATGTACTTGCACTTTGTGTACATTGTTTCAAAGACTGTAAAGGACATACAGTGAAATGCAGTTATTTCTGGTTAACCCAAAAAATAACACCATAAACAAACACTAACAGAGAGGAGATGTCTGCTTTAGAAACAAAATGATCAAACTCAGTCAGTGCCATCCGGTCCCAAAAATGATTGAAGAAAATGTGTTTTTTCTGTCAGAGTTGCCTGACCAAAGTTTTTCATGTAGAAACAATAATAATAATGCTCACATTCAGCTCAGTATTATTTCTGCTGCCATAGGCCACTGATTGTCTTTGCAGTTTACAACACAAGGTGACAGTTCATGACTATAACAGACATTAGATTTAACTGTATTTTTGAAATAGGCACAAATGGCTGATTTGCAGATAGCTAGGTCGTCCGTCCCGCACTGGTAGCAGCGTGATACATAAATTATTTAGCGTAGTTTGATTTAAAGGACGAGTGTGTAAGATTGAGGGTGGTTTGTTAGGGGAATATGGCAGAAATGCATTGTAATGCATGCATTTCTGAATATCACCTGAAAATAAGAATCATTGTGTTTTTGTGACCTTAAATGTTACACTGCCGTGTTTATCCAGTAGCCCAGAATGGACAAACTTTATGTTCATCGGCTCTTCTACATGCTTGGAAAGGCAGGGCTCAGGTGAGGGGAATTTAGCTTGTTGCAGTTTGCAACCTCACCACTAGATGCCACTAAATCCTACACACTGGTCCTGAAAGATCAAGTAAAAAAGACAGTGCAGCTGTTTTTATTTGTTTTCCATTATTTGCTCGTTAGGCTAGAGTGAAAACCTAGTGCAGAGGTGTAAATGTAAAGCTGTGGGTTCTTTTATGCCTTACTGTGTTTAATTGTGTTGACTTATATATAGATACACCGGCAAGTGCTCACCTAGTTATTACAAAGGTTCAGATGTAAGGGCTTCATTGTGTAATGGAAATTCATGGAAATCATGTTCTATCCTGAGGGACAGTTAGTCTTATAGTCTTGAAAGACATTACTTTAAGTCCTGTTATCTTTTAAACACTTCAATTTTCAACACAGTTTGTGATCAAAGGAGAATAGTATCACATCAGCTCCAATTTTTGTACAATCATAACAAATTTAGTTGTTTCAGTTTGTTTCATCTTTATCTACTGATTTCTGTATTTTGAAAATGTAAACTGCGGGTAAGAATACGAAAGCACTGATTTTATGGGTAAAATAGTTTTGAAGTTTGTTGGAAAAATATTTTGACTGCACTATTAGGTTTAGATTTTTCTTGTGTTGGGTATGCCGGGTCGAATGTGTTGCATATTGGGTTCAGCTAAAATTATATTTATATCCTGGTTTATGTTAACTTGGCTGATTTTTTTTAGAATTCTCTCTTTCTTTGAGGTTGTTATCTGTAGTTCTCAGATGATTATAAACATAGAAATCATATGGTTGTAATCTATGTTTCAGTATAGACATCACAGCAGTGCTGCTAAATAACAAGGCTTAGTAAAAGTCTCATTTTAGTTCATTTTTTAACATTTTGTGTATTAAGCTTCTTAGACATTCAGTTTTTAATAGCTAAAGAGTTGCACTGATGTCCGTTAAGCAAGGGAAGGAAATCATTAGTTTATAGTGTTTGTCAGGCAGGTAGGGTTGTGGCGTTGTGTCCTTTTCATTAAACAATTCCCTTTTATCAAGAAAGATGCAGGGATTTTGAAGGAAAATGAAAAGGTTGCATCTCATCCTACAATCTGCAGTTTGGAAAAATTCCTTTTAGCTTGTAGCTTACAAAGTTTACAAAACGTGAGGAAATTCAGACGCTTTTACTTCATGCACTTAAGCTGCAGATAACTCAGTGGAGGATTTTATTAATGCAGTTTCAGTTTGTTTTCCAGCAATGAACAGTAGCTCTCGAGTCTTGGACAGTAAATTTATGAAAATTGCAAATACCATAAATAAGTGAAACTTAGTCATTATGTGTAATGCCGCGTGGTATTTTCTGTACAAGACATTGGTGATACTGTAATACTTTTGCTACAAAAGAGGTTTTACTGATTCACCGTTTCCACTGTAGACTACAAGTTGTTGACCAAATGAATTGTAAAATAATGTCACCACAAATGTTCTGAAGACGTAGAACCAAAAAACATGGAGGACGTTTTAAGACTTGAAATGAAAAATGAAGGAATTGTGTCGATTATGAGAGTTTAGATCCTACAGATGAAATACACTGAGAGATGTGGAAGCCTTTTCTTTACATTTATTGCTTTCTTTTATTGACATCTGAAGTCTTAATAAACGGTTTGAAACTCATTCAGGTTCAGAAGGCAACCAGAAGTACGTTTAACAGGACATTTTCTTTATGTTGTGCGATACAGAACGCAGCAGAGTGAAGTAATTTGTATCTAATTAGACTCATATAGGGTTGATTCAGTGTTTTTGTGGCTGCAACCTGTTTGTAATAATGGGAAGGAATGTAACAATGTCATTCATTGTAACTGCCAAATACACTGACGATTACAGGGCTTTATGTTTTTCCTGCGGTGGTAAAACTGGCAGTTCATTAATAAACAGTGTCTGTTTTCCATTTGTGGCTCTTTGATGTGTTGATGTGTCCCTGCAGTGATATTTTATTGCCTTGATTATTTGGCTCATTTTCCCTTTGTACTATGAAGCTATATGCTGCATCCAGATAAGAGTTTTAATGTATGAGCCTGCATGAAAAGCAAAAGAGGACAGGCAGGAATAAAGCTACAAATAAATCAATCAAATAAATCGCTACAGCAACAGTAAATGTAATGGTTCATTTTTCCTATATTACACCAGATGGAGCTCTTTCACAGTGTACTAATCTTCACCTGAATTGGCGTCTGTTTCAGAGGTCGTTGCTCTGGTTAGTTGTTGGTTACATTTATTAATATACGTCTCACTACAGCCTTAGCCCAAAGTAGATGTGATGTTATGCTACAAGCTTAACAAATCTTATATATGAAAGTGTTCTGCAGCCCAGAGAGAAGAATGTTAACTAGCAGAGCCTCAGCTACACGCCAATGATGTAGTTGTGATTACTCACTTGAGAGACAGAGTCAAGCCTGGCAGGAAAGGTCACAAAATACAAAAATAAAATGCAAGAGAGGCGTAATCGTTTTGTTGTGTTGCACAATTTAGCAATTGTGGAAGCAGTCCAACTGCCCGTCCACACCCCGATGTGACCCTGATTTACATAGATCAGACTAAAGTTTAAACAGCTGGAACAGTGACTTCAAGTAATGTTTTTATACCTCATCCACATCCTGCATCAAGTATAAGGTTTATGTCTTCATTTGAAGTCCCCACAGCTATCTGTGCTCTTATTTCACCGGTCATGTACCAGTTTCACTCAAAGACAGATCGAGTAGCAGTTTACAGAAATTATAACTGTAGATTCATTCAAAAATACTGTTGAATTATCCTCATAATGTCTCCAGGACAACGGTTAAAGAAGCCTTGGGAAGCTGATGCAAACTTTCTCCAAAGGTTGGTGTCACCAACATGTGAAAAATGTTTCAACTGCTTTTTTCAAAAGAGCTTATGAGCAGGGAATGAGTATTTCATGTACATCTCTTCCAGGTAAGTGATGTTTTCATCAAAAGACCAACTTTAAGGCAACTTTTTATTTGGTGTGACGTGGTGGTGTCTGCCTTGGTCAGTTAAATTACAAAGTGTTGGAAATGTGTCAGCGCTCCATGCTGGGCTCGGTTTACAGTGCCATTCATGTGTTTTTCAGATCTGCAGGGATTTAATGAAATCTTTTTTTTCTGTAATTACAGTTTATGGTAGAGGAAACGGCCTTGAGGAACTCAGTTTTTCAGTTTTGATAAAAAGTACTTTATGTCTGTTTGTGTCTTTTATCCTGGACTTTTGCAGGTCATAACTCCAGCTCCAGCCCTCATTCAGGCTTCACTGCACAGAGCCCAGTTATAAGAACGTTCTTAATTACAGACGAGTGATGAATTTAAAGGAAAACCTGAACAAACAAGCGAAGAAAAACAATGATTGCTTCCACACAGGTGCACTGCATGGTACAATTAAGCCGTTAACGTCCACTCATGCTCTGTGGCGTGTATACAAAATCTGAGCAGGCCCAGTTCACTCCAGTTTTTGTATCAAGATCACAAGATGAAAAGATCTAAGTAACTTTGAAACAGGGTTGGGACACAGATGGCAGGAGCTTCAGTCACAATGACTGCTCTCAACTGGCTCATGCTTCAGGAGGAGCAGTGACTGAAGTGGCATCTGCATTTAAATCTATGTGAAACACATCAGTAAAAAGGCTGGAAAACTGTGGTCGACGGCACACATTTGATGACCATGGTGCATGAGGACAATATGGAAGAAAAACAGAGGAGCAACTCTTCTCCTGGTGACTGAGGATGTCGATGAGGACGTGATCAGACTACGTCATCAACAACAGTTCATCAACAATTATGCAGAGAGGAATATTATAGTTGGGCTCAGTGCATAAACCCCTTATTACAAAGATGGATGCACATTTGAGAGTTCAGGATGCACAAACCAGAGCGACTGGTCTACAAAGATGTCTAGAAAAAAATGACACGGCCAGAGTAGTGATCCTTCACAATATACTCAACAAGTGGGCGAGTGCATGTGTGGCGTACGCCAAGAGAGCAGTACAGGCCTGAATGCTGGACCCCTACAGTCTAATGGCTCTGTTATGCCGTCGGGGGGCATTTTGCTGGCATGGTTTGAGTCCACTTGTCTCCTTAATGGGAAGAGTCCCTGCAAATCAATATAAAGGCGTTCTGAGTGATCACCTTAATCCTATGATGAAGTGTTTTTATCCTGATGGGAGGGGTCTGACAATGTCTCATTCCATGGGGCACGAGGGCATAGATCTCAACCCAACTGAACACCTACCGCCAACCTCATCAAAACACCTGATGTAGATAATCCACCTTTAATAATCCTCACATCAATAGAGTAGGTCTCATACTAATATATATATTAGTCTTTCACGACCTTTGACCTAAACCTTGTATATACACCCACTGCATTTCCGATAACATCACAAATAAGCTTCTGTTAAATCTCTGGAGACGGCCATAAAGGCCTCCCATAAACACGTGACTCTGTGTCTGTTGGCACTTTTATTTTGTCGTCAGTAGTTTACAGACATTGACGTTGTCGTGTCATTAGCTGTAAAGCATGCAAAGAGTTTGTCAGCATTTTCGTGCATATCAGTGGAAGTAATTTGAGGTTGCAACCGAGAAACAAATGGGACGTGCCCCTCAGCGCTCGCTGCGGCATTGTAAATCCGCAGTGCCATCAGTCCTGCTACAATGCATCGAAATTAAACCATCAGCTTCAGTGATCCTCATTTGCAAGGATTAACCTCTTTTATCCTAATTGGCAGAAGCTCCTGCAGTTGAGATGCTGCCCTCTATCCCTTAACAAATAGGCTTAACAGCATGGGTGGTCCGACTGAAATGACATGTCTCTCGCTCACAGACGACTAGCTCATCTGCCAGAACAGCAGCGCTGTTGTTGTTTTGTTTTTTTTTAAATAAATGTTTGCCTAATCACCTCTGAGTAATAGGTAATATACTGCAAAAGACTTTCTTAATCCAGCGTTTGTTGTATTGTAAAGGTGATATAATCTCATGTTTCTTTACCATAAAGCATGCACTGGGCTATTGTCTGTCTGTGATATTTATTCTCACTGACAGTTGCTGACATTAAATCGACATCCATGTCAGTCAGACGTTTGACAATAGCTGACTTGTGCTTGCTTTAAGTCTTGCAGAGTAAGAAAACTGAGCAATAGGTCTGACAGTAGAGGCTACAGTATAATAACATTTTTACACAGGCTAGATCACTGACTCCCAACTTTGCACCCCAGGTTGTAGGCCTACTTCTGCTGGAGTGGAGTAATATAATTAATTATGATTTTATTAAAAAAAGGAAAAAAAATCATGTTAAACTTGAACACTAAACGTGAAAAATGAATGGGTAAATGGATAAAATGGTTAGTTAAAAGCAGGCTAATGAATAAATGGCGGAAATGGAAATTGTTAGCTAAATGTTAGACGGCTAAAATATTTCAGCAGATGAGTAGTTAGCTTAGACAGTTAAGTAATGGATAAATGGCAAAGACACTTAGCTGAAAGTAATGGAATGGTGAAATAGCAAAAAATATTAATAGTTAGCTAGCGAGGTTCTACTTGAAATAGATGGCTAAGATTAACACTTGACATAGCTATCTTAAACAGTTAATGCTAGCTAAAAGTAATGGATAAATGGTAAAGACAGTTAGCCTAGCTAAAAACAACTGAATGAAAGAAATAGCTAAAAGTATTAACAAATAATTAGCTAATAATTAATAGCTAGCTAGATGTTGATTGAAACAGATTAACAGTTGAAATAGTTATAACAATAGTTATGGATAAATAGGGAGAAATAATGAATAGTTAATGGACAAAAGGTTGAAATAGCTAAATGACTGAATAGACAGCTGAAGTTCCAATAAAAAAAATGGCTGAAACATCCAGCTTCTGTCACAGCTCAGCGATACTGACATTTCAAGAGAATGACAAAAAACTTGACATGACATACTGTTTAAATCAGTTCAAAAGAACACATATGGAACATAAAGGGCTGGTGTTGATTAAGGGTCACTTGAATTCGTCTGCAGGCTGTGGCGCCACGTCCGGTCTGATGTGAAAGGTTGGGAACCACAGCTCTGTGGTTAACCTGAATGTGACTGTGGCGCCCATTCAGAAGGTTACCCTCTTCTCTGACATTGTACCGTGATTGCAGGAAGTCTTTTAGAGTACTCTCCAAGACTTTATGAAATTACTCTGGGTCGTGGTAGATTTAATCAAGGTGAGTCACTGTGGCACCCACTCATCTATTTAATCATTGGCTCAGGTTGTGCCCACGCCACATGCTGGTGGCCCACACTTTCCATTAATTTCAAACTCATCATTCATTGATGTTTCTCACTGCGTAGCTTTAGTAACCATTAGTATCCAATTTATGTGGGTGGTCATGGTACCATTACACCTTTTTGGATGAATTTGGGGCATTGGAAACAAGCTTTAAACAAGCTTGACATATTATCACTGCATTACATCCACCTGATATAAAGCAGTTCGCATTTATTTTTGTGTCCGTTAGATGATCCTTTCATGTCTGTTTTGCTCCACACCAAAACACCTGACTCATACTAGCCCTGCTCTCATGCGCCTCTATGCTCACCAGCTCGTTGCTAACTTTGTCTGCCTGCCTATTTGTACTTTTAACACATCCAGCAGATATGGAGCATTAGCATTTATTTAAAGTTATGGTCAACTAGCCAACAGAAACTGAGTTGGGTGATAATTTCATGTGGGTTTGCAAGACATTGTCGTTAACATAAAATAATGTGATATAGCAGTTTTAAAGTCATTGAATAAGCATAAATATGGATTGATGACATTCCTGTTGAAGGGAACCATTCCAGAAACATAGACAGTTATAAATCCTTGCACTTTTTAGATTACTATTACGCTCTTTCACAACTGTGGCAAAAATAATGAATTAGCTTTCACATTCAATCGTCCAACTGTGATGTGTTGATTCCCAGTCTAGTACTCCAGACCTCAAGGCTATACAGTATGTCCCTCATGCTTATTGGGATTTTCAACAATTCATAAACCCAGAGTCTTTGATGTTCTCTGCTCACTGGCTTGACTGGACCAATGCATGAAATCACAAATCAAATGATAAACTTTGCTTACAAGAGCAGTAGGTAGGTACAAGCTGTTTTTCTGCCTTTCGAGCTGTGAGAATAAGTGACACAAAGAGATGCAGCACGTTTGAGAAATGTGAGACTCAATTTTCATGATCGGCCTTGGAGACAGCGGTTGCGAAACCATCTCAGCACAAGGTCCGTTTAGTCGCTGCTGTGGAGCTTTCAAAACTAAAACCAGCCATCAGCGCACATGGGAAGGTTCTGATTGTCAGTAATATGAAAGGATATGAATCCTGATAAGTTTAATTAGACATTCTCCATTAGGTGTTGAGAGTGACGTCACCACAGCATCCATCCAGTAGCTGTTCTGGAGCTTACGGTCCTATCACATGTTTGTCTGCATTAATATCCTTCTCTCATGTTGTTTACAATCTAAATCATGTAAAATGAACTGATTGCTGGTTTTCATTTTGGTGAATCTCTGTGTCCAAGAGTTTGGTGCATTGGGCCTCATATAATTTAAAACTTACATAGAACATCAATTTTATGGATGAAAATGACACGACATGACAAGATATAACAGAAAACTACATTTCACTCCATCTAAGTTACCTGTTGATATTAACTGTTGAATGTATGGCTTATTTTATTTGTCATCCTCTCTTATGTATCTAAAGGATAGAGACTTTGCAAAATTTTGATTTGAGCAAAGATTTTTTCAGCCATGTTGAGCTGTGCTGTTACATTTGCCTTCTCTGATGTTTCAGTCGAAACCTCAATATATCGTTACAGAGAATGCTTCCATAATTCAATTGATTTATTACTTTTGTTTCATCCAAGTCCTCCCCGCCTCCTCAGAAAACACAGAGATAGCCTGAAATTGACTCCGCTATCAGTCCTACACTAACAGCTCCTCTGAGAGCTATCTGTAAAGCTGCAGCACACGGATATTAGAGGCAATCAGATGAAGGCAAAGCCAAGGTTAGTTTCAGAGGTTTGTGCAACATCATCATTTCAGGAGTCAGGCCAGTTTTTAAACACTTTTTTTTAATGCCCAATGGTATCAGTTGTATTGATTCTATTGATTGTGATACATTATGTTGTGTGTATATATAATGCACAAAGCCTCTGCCATGTTTTGTCTAGTATTTGTTAGATGTATTCAAGCTTAGTTATCATTTGAGTTTGACAGTGTCGGTTGGATGATATAAAAATATGCAAAATCTGACATACTTTTTCTAATCTATAGACGTAAGTGATATGAATAACGTAATCATTTCACAGCGTCCATATTTGTGTGTGTCCACTTATCAGAAGGTCGGTTGTTTGATCCCTGGCCTCGGCAGTCTACAAGTAGGTATCCTTGGGCAAGATACTGACGTAGCTCCTAGTCGTGTGTTGATGCTCGTAATGAGCTCCCATTGTGTGAATGGAGGCTCCTGTTCTAAAAGCTCCTTGAGTGGTCGCAGACTAGAAAAGCGCTATATAAATACAGTGCATGTACAGTCTATAATGTGAAATATGCAGAGGACTGTTTTTTTGTTTGTTTTCTAGTCTCCAGAATTCTTGTAGTATAACTGCTTTTCCATTAAATTGAATTAGTAACAGTGTTTTGGCGTCATGTGAAGCCACAATTTCTATGTTAAGGCTCACTGATGAAGTTTCTTCTGCACAATACGCACCATCAGTTCCCCGACCTCATGCGAGAATTCTCCCAGCCAAACCAGCCGAGGCCTAAACACAATGCCGTCACTTCGCCCAGACAAGGCGGCATGCTTTAAACACTCATATTTTCCCCAAGTGAAATATGTATTTATGTCAAAAGTGAGATCAAGCATCCTGTCATTGTATAAATGTGCGGCACAATTTCCCAGGCTTGTTTGCACCCTGGTTAAACATGACTCAAAGAGTGTAGCTCTAAAAGCGTTTCCTCTATAGTTTGTGTTGGCAATGACAGATCACCATGCATACTGAATGTAAGTGCGTATGTTAAAAGAATGGCTTTCTAATAAACTGTGGTGCATTAATCATGACTGAGTGTACCCTACAAATCAAGATGAAAGAGCGGCACGACAACAATGCACCGTTACCAAAAGGAAAAAAACATCTCTTTAATGCTTCTTTAATTGATTGCCTTTTTATGTGAGCAGAGGAACAACTCTGTTGTTGGTCTCCACCAACACCTCAGGGAAATATCTGGCTCTGACTCCGACCAAAACAAGCCGTTCATTCGCTCCGTAGAGGTGAGGGCAACTGCAGAGGTGGTGATAATCACTGCCGGTGACCCCTTTCACATTACGTGTAGTCATTTACCCATAGAAAAATTTGGTAAGTGCAGCTTAATTCATTTAAATTACAAAAAAAAAAAAAAAAAACACTTGAGCTGTGACAAAATACCACAAATGGGTTAATGATGGGGTAAATATAAGGTGTAAACTCATGTTTTTTAGTTATGTATTAATGCTTTTTGTTACATTTTACAAAAATAAAGTACATTCCAGCATTCCAGCAATACTCCCATTGTGCTATATACTGTATGTCCAGAAAACATAAACCTGAGCAGAATGTCTTTGGGTTGGTTGTGGTGGGTCAGTCCAGGGTCATTTGTTCTTTCATATCAGCTGGCATTGGCTTATAGTGGTGGTTGGCATGCTTTTGTGTGAAAAGTTCAAGGAAATGCAGTTTGTTTCAACATTCTCTGTTATATGCTAATGAAGAGATCAAAGCTGAGTGAAACATTGTCCTTGTAAGTCTTTCTGCAGAAGAGAAAGTCAAGCTTTTCCCATCATTCATTCATTGAAGTGGAAACTGTTGTGAATTACAACCAGGTACTAGAGCAAATCCCGGCCACAGAGGTCATGAAACCAATGCCATACGATGGCTTATTCCGCCAGCCCTGCCTCTGAAATGCGGTCAAACCTCTGATGTTCGTCATTGTGACCCCCCAGCTTCAAATCAGATCAGATCGGATTTGGCAGACGACTCCTCTTTAAAACAGGAGTCAGGGTCTTAGAGCCGGCGTGAGGACGCCGCAAGTAATTTAAGCAGCCTCTTAGCCGTTTGGACAGAGCTCACTTATTTGCTCAATCGCTCGCCGTTCCAAACTTTGCTTTACGTGTCACATGAATATTTAAGTGGTGTCATGAATATTGAAAGATGCTTAAAGGCACAACACCTGTCTCACATTTTAAGAGTCACCGGGAATCTGAAAATAACTTCATCCGTCTTGTCTCTCGTCTGCATCCCATTTTCTGTTTTATGTGTTCTGACAGGCAGTACCTTCACAGCACTTTAGAAATATGCATTTTAAGCTATCTGACATGCTGCATAAGTCCAGGTAAAAGCATAATCAAATGCATCATCTGAGCAGAATATTGAACAACAAAGTATATTTGTATCTGATCAGCATATTTCAACAGGGGCCTCAGGGTTGATGTTTTTAATGTTGATTTTCAAAATTTCATGCAGCAACCTTGAACCCTGAAAATCCCTTTATTTACAATCATTATACGTCCTATGCATAGCTAGAGCACGATCATCTTAGACAGCAGGCATGGCGGGGCACGTTTGTTAATCTTTTTACGGCACACGGTGCCTTGCCTTGGCTGAATTCGCTCTTGTTCATGGCGCTGAGCACAGCAAGAGGCCCCCACTCGAAAGCAGCGAGCGAACCAGTAAACCTGAGGGATTAACTCAAATAACTGGAGTTTCATTGCACCAAAGCAAACTCAGCGGGTCAGTCATACCTGTCAAATATTGTAACTGAAGTGCAACTCATACTGGGAGGAACTGGGGCGAGAGTTGCTTTGATTTCTGACTGGTGGAAGATTGATTCAGATCCTTTAGCCAGTGGACCAAGAAGTACTGAGAGCTTTAAGTAAATGTAGAAATACCACCTGACAAAATACTCGATTACAAGTAAAAGTCCTGTTCAGTCCCTAACGATGCATTGTATTTTATAAGCTGAGCATATGTTTTAGATGTAAAATCTAAACTGCTTTGTGTGTTTCTGATCATAAAACTGGACTTTAGACCTGTTTGTACCTGTGGTGTACCTGCAGAAAACAACGTATTGTACGTTTCTGCATCCTACAGGTATGCTGAAACTTTATGTTTCTTTACGTTTCTCATGTTCAGACGTCTTTACTAGTTTTCAGTGGTTTAGGTCTGGTTAGGTTATGATTAGGAAAAGATTACATAATGGCTTAAAATACTCAGCTTATCGACACAATTCCACTGCAAGAGAGACTAAAAAATTCAATTTTGAATGGCAGACTGCTGCTTAGCACCACCGTCCCGTCCTCCTCCTGATGAGAAAAACTCATATATGCACATGTACCAGTAAACATCACTTTTATATCTGCTGTAGAAATGTTGGAATGATACATATGAAATGTACAAATGTAACGTATCTGTGGTTTGCACAAACATACAGTGCCAGCACTCTATTCTGGTGACTGACTCAAATCCATCGTTTTATATTCGACATTATTTTATTAATGACGAGCCAGCGGTGTTCAAATGTCACACATAAGTCAAACTACGGTTTGTTCCAATTTTAGCTATCATCATTTTTATGACTTTATTAATATTTAACTTGAATAAGTAAGCCCTCACATAAATGAAGTAGCACTAAAATTGTCAGCATATCACCAAATATACTCAAATAAAGTACAAGTAATCTACCTCAAAGTATCTGAATAACTATACTGATTTACCTTCCTTTGTTGGTTCCTGGCTGAATTCATGTAAACAATACTGAATTGGTTGTGCTGGCTTTATTAAGATGAAAGCCCTTAAAAAGGATATTTTTAAGGTTTTCAGACACTATTGTCTTTAGGGGCTGTGACCCGCAGCCGCACACAATGAATTGAAAAATTACAGCCATTTACTTGGATAGTTGCCCTCTGTGAGCTGGAGAGAGCGTTTCAGACCCTTTGAGCGGTCTGGTACAAACACATTGTTTCCTGCAGAACCTAATGTGCTGCTTTCTGACGATATTACACCGTCATATCAGCTGGAACATCAAGCTGTCCGCTTGCATAAAGCAAGAACATTTGATAAGTCACCTTCTGCATCTCAGGTAAACATGAACAGAATGCAAGGAGACATCAAATGTGAAATATGAATATTTAAGTGAAGAGGACCTGCATGCAGCCTGTTGAACATTATTTTTTCACTGACAGGGATTAGTGTATTTGCATGAATAACTTGAGCCTGAAGCTTAAGTGAGCATCTCTGGAAGTGAAATAAAAAATGAATTAACTCCAGGCCGTGCCCTTGTCATGTAGCAGAGAGCACTTATGAAAAATAGTCTTCAATTAGGCAAAAATATACTACATGTAGCAGTCAGTGAGGACATTACAGCAGTTCATGGTGCAGAAAGTCTTAATTATAATGAGATGATTTCATCTTGACAGAAAATACTGCATAAGCAGTTAAATTACTGAAGCACAGCACGACTTTCATACTTTCACCGTCTTGTATATTTCTTAATAATTTATTTCATACAGTTTGAGTGGAACAATGTCGAACTTTTATGGCCAGTTAAATTTCCTCACTCTTTACATATACTGTACAACACAATTGGTAATAATATTAATAATAATGATACAGAAAACATGTGCACACAAATGTGAACATAAGCTAATACATACTTGCAGTATATTTGTAGCATTGCACCAGTGTTTCAATAACAGCAAACAAAAATCATCCTAAATATACACAACACAATATCCAGTTTGCAAATAAACCAATTTATATTACATATGCTTCAACACTGAAAACTTAGTATAAGTGCACAGAGTCACTTTTGATTCAACACCACTTTTTAATATTCTCATACTAATACAAAACAACCATGACAGCTTGCTAAAACACGAAAAGATCATATCTAGCAACACCTGCGGCTCGATTTGAAAACTCGGGATACTCGGATGGTTTCATCAGTATATACAAATCTATTTGCAGTCACTATTATGAGAGGGGTATGAGAGGTACATTGGCAAATTCACACAATTACATTAAACTTGACTTACAACAGAAGACAGGCACCAAACAATGTGGGATATGAGTTAATAAGGGCAATATTTGCTTTCTTGCTGGGGGTCAGATGAGAAGACCACTCTCACATCTGTATGCTAACTATGAAGCTATGGTTAGCTTAGCTTTGCACAAAGACTGGAAACAAGGGGAAACAGCTGCCCAAAGGTTTAAAAAAAAACTACCAGCTCCTCTAAATTTTGATCAAGCCACACAAAAACCCCCAAAAACATGACAACAGGGTAGTATGTACAGGACTATTTGATGTGTGGGAGTAGCTAGCTTCCTGAAGTCTCTCCGTGGTTGCCTGGGAACCTCATGGTGATGGGAAGACTTCACAAGAGAGAGATATAGCTTTTGATGTGGTGGTTGTGTGATTGTGTTATTTTCGAGCAAAGCTAGACTTCTAGTCTTTATGGAAGCTAAGCTAACCAGCTGCTGGAAGGGACCAACCCTTTCTCACTCCCAACTCGCTACATCTGGACGCTTGGTCAGGACCTGTTAGTGACCCAGGCACTGGGTACCCCTTTAGCATCATTTTACATTTAGACAAGACTACACACAGTGAATCCTGGAACCACCACAAGACAACCACTTATTTTAAAATATCAGTGCAACAAAGATTTCTTTAACTGCAAGGTCATACAAATTCAGCACTTATTTTCATCATGTGTGTCTTGAAGGACATGTGCACATCACGTACACATCATGCTTCAGTTGTGATTTTGAGAGAAGCTACTGGCAAGAGAGACAGTTGGTTGGAGGGCGATTATGAACATGGATGGGAGAGGCATGACCTGATATTGTTGTGTTGTTGTTATTCCTGCAACATCATGCTAATGTTGCTCCAAGACCATCATTGCAACTGACCAGTCATGCTGTTTTGATGTCAGAGCTTTGCAACTCTGGAAAAAGCCATCAGAATACACACATGGGAAAAGAAAGCCTCCCTACCACGTGGTTAAAGCTGTGAAAGGGTCTGTTTTAACCCACACCTTGAGAACGCAAGTCTCCCAGGTGAAAAGTCCAGTGCTTGACCCACTCATCCACCGCTGCCTATGTGGACTTTTATATTTTGAACAAATAGGTGGTCATGCCCTCCTTCACTTTTTAATTTAGAGAGAAGGCTTGACTGGTCTGTGCTTAAGAAGTACCCATTAAAAACACCAAGGGGTCCTAACCAAGTGTCCATATGTGATAAATTGGGAGTGAGGATGTGTTGAATGGACAGTTGTGAGTGGCATCAGTCTTTTAATCTATGAAGGGAACAAGTTTATTTCCCCAAATGTTATAATATTCATTTTGCCACCAACAAAACATCCCATATGATTTAGTGTTCATCTGAACATCAAGATCCACATCAGCATGTGCTCTTCTTCCATTTCACATGGTGCTCTATGGTGGTCTGACCCTTTAAATCAGCTGTGGGTTGAGATAGTGGGTTTTTCCAGGTTAAGGCTGGACCTTCTGGATGTTCCCTCTTGCATGAACATGCAAGTGACTCTCAAGTCTAACCCTGTAAGCTAAGAAGCACAATGATAGCATTGTTGTGACAGGGCCAGTCATCCTTGTTGTGACAGGGCCAGTCATCCTGTCACCTTGCTTTGCTTTACACACCAGCTCCAATGGTCTCTACTGACCTGTCAGGTTTAAACTCCTCCAGTGGAGTCAATGCAGAAATCCGGAAATATTTCTTTCAGAATGGAGGATTTAGGAGTTATACTACCAAAGTTTCACAGCAGAAGCTTCTACATGTCTGATGACTGTTTTAAGCCAGGTGCCTTTTATTTAGCTGTTATGCTTACCGGTGAACCACAGGCTGCGACATAAACAGGCTTGTACAAGAGAATTTTATGTTCCTGGTGAGGCTTTAAATCTCACACGTTGCAATAACACGAACAATTATAGTTATACATTACTGATATTGTCGCCTCGATACAATCGGTAGGCTATGGAACAACAGTCCACAGCAATTCATTTTCTTTACACTGTATGCTTGTCTGTACAATGTTAAATGACTCCTTCCAAGCAAATGTAAACATTCAAAGACTGAACTGCTTAAAGGCATTTCCTCTTCGGAGTCGCTGTGCAGCCCAACAGCTCGCGGAGATTAGAAAACACTGAAAGCAGGCGCTCGTCAGTGATCGGCGGAAAAGCAGCCAGAATGCTTCAAATAGTAAAAAACATCAACCCTGTCCAAGCTCTGAATATTAAAAAAACAAGGGGGAAGGCTGTACAGAAACAAGGGAAGGCAAAGGACAATCAGTCTCCATGAGAGTGATAGTGCAGAGAAGGGCATTAGTACTCCAAATCAATCATTGTGAATCAGCATCACGCTGGTCACCTGGTCTCAATCCGTTTGGCATTTATGAAAATAAAGTTTGCTGCTGGTTATCAGCCTTTCAGTTTTTCGTTTTCTGTCACTGAGGAAAACAAAACGCTGCACACGGCTTTGTTCATATACATTCTTTTCTGTTGTTGTCTTAAAACACATTTCCCATCAGCACTCACCTTCAGCGCTCAAACACACCTCCCATAATGCATTTCTGGTCACTTTTCTTTGTCTGTGATAGCGCTGTGGCAACATAAATAATGGGATTTCCTGTTAAAAAACATCAGCTCCTTTGCTTCTACTGGCTGTGTCTTTGAGCCAGCCTTGTTCATTTGGAGCTGCAGGAATCCGCTAAGTGATTTTTAATCAGCGTATAATTACATCAGATTGCGGGTCTGCTGACGCAGTTCACATTCGGATCCCTCACCTAACCCCATTAATATGTGACATTTTGCATCGCCTGGTGTCTGAGCACGCAGGGAACTTTAATAACAATTGACCAAATCATCCATAACTCACAAATTCACCTTTACACGCGTGCTGAATCATGAAAGACAGAAAGTGAATGGTTCTCATTCGAATGTGCAAGAGCTGTGCTTGTGAGGCAATGTGTCTTTGTCACTTAAACCTACTTTTTTTTTAAGAAGCATGGTTAAAAGCTGCTGAGAAGCTGATTACGGTCACACTGTGTTCTCTCATCACTTTGTCCACGTCGCACTCAAACAACATCCTCTGCAAGCGCATGTGCAAATGGAGTGCTTATTTTTTGATTCCAGAGCTTACATACGGTGTGTCTTTTCTGCCTAATGTTTGGCATGAGAGTGTTTCGTAGGCTACAGCATGTATGTCTGCATTGTCTGTGCAAGTCATATGCAAGACAGGTCGTCGTGACAGGACGATGAGCCCCGGCGGGTCTTCGGGCTGCACCGCGTCAACATGGTGATCTGGGTGCTGAAGTTGTTGCTGCTGCCAATGGACGGATGTTGGTATTTGGTGTCGGAGCCCATGTATCGCTGCAGGTGCCACCTCCGCCACTTCCTCTTAATCTCTCCTTGGACCTACAGTGGGTTGGAATAAGAACTCTTTAATACAGGTGCAATTTAAAATTCAGCTTTTTAAAAAATAGCCTCCATGACATGTGACCCTCCTGTTGGCATCTGTTCACTGGTGACATCAGTGTGAACCTGTAAGTATTTTACTGGTACCATATTCATATATGGAGTGTTACTGAAGTAACTGATCGTCTCTATATAAATATCAGTATAGGGCAACAATGATACAGCTCATACTGAGTTCAGAAAAGCTTCAAGATTTGTGCTTAGAGCGCCCGTAAGCCTGCACATCTTCTTGGAAAGACTGCGTGGTGCATAAGATGCAATGCAGATCACATTAAGAAGAACTGGCTGTTTGGCAAGAGATAAAGACAGAGAAGAAACATTAACAGCATCTTCAGAAAATCAAAAGATGGCAGCGATGAGGGTAGACTAAATAACAGAAACATCTCTTGTATAATGTTATACAGTTTAGCAGCACCACAAACTACATCCTCCAAAATGACCATACAGCTGAATCACCACCTTTTTAAAAACTGTTGTATTGGACTATTTGTTTTAGCTACAACCTAATAAACTGGCAATTAAGTTTTGTTTTGTTTTGTTTTTTTGACACAGTTAATATTGTTTGATATTGTTTATGGCTGTGTCTGTTATTTCAATGGCCTTCGATTGCTTTCATTTTCATGTAGGTGAAAATTACTGTCGTTTGTCGATATTACATTTTGTGCGTTTTGCTTTGACTGGATATGCCACCAACGTGGCGAACAATGCACCATGTATCATTCTTGAGGCTGCAGTGCTTTAAAGAGGAAGGCTTTACACTTGACAAAGGACAGCTGAAAAATGCACCAGATTAAAATTCAGACAGCACAGTGTCAAGCCTTGCCATCCAGCCCATCACTGTGATTCAATCTGGCCCAGCACAGGGAACATAACTAATGTTCCCACAGAGAGCCTCTGCAGACATCACTGAATAGCTCCCTGCCAAAAGGCTGTGCTTTTTACAGCCCTCCCACCCTGCAGGCAGTGTGTAGAAAACATGCCGCGAGGAGGTCCAAGGGAGGAGGGATGGCTGGAAAGATCAGCGCTGGTGACTCATGCTCACTTCCAGGACTGTGGGTGTGCGAATGTAAGTGATGCACAGAGGGAGCACCAGAAACACTACAGACAGACTGTATTTCTGAGTATTACCACAGCACTGTGGGCTATCATGGAAATCTTAGGTTTAAACAGTGTGTCAGGTGTTTACATCACTGCGAGAGGGGGTTACCTACCTCTCCATTGAGGAAGCAGTAAAGGACTGCGACCACAAAGCCCTAAAAGGAAAGAAAAACACAGATTAGAGAGCAATAACAGTGTGTGTCAGGGTGAACTTTGGCGTTAAATCTTTGCTAATTCATGAAACATATAAATCGATAACGCTGACAAAAACAATTACAAGGAGTAATGAGAAAAAGGGATGAGAGGAATGATGGGAGGAATGTGCTGGAAAGGTCCGTAATGCAGCTGTGCTCTCTGGCTGCATTCTCCATCATCCCTCATTATATGTTAAACTGAAATAACTCCAGGGTTTAAAAACGGTAACGCTGCCACTGAATCAGCCAGAAAACTGCCTGGAGACCTGCCACAGCTTCTTACAAGGCTTTCTTAAACAGAAAACACCCACAGGTCAGGGCTGACAGGGTGCCAAAACATTACTTTAGACCTTGGATGAAATTTAATTTAGAAAATCCAAGAAAAAAGTTTAAATATTTAAGTTTTGTTTAATTGTTGGTTGACTTTCTGGGAAAAAAATTCAATGCCACACAAGGCATCAGATGCACATTTTTCAATGCAAAATTTGTACAATCTAAGATAGAAAGCCAGAAATGTTTAATATATCCACTAAAAAGTCAAACCTGAAATGACCCCAGAATCAAGTCAAAAACTAGCCGCAGTTCAGTCTTCACTTGCTCTGGGATGAATGCAAACACGATGAAATTGATCCCGAACAGAGGAATCAAAAGCAGCGTTGATTTCGCCAGTCTCCTGAAACGACAAAGCAAAAACAGATTTAAATGTCTCCCTCTGGTGAAACCAATTTTCAATCTGTCTCCATATATGCCAATAATGAAATGCAACTGCGGAGTACTTTTCATTTCACATTTCAGCTCAGAGGACCAGAAATGGAAAAAAACACCATTAAAAGTGTCGGTGGGAAAATAGCTCATGCATTATGTCTGGCTGAAGAGGTGCTCTCAATCATAGGGAATAAAAAAAAACATCATACACAGAGCTCTGTATCTCTGTGCAAAGCAGCTGCCAGGTGAAGACCGGCATGCTGAGTGCCATGATTTTCTTTTCTGAAGTCGCGAAGGATTGGCCGTCCCCGCATTGCTCTGAGGAAGGAAGTTAAAATTGCTCAGAGGAAGTTAAAAGGAGTCACAGATGAAAAAAAAATAAATTAACTTTACAGCACCAGTTGTACCCACGGGACAAATGCGTCTTGCTCTCACCTTTCTGTGTTTATTTGAGATAGTCTTTGTTTCTTTTTGTCAGTTAACTTTCACAGAATCCAGCCTGAGATAGAAATTGTGCGTGTGGTGTAAATTTTTCCCAACATCCTCACAGGGATCAGAAATACTTCATCTTTTCCAAGCTGATGAATAATAGAAATTTACAACATGAAAAAGATGTGAAATTATACTCACGAGTACTGGTTGGACTCATTTCTTCCAATATCTGGACAATTGATTTTCTGGCGAAGTATTCGTATGATGCAGATGAAGAGAATAAAGTTCATCTGTGGAGAGTATGAGACAGTGTGAGGGTATTTTACAATGAACAGTAAATTGGATGTTTTTGCATTATTTTCTATTTGTTTCTCCTGTCTTGTTATTATCTGGGTTGTGTGTTGCCTCCCATTGGCTGTTGCTACTCTACAGGTGAGGCCAAACTTGAGTTGTTAGTTTTTAAAGCCCTGACAAAGACCTACGGTGGTTGAAACATGCTGGCTTTTTTAATGATTTAGCTGCTACAATAAAGGCTTTTTAATATTTCCTTCCTCGTCTATGTTTTCAGCAATTTATCTACTGGATGTGGAGGAATGAAATTCTCATAACGGAGGCTTGATGCTGAATTTCATCTTGCTCCGACTGGACTGTGCTGCTGCCCTGTGGGAAAATGAACATTTTTCTAAATTGTTAATTTGCGTTGGACCTCTGAACCAGCAACACATCCAAACATCACTCAGCTGCTGCTGCTGTGGAGAGAGAGAGAGCAACTGTGCTGTGCAAAGATGCTCAATGCAGGACATCAGCAACACCAGCAGAGAAGGAGGACGTTATCTCAAACATCCTTTCTGTCTGTTTTATGCATCTTATTACGTCTTTAAAAAAATCTGGTGTTTAAATACAATTTCCTAAAAAGGAACTGTAAATTCCTAGGCAGGCTCCTGGAAAGGACTACGCAGTTTGATATTAATTATAGGGAAATTGAGACAATGTTTAAATAATGCTATATCAATTCGAATTCATTTGCAGCATAACTTAGCTCAGTTAGGCTACACTCATGCACTGCAATGGCTTGAACTGCGTAAATGCTAACAGCGAGCTAACGTGCTCAAAGTGACGATGCTAACATGCTGATTTTAAGAAGGTGTGCTGGCATGCTGACGTTTGCTTACAACATAAGGTCACACATCCAGCAGAGCTGACTACAATAAAAGATGTCTCCGCAATTAGAGCAAACTGACACAGTTCTTTCAAATTTCTGAGAAAGTTGGGGGAAATCCAAGCCAAAATGTTGGTAGTAATATTTATTCTCAATACTTCATACTCCACTGTAGCTTCTGAGTCCTGTTTGTTGAACTCATATTTACCCTTCTTTTCACACCTCTCTGAAAGTGTCTTCATTTCTCACTCACACACACACACACACACACACACACACAGCCAGTGCACAGGCCTTTCACTGTCTGTTTTTCTTACCAGATAAGAGGTTCAAGCTGTGTGTGAGCTGAGGTGAAAGCATCACACCTTAGATTTTGGCTCTCTCTCGGCTCTCTTGATGTGAGTTATGAGAAGATTGATGTCGCTTTCATTTTTTGTGCACTAAATATGAATCTACTGCCAGCAGCCAGTTAGCTTAGCTTAGCATAAAGACTGGAAATGGGGCAAGCGACTAAGCTGGACTGTAAAATGATCTTGTTGTAACATAACCCTCATTACAAAATAACGTAACACAGCATGTTAATTTAGCATGTTAATTAGCCTGGCTAATGTTAGCTGTTACCCCCTGTTAGATGGATAGATAGATAGATAGATAGATAGATAGATAGCTAGATCTCCAGTCTTTGTGCTAAGCTTAGCTGACTGGATGCTGTCTGTACTGTAGCTTGGTTCATTTGCAAAAACAGATAAAAGAACATCCTTAAAATGACTAAACCAACACCAGTCTGATTGATATTCCGTTGACTGCACAATAAAATTAACATAATTAAGGACAAAGAAAATCTGAGATATCTTATTGAAACAAGCCAACACTGGCACAATTAAAAACATGATGTAGGAAAATAAATCAACATGCAAAAACTACTTTTGCATTTGAAACTTGTCAAGCGTTTGCATTAGGAGCTCGCCAGAAGTCAGTTCGCTTATAACATGTTGTTTGTTCAGTCCGTATCGACAGTTACATACTATTTCATGGCATTTCATGGCAGTGTCCATCCCTTTCTCCAACCTCTCCATGTGTCTGTTTACAGATGTGTCTGTAGGTACAATAACATGCTCAAAATGGAAAAAAAAGCCACAAAGATGCTGAAAAATGAAGATGATGACCTGTCAATCAGGAAAAAAAAAAATCAATGCAAACTTTCCAAAGTGAAATGAAAACTTTGAGGTCGTACCAACCTCTCAGTTGTGTTGACATACAGTGGGAATACTAAAGAGAAGTGGAGTTCAAAAGCCTTCACATGAGTTACACTGACAGTCTGAGGTGGACTGATGATAAATGAAAGGGGTTTTCTCTCTCACTTGCAATTACTGACTCGAGAGCGTCGACAGCTCAAGGTGCATAAATGTTGATGTAGCGGAGTTTGAGTGATCAAAAAGTGCTCGAGGTTTGTAAACTCACCAGGATTGAGGCCAAAATAGGGGTTTTAATGATCCACCAGAACACATCTGTGTTTTCGATTATATCCCAGCACCTGGTGAAGCATGAGGCAATATTCACGTACAAGGTGGTGAAGCAAAGCAAAGTCAGAGCTAGAGGTCGCATTGCATTCTGGTCCCCTGCCGCTTTTCTTACCCCACATCGTTATAGTAGGCTTTCGCGATGCTCCACGCTGTGATAAAAACCGTCGGACCTCCTAGGGACATAAAAGTACACACCAAAATTACTTCACAACCTGTAGATCGTCTTCAGCTGAGATATTATCCCAGGACAGCAGGAAAGGCGTAAAAGGAAGACACTCTCACCCCAGCCGATCAGGATGTAAGCCCAGAAGTACTTCCTCTCGGAGAAGAAAGAGACGGCCAACAATGCGTGAAGATAAAGGCCTTCGACCAGCAGCCAGAAGAAACTGGCCATAATACAGTACTGGAAGAACACAATCACTACTTTGCAGCCAACCTGGTAATGGACACAGGACACAAACGCACAAATCACACAATGATCTTCTTAGTGGACGTATACTGAACAGGAACAAGATTACAATTTAGAGATCACAGCACAATTTTACTCCCGAGCAGCAGAGCTGAATTGAGAAAATGGAAGAAAGCACTTCTGGATTTTTCTTTGGTGCAGGCTGCCCACATCCAGTCTTTCAAATGCTGCAACACATTTTTGCTTTTTGCTTTGTGATTCACTTTCTATCAAGCAACAAGGACAAAGAGTGCCATCAACCAGGATGTGTCACAGAGGAAAGTGAGGGAGCACAAGTTCGCAACATGCCCCCGAGCATTCAGATTACAGGTTCACCAGACAAAGTCCACCTCTGGGCCCCCAGCGAATTATAAATGAGGATAATAGTGAGGTGATAAAAAAAGCTATTCTGCACTGCAAAATGAGTCATTTTATAGTTTCACATTAGCAGCTTTATTAGCTCAAATATGTCTAATAGTAATAATGGAGATTTCTCCCAGGTGCAGTTTAAATGATGAATATAATGTCAGCAAGTAAAATAAACGACTTTGATTTGAAATGTAAAAGCTCAGTTTGCGTAAAAGTATTAAATACATCAAACGAGGAAGTACCTCGAATATGTGCTTTGGTACAGTACAGTACTTGAGTAAATGTACTTAGTTACATCCCACCACTGGTTCTTTGAAACCTATTTTTTGCACTGACAGTAGGCGCCGCAGTGATAAAAGCAACAGAGGCAGATAGAAACACATACTGCAAACTCCATCTCCAAGCAGAGGAAGCAAAGCCAACAAAGTGCAGAAATGTTCCAGCACATATTTCAGCGAACAAGCGACAAGAGAGAAGCACTGAAACAACCACTCTGCATAACACAATCAGCTCTATTCTGGTTGGCTGACAGAACAGCACAACACTTCCACGAGGAGTGAATGAGTGAATCCATTCCACATTCAGTTTCCTCCTGCCGAACACTGAGCGGCTGAGGCTGCTATTGAACATGTTATACGAGTATAATAGCTTAATTTTTGCAGTGGCGTGGGCGGGCTGAGCTGATGCGTGTGGCGTGCCGCTCTTTCACAGCCTCCTCAATTTGCAGGAAACACACTTTGACTGCTTAGGTTCACTCTGACGCCATGAGCTACACACAAGCCTGCTTTGGGATGAGCATCCCGGAGATGCCACAGGGAGGCCGTCGCGCAGCTGAGAAGAATCAATACTGTGGCTACTTTGAAAATGACCCTGTGAGAGCCAATGCGTTGAGCACTTTAGCGGGTGAAGTAGATGTGAGACATGGGTTGAATTGGGAGGAAGGTGAATAGCGCCGAGCGTGGTTAGGAAAGGGCTAAAGCACATTACGGATAGAGACGACCGCACAGTGGTGCAGAGACATAAAGACAGCAACAAGAAACATATTGGATATGAATAAGGCATGAACAACTGCAACTTTTTTTTAATCTCTTTCCGAGATTGAGCTCAATCCGCAGACATAAACGAGGACAACACGAAACGCTGAGAATGAGGAGTGACGAGAGTAAAGCCCGACCCCCCCGCAGAGGACTCGAACTCTTCACGGATACACAAGCATCATTAATCATCAATGAAGACAGAAGAAGTGGACGTCAAACTGCGTCTCATTCATACTTTAGTAGAGTGATATCTCACCAGTATGTTGGGATGATTCTGCAGGTGAGGTTTGTGCCCATTAAACTGAACCACTGTAACATCATGGTTTGATATGAGTATATTAGGAAAATAGATTTTATTTTCATTTTATGTTACTTTCCACCTTATACCACTGCCATTTCAGAGGGAAATATTGTACTTTTTACTCCACCACATTTATTTGACAGCTGTAATTAGCAGGGGATGCATGACTGAACACACTAAAAGTACAATGTTTATAATGTTTATAAACTATAATAGATTATCATGAATTAAACTATCCAGCAATGAAACCAACAAGCATGTAATTAAAAGAAACAAACACAAAACCCGAAAAGAACAGAAAAATATTCAAATTGTTTTTAAAAAGGGGTAAATATTGCTTTTACATATGTATGATCTGCTATTGAACAGCAAAAATAACAAAATTGGAAAGATATCAAAGTCTGAGCTTGACACATTAATGGACTGTTCTTTGCCTCTTACTTGAGTGGATGTTCAGTTTATGTATCAGCCTTCAGGAAAGTCCTTCATAAGAGGCACTGAAGAGGGAGGTTGGGTTGATTTCTCTCTCACCATCTCTGACTGGCTGAACACGAGTGCTGCTGAATCCCACCTGTGTCGAGGGGAGTTAAGGTCTCGGCTCTGCCTCTCAGAAAGGTCTTCGCCCTTTGAATCAAACACACCTGAGCTACTAGTGGAAACCTACACATGACCAATCCCTCCACCCTCCTGTATCTACCTTGCTGTGTGTGTGTGCTTTCTGGGGATCCACCTCTCGCTCGTGGAGGTAAAGTTTCGGACAGCTCATTGAAGCAGCTGGCAGTGAAGCTGACAGGGATTTGGTAGCTTATATAAACCGAATCCTACTTGGCACGTTGAGGGAGGAAAATGGACCCAGATGGGCTGTCTGAAGCTTTCTGCTGGTTCCAATGCGTGCAAATCTGTACAAATTGTTTGCTGGAGCTCTACTTTAAAAACTCTGCCATCAGTGGCATATGGATGAATGATGCCACACACACACTGCGACACGCAGGCAGCTTAAATAATCAATTTGCTATAAGACTCAGTGATTATATCATGAATTAACCTAATGGGTCACTAAGCAAACATCCAATTGTAGACGAAGGGAAATGAACCAAGCGTGCAGAACACCTACAGACGCAAAGCCAGCGCGACTGAGCAAACAGGAAGTAATGTCAAGCACTGCCGCACCAAACCTGTCTCTATCATGTCTTGTTCAGCTGACGCATGACAGCAGCCGGCTCCCGTCAGCCTAATAGTGCCATTAACACAATGGAGCCGGACAGAAAGCTCGCTGATAAACACACTCTGAGGCTCCTCTCGTCGGGTGGCCACATCATGTAACATAAACCTCATGTTCACAGGCCTAACTGTGGCCTCAAGGGCCTCTGGTCTTTGGTTCAGCGGTATGCGGTGGCGGTGGTGTTGAGAGCTGACAGGAAGACAGCCAAACATTGTGGTTTGACATAACTCCAAGCATAAAGTAAGCCTGACATCATTTCAGAGCAGCATCGCTCCACGGGCTCAACATCTTCAGCTACTGTTTAATAAAGTTTTATGTGAGTAGTGTTTCAGGTGAACAATTCATTAAAAAAAAAAAAAAGAAAACCTTTTTGGTTCCACTCCTAAAGAAATAGTTTGACTTTCTGAAGTTACTGCACTCAGCCAAGAAATAGTCCAGGAACCCACATAAAAACCACACCTTGATGTGCTGACACTACAGTTTACATACGGATTAAACCAACAAAATATCTTCATCAGTTGTCCTTAGAGTTGCCTGAGGATGGATTTTGCCACCATTAGATAGAGTCAGGCTAGCTGTTTCCCCCTCTTTACAGACTTTTTGCTAAGCTAAGCCAACATGTAGATTAATTTTTAACAAATAGAGATTAAGAGATATTGATCTTCTCATCTAATTTAGGAAGGAATTTCAGAAAAGAAATTCTGGGGTCTCTGTATATGAATCTTAAGATATGTGTTGAAGAAATTTCAGGTATTTATAGTTTATTTATGGGCAGGCTGTTCCACATTCAGTCCATGATAAGACAAGCCTGCCTCTCTATCAGTCTTTGTCTTAACTTTTTGTATATTTAACTCCGCCGTGTTCAATGAATGAAGGCAACGGCCAGGACTAAAGAGGGAGAGACAGGCGATGGAGCATGGAGGTGCGAAACCATGCAGAGCCTTGTAAAGTATTAATACATTTTTTCAAAAATAGAGAAAGTGGCCATGTAAAGATGCTAAAATGTGTGTGATGTACTCTGTTTTGCTTGTTTTGGTTAAGGCTGCCAGCTGTGGAAGTAATATGCTGTCGTCAGATTATTCTAAATGATGTTTTGAATTATGAATATCTGATTAGCATGGCTGGATTAACCTGCCAAAGGGCCCCATTAACCCACCATTTCTTCCCGCTTCTGAGCAGTTCTGCATTATTTCAGCAGCACACAAACACAAAGTGTAAATAATTGGGGTCTTTAAATGAAGCCTCTTCAAAACACGGCAACAAGGTCAGGTAATAAATTGGGGCCCACCTTCAGGCCTTTATCACATCAGTCAATATTGTACTTAAGTGCTTTATACTCCCAAATAAAATTGAAGCGCAGTAAGGCAGGAACTTCTACGCCCAGGGGCAGCTTCCTAGTTGGTAATCCAGTCTTGCTGATTGGCCTCAAAAATTCAAAACTGTTGGTTTCTAATAAAAAAAAAAACTCAACTGAAAATCTACTAATGCAACCCAGCAATGCAACTGAATCATCACTCATGCTTGAAGCTCATTATTACTAAAAACCTGGACCAAATGATAGTGATCTAAACCTTGATTCTATGTGTAATAATGAAAGTGGTTGTTTGACAGGACCACTTACATTCCCTCCTTATCTCCTGTCAAAGACCAGCACTACAGAAATCCATTTTTAGGTCTTAACGTGTACCATTAGCCCACCAGCTCTGCGCCAGCGTCTGCACACCGTGAGCGTCAAGTCCACCTGCTGGGTTTCTCACAGAGTTTGAGTTCCTCAGGTTTCAAGGACGCCGCCAATCCCTGAGTCGCCCATCTGAAAACACCCACAGCAAACAGCAGCGTCTTGGATAATTAACTCACAGAGCCTGAGGAGCAGTTGTCCACCTCCCCGACCTCGTAGAGGACAACATCCTTGATGAAAACAGCGATGGCCTTCAGGATAAATGACACGAAGAGATGCATGTGGATGTAGTTCCTTGTGCAGTGGAGCTTCCTAAGACAGAAAGAGATAAAAGAATACAGATCAAGACAAAGAGGCCAAGACACACACACAATTCAATAAAGAGGGCCTTCATGCTAATTATCCAATGTCCTTGGAGTTAATAGCTTAAAATGACAGCAAATCACAGACTGACTTAACTCATAATTGAGCACATTAGTCCCTCTTATCATCGTGTGGGTGGATCTGCTTTCGAGCAGTGAATGCGTCTTATGGTCCTTCACACGTTTCAAAATCACTGATCAGAAACATTTTGGTATCAATTTTTGAATACTTCTTGACTTCCTGATTGCATTATCATACTTGAGAAGATTAAATGATTAAGGACGGGCACTTAAGTCTGCAGTTGTGTCAAGCCTGCCATTAGCTCCGATCATGTGTTTACGCTGGTGATGCTCGTTCACACGGCGGCTGATTTTTTCAGCTATGATGCCTAATCACCTAATATCCCGTCAAGAGTCATTAAAGTTTCATCTCGCCTTATCTCACAGCCAGGGGAGCATGTTAACATTCTGTCACAGCTGTTTAAAATGCTAATTGTTATATGCTCTTATCCAAATTTGGTACTCGCTGCAAACTGTGACTGTGACTTCATTAAATGCTTCTTTTCTTCAGCTGCTGCTGTGTTAGATGTTCGGAGCATTTTTCCACCTAAGTGAAGTCACAGTCTAACTGGTCAGACCGATGCTGAGGGAGGAGGAAGCTCAGCGGAATTAAAACAATGAAATACGGCATGTGTGATTTTTTATTTTCTTTTATTTTGGGGGCAAATGTGAGATCTAATCTTTGTTGCCACAGACTGTAATTTTCCTTACAACAACAGAGATGATTTTCCCTTTTGACTCGTAATCAATACATTTTGCTACAAGTATAATATTTCTGCTCCAAATTAAAGCACTTCGGTTGAGGGGAAGACTCAGAATTACTTCTAAGGCTGCAGAGCAGAAATTAAAAATTTCTGAAAGAATTTTATTCTAATTTCTGGTCACTTACATGACTCATCCCTCATGGGATTATACAAACACATTAATGTGTGTACAGTATGATGCCCCTGAAGATATTCAATAATGGACATTAAACATATGCGCATAAATACAAATTAATAATAATTAACATAATCTTTATAGCAGCTTTCATATAAGAAATGCAGCTCAACGTATTTTTTCAACAAAGAAATGAAGTGCATCAGATGAAGATGTCACAGTGAACATAAAAACACACCTGAAAGGCCATAAATGTATAATAAGATGGAGAATAAAAGCCAATAAATAAGATAAAAAGGATGAAAACACAATACACAGGATGCATACTATTCAATGGAAAGTAGAGTACATGAAATGCATAAAATCAAGTAAAGTCAAGCACCAGAGCACCAACTACCAGGAAAGTCATAAATAAAGGTGAAAGAGAAGAAATAAAAGTTTTTTACTGTCTTTTACAAGACCAAAGATGTTCCATTTTACACAAATATAAACAAACACAACCCAAACTTCAATCAAATAAAAATCTACATTTAAGTTTATGCACCAATTCATTTCAGTTAACACTAAATATGACTTACTCAGTTCATTAATGAATGACATACAGTCTGTCATCCACATGAAGCACGAGGCTTTTATCTGTCTTTGTAAGCATTAGTGCCAGATATGGTCTTTGAACACATCCCATATCTCCATTAGCTGCCAAGATGGGAACATACAGTATATGTAAACTCCCAGAAGTAACAGTCGCCCTTTTATCAACAGGCTCAAAACCTGCAGAACCTCATATTCCTCAAAAGAGGTGAGTCAATGAGCGAGTGGAGGGGCTGACGTGCCACATGGTTCACAGATGAAGCAAGGAGTGATAGAACACAGACTTAAATACACTGGGGAGGGGAGGCTAATGAGGAAACTACAGGTGAAACTAACCAACAATCCCAAAAACAGGAAGTGTTAGTGAACGAAGCAGATAGATAAGTACTTCAAAATAAAACAAGAAACAGATAACTAGCAAACTCCAGGGCCGCGACACATCCATCTTTTTTGATTTCTGAGTGGCCCACAGCTCAGGCGGCCCTTCTGGCATTTGCCCACCTTGCCAGATGGCCAGTCCATCACCGTTAATACCCCCCCACTGTACTGTACCCCTCAGCTACCTTTGCCTCCCACTGCCCTGTCATAACTCCCCTTCAGGCACCTGTTGTTGTTTTGATTTCACACTTTCACTTTTTTTTTTTTTTTTTATCATCCAGACCTTGGTCTGCCTTGTGGCATAACGGACAAAACTCTCAGGTGGACACACTTCCACACATAGTGCAGGTCTTTGAGGAAAACATGAAAAGCAGTTCTGATCTGTGACTAATGCAGTATTACATAGTATAGTGGCAGAGACAGACTATACAGGAGACACATGAAAGATGCAACCAAAAAAGCAATGAGAGGAGTGAAGTGTGTCTCTCCCTCCTCGTGGCCTGGAACAGGAATTAGCTGGTATGCAGCGGAGAACGGACAGTTGAATAAAAGAAAACGTGTTGCGTCATATTACTTTAACTTTAAGACATAAAAAGTATTTTTTCTCCCTGCAGCTTTTTGGGTGTAGCTCGCACAACTGAGGCAAAGAAATTGCTTATAATTAAGAATTGGATTTTTTGGAAGTAGTCTACACTGTAAAAAGGTTAATGTAAAATTTACAGTAATTGCAGTGATTATAGTATTATTATTGTGTTTACATTTAAAGCATTTTTACTGTTTACATTTGCAGTATTTTTACTGTTTTCATTTACAGTATTTAACTGTTTTCATTTACAATATGTTTTCTGTTATTTGATTAATAGCGCCATTGCCATGTTCTGCAGTATTTTTACTGCATTTTTGATTACAGTATTTTTGCTGTGTTTTGATTTACAGTATCATTGCCATGTTTTCATTTAAAGTGTTTTTACTGCGTTTTCAATTACAGTATTATTATTGTTTTTAACACACAGTCTAGTTTCATTTATCTTGATGAAATTTCAAATACAGTACACAACTACAACCTGCTCACAACATGTTCCTGTAAAAAACAATCCCTACACGACAACAATGTATGCTTTTAATTGTGAAATATTATCTTAATGAAACTGGGCTGACACGAGTATCACGCAGAAAATCAAAAGAAGTAATACATAAACAAACACAATCACAAACAATAATATATTGTGTTTACCAAGTGTAATGACCCTCTTGTACAAGTGCTTCCGGCAACCATACAACCAAAGGAAACTTAAACAGAAACATAAAGTCTGTTTTCGTTTAGTATTATGTAATTCATGCACATATACAGTATATTGTCTATTCATTGTCCTTTAGGGTGAAGAACTTGCAAACTAAAGCTGTGATCTCAATCTTGACATCAAAGCCATAATTTTCATTGAGGAGCTTAGAATCAGTCCCTGACTTGTGAAATAGCAAACACATCAGAATACTTGAGAAACATAATCTCCAAAGCACTGCAGATATGTTCCATCACAAAATCAAGACGCTGAAATGAATCAAAGTATCATCGCATTTGATTGACAATTTATTTTATCCCGACAGTATGTATCCTCCTTCCTGTCCTGCATAGTTTAACATAAGCCTTCTATTTGTGCCCGGGCGTGAAGCTGCACTGATCAGAGGTTATCAAATCCCACTTCAAAGCGTTTGATGTACAAACTGTCAAGCTGTCCATATCATACTGGCCAGCAGCAATAATGTCAGTGACAGTGTGCGTTATGGTAAACTGCTCATACTAATGCTCGACACAGGGTCCTGCAGTGGTTGTTCTTTCTGTTATTTATGCAACCATTGTATCGTTTTTTCTGACCACCTGAGGCCAGGAAACAGGTTTATTTGTCAGGAATTATTGTAAAAGTCAATAATGCAAATTCTTGAGCTGCTGAACTGCTGTCAGCAGTAAATACATAGATTTTCCTTTTCAGGCCCTCTCTACATGAGTTGAGCATGGCGATGGTGAGTGTGCCTTACTGTACTTCTACGTACCTGAAGATGCAGAGGATCACAATAGCAGTGGTGAGAGATATGAGGGACACGCTGTGACCAATGGTGTATCCAATCTTCACTTGCCAGAAAAACTTGCCCTGAAGAAGAAACACATCAGTACATGCCACAGTGAAGGAAACTGACACAAAAGGTTATAGATAGGTATTTAATGCAGTCACTGCTACTTCAGTACAACTTTAAGGTATCCGTACTTTTCCACGACTGTGCTTAATACTTCCACTACACACAATTATTTGACCATTGGAAATACTACATGCTTTGAAAAAAGACAAGGTTATAAAGTCAAACAAATTGCTACCTATTAAACTACCTAACGGTGTGTAGTTAAAATGATGCATCCGTCTATTAATCTAAGGCATCTAATAATAGACAGATTTACCCAGAGGAGCAATTTTTCTGCAGAGTGAGTACTTTTACTTTGATATTTACCATTTTGCTGATACCACTGACTCCGCCATACGTAATAAGATGAATCTAAGGGGTTGTAGCATGTAACAGGTGTAACAGGTGTGTAACAGGGTGGAAAAATTATAAAAATAATGAAGATCATGTGATATAACCGAAAGCTTGAGATGTTTTGCAAAGTCAAAAATTACCTTTTAATCTTAAACTCAAGGGCTCCGAACATGAACATTTGAACGCCTATGATTCAACAAAATGGAGCAAACTCCACTTGAAGATCAAGAGATATGATTAAAAAACACTTGAACAACAACTACTCTGAAGAAGTTGACACAAGACACTCATAGGTATGTTTATTTTTCATAGCTGTTTTGCAGTGAAATACTGGATTTTACTGGCCTCTAAGAATAGAAAAGTGAGTCTACTGCTCACAGCTCATAAATGAGGATGAGGGGACGCAAGTGGATGTGGTCTTTTATTACTAGTAAGGGATTACATGCAAAAGGTTCAAAGGAAACATGAGAGCTAAGGACGGCACCTAGTCTTTCTCAATCTCTGTGAATTGTAACGAATATAATAAACAACCTTCTAAAAGTATGCTAATTTCACTGCTGTGAACATCAGTGCAGAGCAGCAGGCTTCAGCTGTCACACTGACCTCATTTCATTTCTCCAATGACCTTTTAGTTGTTTAAAAAAACATTCCCCCTATAAGAATCAATACGAATCCACCTGACCTGCTCCAAGCTAACGGCTGTTGTCGTCTAATATACTCTAATAGCAAACTGGATTTCACTGGCTTTAGCACATGAAGCCTTTCAGAGTAGCTCCACCATGTTGCTGCCATGACACTGTATGTTTTGTGCTTGATGAAAATGAGATTAAGAGCTCTGCATCCTGTGGCACACAGAGGTATCGGTTATGCAGAAAGACGGACATTGAATTCCTTTTAGAGTACTTCCCCAGCAGGGTCCCTCCTGACTTCCTATGTGGCATACTAATGAGGCCGCCTCGGTGACTCACAGAGCAGAGTGCCCACCCAGAAAGCTTTTACCACCCTGTGGAGTACATCCACTCTTCACTCTGCTCCACCTCCAACAAGATTAGCTCTCTCTGCAATAATCGGGATAAGACCAACATTTGTATATTTATTCCCTTCCTTACCCTGAAGGCAACATGAATAACCTCGAATGTGCTCCCATAATGCTTGATAATAGAGGCAGGAATGACTAACTGAGCCAGCCTTGTCAGTGTGCAAGTGTGTTGTGCTTCAAAGACATGTGCCTGCGTCAGCAAACAATGAAGGATGCCGACTTCTCTGTGTATTTTCAACATAATCTGAATATTTTTATTTTTAGTTCATGAATTTCACAGGAAGTACGAATCAACATTTTTGCAATTTCCTTATTCACCTTCTCGCCGAGGGTTTAAAATCACTCCTTTGTCTGTGGGTTTAACTGGATAATCAATACTTTCAATAATAACAGTGTATCACAAGTGTACATGTGAGATGAGTCACTCGCGGTGCCAACTAAACGATAATTATAACAGCTCTGCACTCTCCTCAGCCTGCCTGCCCAGACAAAGTCAGCGATTACCTGGTGCAGCATTTAGCAGCCAAACAGACGGATGTTTCCCATCAGGAGTCGGTCTGGAGCACAGGTTCTCAAACTGTGAGCTGCAATTTGTGCCAAGATTCGTACTCATTATCTGAGTCATTACCTATGTGCGCATATTTTTAGGTTAATTGTGACTAAGGCCCCGGACACATCGCCCACCTGCAGCAGCACGTGAGCGCCGCGGAACTTTTTGCTTTTCATTTCAGCGCCCATGTTAACAGGTAAGAGCAGCCGTAGAGCCAGGCCAGCCAGCGACTGCAGCACCACGTCATCTAGATATTCAACGTGTCGCCTTTTTTTTTTTTAATGTGATGTGGCGCTATGTATCATTTTCGCGAGTACACTTCCATAAATCCACTCAGAAATCATAGAAAATGACACCCCTTAAACTCCGGAACTTGCTTGAGCATCGACATATTTTTACGTTTTCTAAAGTTTTAAAGTAATCCATTGATAGGTGCCTGTACATCAATAGGAATTAATAGCTAATAGCTAATTCTGTGTACTTTTAGCAGTACCAGTTTGCCAGTTTTTTTTTAGTGTAGGGGGTTCTTTGCGTGTTACCTGCCTCAGTTCTGTCTGAGGGGGGTCTGACTGGTGCAGACCAAACCAGAGCTAAAAGGAGAGAGATCACTGGACACATCCACAGGGTGGCCAGAAACACGACTCCAGGTGATTGCTAATGTCATCCTGCTGTTCACTCACAATTCAGCCATATAAACCTAAAAAGGTGCTAATATGACGGTGTTGTGTTTACAGCTTGTTTCTTGACCCCAAATGGCCAAAAAAATCAGCTAAATGTACCGATGCAGTTAATGCCTAACTTTCTGTGGGTGAACAAGCAACCAGTGGAGACACTGCACAGATATTTCACGAAGAAACTCTGACTAAAGCCACAAAACTTTTACATTCTGTTTGTATTAAGATTAAGTATTATAGAATATAATGTCTTAATTAGTGAGCTTTAGTTGCTGGTAAGCATATTTTTAAACTCTGAGCAGAGCCAGGCTAGCCGTTTCCTTTGCTTCCAGTCTTTGTAATGAGCTAAGCTAAGCTAATTGCCAGTTAGCACCAGCTTCGTAGTTAAGGCACACCCACAAGAGTGGTATCCTTCTCATTAAACTCTCTGCTATAAAGCAATAAAGCTAATTTCCTGTAATAAATTCCTTGAATAAAACTCAGCGGGAGCAAAACAAATTTCTTGAGTTTCCTTCATTTTATTTCTTCCTGGTTTAATTGAAGTGTCTATAGAAATGTGTTGTTGAAAGCAGACAGTAGTTTAGATTGCAGCACTTTTAAAAGCCAAGGCCAAAGTATAGCCAACAAACAATTTTATAGTGTCATGCTATTCATTCAGCTGTGCTCTTTGTAAACAACCCAGTCACTTGGGGCGATAGCAGAAAGTAAAAGAACTGAATGAAGGCTCGGAACAAGTATGCCTCAAACATCGTGAAATTAACAATCAATACGGCTGTTTTCCTGATAAGCCTGACAACACCCACCCACAGAAAAAAAAGATGTTGTAATTAAATTCTTCCTGCCCACTGGCTCTCGAGATGGTTTTGCACTGTGCTGCTGAGTTCATTCACGACTGGACCATTGGGCATCAGTTCTGCTGAGGCGGTTTACTCACGTCATCACTCGTGCTGTTCAGATTGTATCCACAGTTCACGGCTATGTCCAGTGGATGCATCTCAGTCCACCCGTCTGCTGTGCAGGTTTTGGAGAGGTTACCTGGAGATTGGGAAGACATGCAGAGGTCAAAGCCACCCAGGCAGTAGGTTTCGCTCACCAAGTTTAAAATTCGTCCAACACTCCATGTACTGCTGCTGTGACACATATAGTGACATTGTCAGTGACGTCATATATTGGCTTGTTGTGGAGCTGCCAACAACTAGAAAACCTCCACAAACTGCTATTTGACTCTCTCCCACTAATGTGAGCCGTTATTGACTCCTGCAGTATCTGTGCCTGCAGCAAGGCACTTGGCTGTTACAGATATTGACATTCTGATCCTCATCTTATCACCCATCCAACCGCAAATAAAGATAAACACGCGCCAGTCAAGTATGCATGTCATGAGAGCAAATATTTACAAGCCCAAACATTAAGTTTTAGTGTTTTTTTATTTACAGCCTGTACCTCACAAGAGTCCTAAAGAGGCATCCTGAGCCACATCCGTGGTTCAGTTTAATGTGTGTGTGTGTGTCTCGTGCTTTAAGCTGCAGCCTTTTCTGTATTAACCAACAGTGCCTAAAAATAACCATAAAAATGTTTAATCATGCTGGGGCTGCTATATGAGCGGATACTGAAATGCAAGATCAAATATTTTGGTGGAAAGCAATTGAAATGTGCTGTCAGAGAACATTTTACCCCTATCAGTCTCAACTTTAATTAAAAAACTTAATGTTGCTGCAAATTAGTTGTATATGAATGGATTTTTTACAGTAGGAGACACGTTTGTGTTACGGCAAAACAGGAACTTCTTCTTATTATTCAGTACATTATTCAGATAACACCTTCCCTCTATTCATGCATAGTTTTGATTCGAGGCCACATTCAAGCAGCACAAAGTATATTGTGATGTTGTTGCTGGATGCCTGGAATAGATTCATGATGGAATGATGTGTTGGTTTCAGGTGGATATTTTACCCTCTTGTTCTATATCTTATTTTAACTTTTCTTTTTCTTTATGTTTTAAAAGTACGGCCATCCAGAGTTGTGACCTCTGCTGGTGATGCAATATGCCTCCAATTACTTATTTTATTCAGATTGATTCTCAATGAGATTGTGCTTATTCTTTAACCTGTGTTATTATTTTCCATTGCTGTTGGTCCTTTTCTTTTGTGGATTTCTTCTATGAGCCTCTGTGGTCACGAATATAATACGTGATATGATTGCTATTGCATTACTGTAAGGACATTATTCATTCTTTGCCTTGCATGACAAATAACCTGCCATTTCCTCTGCCAAAGACATACTTTTTGTACTTAATAGCTGGTGAACCCCTCTGTGAGAGGAGCACCAGAAATAGTCTGTAATTTGATTTATTCATGGGATTTATTCATGGTTTATTCATTTGTGGGGAATCAGAGGTTCATGTAAACATCTTAACCCAAATGAGACCTTAACCACAATGTGACCAACAGCCAAGTTGCTCTGTGCATGTAAACGTAGCCAATTACGACCAAATGTTATCGTGTGCAGGCACTGATCTGTGGAGCAAAGCATGTGCAGCAGGAGGTTGGTATCTAGAAATGCTGCTCAGTCAGGGAAAGGCTCTCTATTGTCGCTGCCGTGGCTGTATTTGAGCGTCATGCTGAGATGATGGAATGAATTCCCCCTTTTTTCTCTCTAATTTCATCCTCAATCCATTGCTCTATTAACCAAGCACATTTTCATGGATGTGTTTATTTGTGCCACATATACAAATGTGCTTTCCACCCCTTCTGGTGACATCCATCTAAAGTTTAATCACTTTTGTTCCCATAAGGAATATGGATTAATGTCTCCAAAACATGAGTAATACAAGCCCACACACATTTGGAAGTGGTCCTGTGGGAAGACATGGGCCGAATCCTCCTGAAGATCCTGAATGAAAACAACGACCAAAGTAGATGTGAAGTCATCTTTCAGACCCGTGGACTCATTTATAGTCAGGGTGGTACTCTTCCAGCCCTTTCAACAGATTTATTGCTGCACTGCAGAATATTGAAGAATAGAGAAGCACGGGCAGAACAGAAAAGCACCTGAAAGCAGAGCGGTTTCATCTGGACTCAAGGCCATTTCACAGACAGAATATTCCAACAGCGTGAACAGTTTTACACATGTGTGGATTGTAAAAGACATTTTACAACATGACAAATAAGCTTGTCGGCGCCTCCTGGACAATAAATCCTGTGTTTCTGAACTGCACTTTCTTTCAGGTATCAGGCAACATATAAACACTGACATCTTTGACAAGTATAGACTGGCTTCCATCCTCAGGGTCTGTGGTCCACAGAATCCTAATTGACAGATTTAGCCCTGCAGTGAGTGATTAGTCCCAAGGTTCAGGCCTTGGTCATATTCTGTTTGTCCCCTTAATAGACAGATAATAAGACACTTCGAAGGCTGCGTGATGAAACGATTTCGATTTGGGATCGTGATGAAATCTATGTTGATAATGAGGATACATTTTGGACAGTTTGCCGCCTCGCTGCCTGCTGCTCTGTGTCGCTGACTGTTTGCATGAGGCCGGGCTTGTTTGTTTTTTCCAGAAACATCACAAAACCCCATAGTGTCTCAAGGAGATATAGAAACAATAAATCAGGCTTTTATCTCTTCCCCTCTTGACTATCGTAAGTCCCTCTTCACCCTCAGCGTCAAAGCCTCCTTGGAGCTTTCACAAGTGGTCCACAATGCTGCTGCTAAGATTTGGACCAGGCCTCCCAAAAGGTCTCATGTGACGCAGGTTTTCATTTAGCTGCATTAGCTTCCCATTGACTTCAGTGACTGTGATCACTTACAGAGATCTACTGTAGCCCTATAATACCAGCAGGTCTCTGAGTTCACCTTTAAAAAGCAGCTCAATACTCACCTGTTTAGACTTTCCATTGAGTAATTATTCTATTAACTTACTGTTTTTACGTAATTTATTTCTATTTTCTGGTGTTTTATTCTTCCTCAGTCTATATTCATGTTGGCTGCACTTTGAAACATTTTGCCTTTGCAAGGTGCTACATAATTAAACTTACCTACCTCTATATCAGAGGTCTATATTATAGCTCAAGCAACATAAACTACTTGAGCTGTAAGTCTGGATCACATTCAGAATATATAACTACATACATTTAATAAAAAATATCTAATAAATCCAACACAATGGCTGGTAAATTTCCTACAAATGTCTTTCTAGGACTACATTCGTATTTTTTGAGTCACAATTTACTTTTACTTTTGTTCTGCGAAAGAATTAAAACACCATCTAAATGTTGTGAGAGAGCTGCTGATTGAATCTGGGCTGCATCTGTACTTTTAGAAGTTGATTTTCAAGATGTGTTAAGGCAATCCTTTAGAGCCAACAGAGAAAGAGAAACAACAAACAACAACAAATTATTTCAACAAAAACAGAGCACTACCGTCTCCAATCAACAAATGCTGACGTTTGTTCTACTGTTCATATACTGTTATTATAATCCATTAAGATGTGTTTTCTTTACACAGGCCGAGAGGAACCGGTAATATTGGATCCACAAATACCAGAGAAAAAGGAAGCTCACAGACACCTCCGAGTGTCCCATTACCACCACCAACAGCTTAATCTGTGAATTTTCATGCAGGAGGCACGTTTTCATCAGGGTGATGGTCTAGGATGATGCAGGTCTTGATGCAACAGCTGTGAAGCATCGTCATTGGCCCCAGTGTAGAGCCAATTGTGGATAAAAAGATGACCCTGGCAAGCTGGGTCATGCTCACCTGAGACAGCGTTTCTTCTCACACAAGGAACATTTTCAGCTGTCATTTGCTGCAGGGTGAGACCCAGCAGCAAATGACAGCTGGTCATCCCTGCTCTAAATCACTATATTTCCTTGATAACAAGCAGCAGACTTCAGTTTATGTGCTTTTCTGGTCATTCCTATTGACATTCTGTCAGTAAGTCGAGTGAAACATTTTTCATTTTTATTCATTAACCAGGAGTGCGTCTCAGTGACACTGACAAATCTGTGTTTCAACAATGTTCTGGCCAAGACAGGCAGCAGAACAATTACACGGCTGCAGACGTGACGCAAATGTAACAATTTAAGATGAAAACAACCAATCAACGAATCACTATGTATCAAAAAAAAAAAGCAAAACACAACATCTGCAGCCAGATGTTCCTGCCTCCAGGTCATTTAGAATCATTTGAAATTTGTCCAGTGTGAGCAGCTCCGGAAAATTCAGGTTATTTTGCAACTGATTCCAACAGAGGAAGCAGCACACTAAACACACTTTTTCCCAGTTCAGACCTTTGGGAAAGTTAGTTGGAACATAATTCCTGGGAGCAAAGACAATTATTTCCCATAGTTTTTTGAAGGATGTAGGTAAGATGGAAGCAGACCAAGAATACTGCAGCCTTATATATGGAAATATGCCAGTGGTTAAGTCTAAGGGTGGAGCAGGCAGACCATCCAACTTAACATATCCAGCAGTGAGAGATACAAACTGCACCAAAGTCCCTCGTGATTTTAGTAAAGGTGATTGATTACACAATTGTTCCCAGTAAAGCATGAGTGATGAGAGCATGTCCTCAGATTAGTTCTCTTACTATAATAGATAAATAGAGTTTTCAGACATGGTGTTGCACCTGAATGGCATCAGCGTGCTACAGCTCTGCTGGAAATTGATTTTTGTTTATCAAGTATCTGTCTCTCTCTACCTGGAAGCTCAATAAGTGCTGGAATACACAGATATCCTCCTCCAATCTCATCTCTAATAGACAGCTCTCCCTAATAGATTTTCTGTCAGGTGCAATAGATTATGAATGTCCCTCTCTGTGCCAGCAGAGCATATCAAGTCACTTTACTGTAAGATTAGGAGAAAAATTTGAAGTCACTTGAAATCTCAAGTATAGTTGCAGCTGCTCTGTGAGGCTGTACTGCTAGCACCAGTATGCTAACATACTCACAATAACAACCCTATGTTGTCATTAGTGTATGAAAATAAGAATGACTGTGTTGCACTACCTACTAGATGTCACTAAACCCTACACAGTGGTCCTTTAAAAATTACAGACTGCATAGTCTGTTCTCTTGAATGTCACACTGAAGCATGTTCTGATCTGTCTCTATCAGCACGAGGACATCCTTTCTCTGTGCCATCCAAAACCGTTACAGACTAGTTTGTCAAGGTTGGGGGAGCCTTGTTGTCACGTTTACAATAATAACCGCTTGGTTAAGGTTAGGGAACGATTGCGGTCATGGTTTAAAGAAACACGTGCTGACTCTTGGTTTGGAACAGCAAACAAACAGCAGTGTCCTGTTTTAAAGTCCAACGTTTGTTGACTCATCCATCCATCCTGACGTCCTCTCTATGCAGACTCTGACGCTCTAGAACGTCACCTGACTTCCTCCTGTGCTCCAGCTAATAACGTCTATGCCTGATAGATAGATAGATAGATAGACAGATGCCATCGGTGTGTGTGTGTGTGTTTGCGTGTGTGTGTGTGTGTGTGTGTGTGTGCATGTGTGTTGTGAGAAAGTAAGTCAGGAAGGAAGAAAGAAAGGGCGAAGTACTGAAGAAAGAACGAGGGAGTTAAACCAGGGAGATGAAAGAGTTTTTGAAGTTGTGGATTTAGAGAGATTTATCTCAGTCTCTGTCCGTGTCTCTGTATCTCTCCAGAGGAGTTTATCTCAAGCTGTTTCCATCTCATTATATTTGCTTTGAGTTTGAAGGTAAATTCCTTCATGCAGTATATTTTACAATATTGAGATTTTTATGAAGCACTTTGCAGCTTTCCAAAAATTCACACAGCAGTCACTCAATAACCTGACACCAGCAGACACCGACCGCCTTATGACTCGACGATTGTTTGCATATTTCCAACATTATGAGGAACTCATGATGAAGCCTTAAACATACAGTACATGTCCTCTAAGCTTCGAGAAACTCATTTTCAGATTGGTGCAGCACGTGGCTGAGAGGGAATCCACAGCTTCCACAATCGATTTTGACCAAGTCTGTTCCTACTACACCTGCCACAGCCCACCAGGAGCACAACCCTCACACCTGATCCCCAGCCATGGCAGTAGACATGTTTGATCAACTTCAGGAAAGTAAAACTAGGTAGAGGTTAGCAAACGTTTTAGGACAAGGTTAAGAGAAACCGGCATTGATGGGCTGAGTTTGCAGTCTGAAGCTGCCGCCTGAATAACGCCTGACAGTCCTGTGATCACTTTTACTTCAATACAGAAAAGGAGGCAGAATTGGCAAAAGCATTTTGCAGTATGAAGGAGACATGCTGCATTGTTTATGTCCTCGGTTTCTTCCAATATAAATGTTGTGAGCAACACAAACCCCTGGGCATAGATGCACAGCATATAGTCGCTCAGACGAGCAGCCATAGTCGGCTCTCACAATGAAAGATTAATTGCTGTGATGTCTGCTTAGCTGAGCGGCCTAACACATCCAGTTAAGATGTGAAATTGGCACAGAAATAATGAATAGTTGATCACTGTTATGCTGGAAACATATGCAAACATATTGTTTCTCAAATTCCACGTATGTTTCAGTGTACTGGATTAGCTCTTAACATGTTAAAAGCATTTGTTTGTACAGTTTTTGGTCTGGAATAAATACATGTAACACCATTTCAGGTCAAAATGAAATAGAGAGTTTAGAAGAAAACAATTTTTATCATCTCCAAATAACAAACTGATATGACTGAAGTCTGCTGACAAGGAGACAAGGTCATAGCAAGTAAACAAAAACCATCCTGTCGGGAGACAAATTCAAAACTTGCCACTTGGATGGGAAGCTCGACAGGTGTGTATCCTCCCTGCTGCCATTTGTCTCACGTAGTTACACTGAATGTGTGTGTGTGTGTGCAGTTCTAACCCACAAACTGTATAAAACATGGACAAAGTCTCTGTGACGTCACCCACAGGTTTCTGAAGCTCAGCGACAGTAGCTGCGACCGTCGCCATCTTGGCAGTGCCTAACTCCACCACCAAATGGGCAAAAGAATGGGTACATGGGTGGAGCTGAGGAGGCCAAATGAAGCCTGGTTGCTGAAACCTAGCAGCTAGCTGCCACTCAAAGCAGCCATTCCCATAATTATGCATAGCTTTAAGCCTGATATGGTTTAAATGGGTGAGTTATATAAAAATTCACCCCTGTACAGTTGTCATGAGGAGGACCGCTAGCTAAGGAGACCAAAGCCATTTTTTCCCATGCTGTAAGCATGTTAATGTCCTCTGTATAGTTTTAATATGGGGGTCTATGGGGATTGACTCACTTTTGGAGTCAGCCTTAAGTAGCCATTCAAGGAACTGCAGTTTTTGGCACTTCATGTTCATTTGGTTAACCTATCCATCACCCATCACCCTAGTCTTAACCAGTCTCCTTCACAGTGCTTAAAAACCAACCACACCCAACCTCCATACACAATCCTAAACATTGCCCCAGCCCAATACCTATCATATGGGGCCATGGGCTCATGAGTAAGAGTTGGACACATGTGAATAAAGCTAAACGTGGTTGAGCCTGGTCACAACCTGGGGTAATATACTGAAAAGGACAGGTTGTATACTTTTACATTATCATACCTGTGCCCATGCACTGATCCCACAGGACAGGCATTCAGTATGCTGGTTACATGGCTGCTCAACACAACCATGACATGTTAAAAAAGAAAGGATGTGGAAGTGTTTCAGCATGGATTTATACCTGAGACGACACTGAAAGATAGTTTGAACAGGCTTAGTCGTTTTACTGCACCTTTGAGATCAGCTGAACCACATGAGTTAAAGCTATAACTGATTGTCTTCATTGAACGTAAAGCAATTACAGCGGAGGAGATAGAAAAGTCAATCAATGTGACGATGTGGAATTAGATGTACAGAAAGAGCTGCGCCTCAATATCAGGGAAGGGTCAAAAACATTTTGTACCTTCAGATTGTATGAAGAAAGAAGAGCAAAAGATTTTCAATCGAAAATGACATTTATTTAAGACGCCCACAAGACTGAGTCTGACAAAAAGATGGCTGGTGTCACCTGGACTGACCCCCTTCACCTGATTAAATTATTTAGGTGATAGTTTCTGTAAGTCAGGTCTAAAACTTGCGCAGTGACGTGACGTGTACAAAAACTCTCAAGATCTTATAATAATACAAGCTAAACAAACTGTCAGCCATGACAATCGCTGCAAATAATAAAATGTAGTGAAATATGTCTTTTTCCAATATATAAATAATATATAACACACAATTTATCTCTGTGTTAGTGGCTGCTGTTTGTGTATATGCCTAATTAATTTTGTCAACTCCTCACATAGTCAACTAAAACTTGATTTAGTGTCTTTCCCATAAAAGATTCATAGCTTTACATGCTTAAAACACAAGTCCTTATGTCATACAAACATGTACCAATGGGCTGCTTGCAATTTAAAAAATTTGGGTGTTTATAGCACAAAAATAATGGACAATGTCCATGGATGGTCTTGTGAAAATGTGTCATGCACATGGTTATCAAAAACTACACAATAAATGCAAATTTACTCATTTTATTTGCCAATTAACCACACTCAGAACACAAACTCATAGCAAACATGCAAAATGAACAAACTGTCATGAGACAACGACAATCCACAGACAATTTTAGTTATTGATATGAGACAAACTAGGCACTTGTCATCTATCGCTCAGCTCTGCCTCAGAGGGAAGTAAAGGTCTCGGGGCTATTAACTTCTATGTTAATTCTTGTGGCAACAAAGTGATGACAAATTGCTTCAATAACAGGAAAAACTGAGTGTTGGCTTCAATGTCCAGCCCAGTGTTTTTAAGCTCTCATCACTTATTGAAACCCAAATTGTTAATTATACTGAGATAAACTGGCAATAAATATCAGAGCGGTAAATGTGTCTCTGATCTGCTTTAAAAGTGTTCTCATCAATACTGATATGTGTCTGATGCAAATCACCATCACAGTTTAATTCACTAAGAACTCAAACCCTGATAATCAAGATATAATTAAGAATGCTAAAAGAAATAATATACAGTATTAGAGAAATAAAGAATTATCACAAAGCATTACTCTGACATCAGCTTTACACTCAACCTCTTTCATGCTGCTATCAATACATGTGAGGTTTAAAGTGCATCCTCCATCTTTGAAGTATCACATTTCCCCGTGGCTCTAATTTTCTGTTTGACTCTCTGAGGTGCTAATGCCTGTATGAGTGTAGCAACACTCCCAAAAGGGAGAAAAAATCACATGTTAGCATGCAGCAACGGCTCAGTGAAGACATAGATCATATTTAAAGTTTTCCCAGATGTTTAAGAGGGAAGTAGCAGCAGCTTTTCTGAAGTTGCAGGAAAAACTTGATGGGTCGGACAAGAAAAGAGACAGTTTGTGCAGCATAAACAAGGCAGAAAAACACTGGAGTCAACTGTCTGCATAGCCATTGATGTAGCCGATGAGAAATATGAGAAAATTAAACTGACACCACTCTTGTGTCTATTAAAAATTAAGCTTGTTAACTTAGGTCAAGGTAGTGTAAAGACTGAAAAACAGGGGAAACAGCTAGCCTGGCAAAATTGAAAGGTAACAAAATCTTCCCACCAACACCCCACCACTTCAGTGTCATATGAATTAAAAAAAAAAAAAAAAAAAAAAAAGCTTAAACATAAACATGGTAATTAATGGGGTTTAAAGTTGCTGGTTGCTGGTGCTGGATCTATTTTTTTGGACATACATCACACTTAGGATAGCTGTTTTGCCCTATTTGCTGTCTTTGTGCTAAGCTAAGCTAAGCGCTGCCTGCTTGTCGCATATTGTCATATGTCTCATATTGAACAGACAGATGGAATGATACCGATCTTGTCATCAAACTCTTGGCAAGAAAGCAACAAATCTTATTTCTGGTCTCTCTGCAAATGTGCCTTCAAAATGTACAAATCTGCTGAAATCCATTTCAACTGCAAAATTTCTACCCAAGTTAGTATCAGATTTTCCAGTAGTTGTAAATAGTTGGTTATGAGCACATCTCTCAGTCAGAGGGCATGAATGAGCATTAACTCGCTGGGTCATAGACACAGAGCCAAAAGATGAGCAGGTAAAGAGCTGTAGGGAAATTGCCCAGAGGTGTTGAAAAGTAGGAATGGAAATGCATCAGCAGAGATATGAAAATGACTCCGTGGGAAAAAAGGATCTGATGGACGGGTTTTGGGTCAGGCAGTATCACAGAAAATATCCAAACTGGTGTTCATGCACCCCCGCTGTGATATGTATTTAATTCAATAACCAAATATTCAATTCTAGTTTATAGTAAAGAAAAAAGACCTTGTGTTTAACTCTGACTGTAGATTCAGCCTCATTAAACTATAAATACATGCAAAACATAAGTTTATTGAAGTGCTGCATAAAGTCTTACTATATGCAGAACATCAGAGTAGTACTGCTGCTACTGGCAGCTGGTTCATAGCAATATAACTATTATTATTATACTCGGCTGGGTCAGAGGTGACACTAGGAAGACAAACACCAAATCGCTATGAAGAAGCATGTCATTAATCACTTTCAGACACTAAAAACAATTTTGGGATGCAAAAGGCAGCAGTTGGAAAGGAGTGACATTTTCCAGAAATAGTAATTTATTCAATATGAGCCAGAATTTGCTGGACTCTGAGGGGTCTTAATTAGACATTTAAAAAAGGTTAAAGACTGCTTTCAGATGTGGTCATGTTTACCCTCCCCATAATTGAAATTATGCGCTAATGTGGTCTCACTACACAAGTGGTGATGATGTGCTGAAACCCACCTCGATGTTCCTTTTTAATTTCTAAATTTCTCTTGTATTGTTCCCCCCTTTCTCAACCCTAAAATGATACTGAAGAAGAAAGAAACCATTCATTCATTCATAAGATAGAGACTATGAAATGTCCATTTATGTGTAACCTAGCAACAGTGCTCCCACAACTTGACCAAACGTATAGAGAATTATCATTGTCAACAATGACAATGCACAAATATGTCTCGAAGGCAGCAAAAGACATCATCTGTGATATCACCAACTAAAGGTTTCTACCAGCTATAGAGAACAATGCAACAATAAATCCTGTGTGTTGTGATTCAGTGTCAACTCACTACTTAGAAAGAGTTGACATTTAGAGAGAGTCTAAGAATTAAAGGTCACTCCACACAAATAGATGGCAGTATATTGCCAGAGTAACTAACTGCTGCTCACTATACTCTTTGCTGTAGCTATCTTTGGCTGTAGTTAATAGCTGCTGTTAGCTAGCTAGCTCAATTATCCATGCAGCTAGGGACCCTATTAGCTGACAGGAGTCTGCACCCATCAGAGCACTGGGGGATTGTTGGCATTTATACTACGGGGAACAGAACCAGACTATCACCTCTTGAGGTACAATGTGGTACTGCGAGACAGGACTGGCTGGATCTAGCTGGTTAGCATGCTAACTTTAGTGGATATCTCTGCAAACTAGTCAATACCACTTTAAACTAAAAATATGGCCATATCTTACACGTTGTACCTTTAAAGGTGAAATATGTAAGAACTGATCACCTGTCAAAGTCTGGTCAAGCCAATCGAATAGAGGGCACCAGAGTAACCGCTAACTGCTGCTAACTATAGTTGACGGTAGCTAGCTAGCCCTGTTAGCCAAACCTGTCTGAACCGCGAACTCACAGCACTGAGGGAGTGTTGTACACTGCTGGGGCTAGCTGTTAGCATGCTAACTTTAGTAGATATCTCTGCAACACAAAACATCGTCTTTGACGCAATGTCAGCACTGTTATTTCTTCACATCCTGTTGAAAATTTTAGTAAATTTTTGAATGTTTTAACAATAATTCTTTCATGATGTCCCATTAATTCATGAACGTGACCAAATCAAGGGTGGAGGCTGTTGTTGAAAGTGAGTTCCTGTTTTGAGTCAGGAAGCTGAGGGAGCAGCAGTTTAGAACAGGTATGGAGATAAAACTTGAAAGTCTCAGAGAAGGAAGACAGTGGAGGAGTTGACATAGCGAAAGCGTCACACAAGGGAAACAAAGGACTCAGAGTCAGACAAAGCAAGACACGATCGCAAAATAACAAAAAACAAAAGTGAGGTCTAGCTTTTCAATATCACCTATAAAAAGAAGTGATCTAAAACGGGTCAGAAAGAACACAAAACCCTGTTAATGAAATAACAGAGAGCTGAAGACGAAAGTTATCAACTTGCACTCGAGAGACAAGAGGTGATTCAAAAACCACAAAAACCCTGTGATGTTTCTCTTTCTTATCTTAGTTTGGTGAATCATCTCTCTTTCTCCCCCCTCTTCCTCTGTGCTCGTTCCAAAAAAAAGGTTAGAGGATGAGCTGGATTCCTCCTTGTTTTCTTAGACCCCGACTGTAATCTGTGACTGAGTTTACATGCACATTTTAAATCTAGTCTTTCATTTGGCTCATGTAAACGCTGCATACTGTTTACAGTAACCTGGATTAACTTTTATCCAGAGTTTGAGGTACCTGAGGAACCCCCCCCCCACCAATATCTATTTGAACAGTTCACAAGGTCAACATTATTATGGAAAAGTTTGTCCAGAGCACTGTCTGTAAGGTGCTGCTTGTTCAGTTCCTTCTATAATAAGAATAATAATCCACAAATGTAAAAAGTTCTGATATTTTACAGCTCGGTTTTGTAAATAACAATGATATAATGATGCTCTTTATGAGTCTCATGAATCAGCATCCACTGTCCTGCGAGTTGTTAGCCTGAGGCGTTCTGCAGAGTTTCTAATAATTTCTGCTGTCCTCAGGAGATGATGGTGAAACCACAAGTTTGATGGCTTTAAGTGTCCATTTGCATGCAAGCAACACAATTCATCTTTAGTATCTACCCAAGGGCTTGACTGTATGCAAATACACTTTTAAATATCAAAATACTTACAGCTGGAGAAAATGGGAGTAAATGAAAATATATAAATGTGAGCCCTAAGCTAATGTCATAAAGACAGCACAAGGTCCTGTTTGGCACCTGTGGTCTGGTTTTCCCCAAAACTAATTCCACTAATACAACATGACTTAATTACAGATATTTAAATTATTTTTAGTTTTTGTTCAGTTTTGATAAATTAACATTGCTAGAAATAACAGTTTTGAACATGAACTGGAAACTAAACAGATAACAGAGGAAGTATCTTTTACTCTGTATGTTGTATTAACATAAAATGAGGGAAGATGTGTTTACCTTTATGCTGGTCACTGAAGTAACTGAAGTAAGTGGGGCAGCTTATTGTGACCACCTCTCCGACGCTGGCCGAAGGCCAGCAGGCGATGATGTCCCACATGCCTTGGCAACCTGCCAGGAGGAGATGGTACCATTAAAATCATGGACACACGGAGATATGGCCAGCTATTCTCCAACCAGGTGCCATTAACCACTGCAGATGAAAATGGTGCAACGAGATGACGCAATAAACTGAGCACCAATGAACCCTAAAACTGTGAAAAACAATGAAAACATTTTTTATTTTTTTTAATATTTCAAATACCCAAACCCAATATCCCATGCTTTCATCTGATGCCTCTCTCCAGTGGAGTGGGAGCTTCAGTGGATGTTTAGATCACATGCTTCATGCACATCATGATTTACTCATCTGCATTTTGCTTTTATCACTTCAAGATTTTTCTCTCTCAGGGTTTTTGGGTGCAATTTGAAAATGCACGTATTGTACACTTCATGTCAAAACACGAGGATGAACTCCCCTGCAGTCTTTGCCCTTCTAGCTCCAAAATATGCTGTACTTTTCAGGAACTACATTTTTTTCTGTCACTGTCATATATTTCCATCCATTCAGTGTCATTTTAGTAGCTCAGCAAACGTTTTCCATGTGTGAATTACTTATTCATCATTTTTTGGTCAAGATTTTAGTCCTCTAATCTCTCAATCTTGCTTCCTTTGGGCTCCACTAGCATTTGGCTAAAAGGTGAAAGCTGCACTGCCACTATCACTATTTGTTTTGTCTGGTCTGACATACTGAGGCATGAGCAAACACATGCCATACATTAGGAGCACATACGCTGTCCAGGACAGCTTCTTCTGCTGCAGTTGGGATTAGGGATTTTTTTTTTTTTAATTCTGCACCTGAATGTCCAACCACACACCAGTTTTTCAGTTTATTGCATATGTGGACTTCCGTTGAAATAAGATTTCTCTATTCTTGAAATGAAAGTCACAACCTTTCTCTCTGAAAGTGTGCCGTAGGTCAACAGCACTGTGAACTAACCGGTGACACATCGGTGAAGCCTCAGAAAAGTGTGAAATTACAAGAACACAATCAATGAAGCACTTCTGAGACACAGATTTCTGAAGTTGAAAAACCAATCAAAGCACAATTTTAAACTTCAGAAAATTTCTATATAGACAGCTTCTTCAGGGCATCTTCAAACCATTTTCTAACAGTATGTGTGCAGCGTTACATTAGCACTAGCCACCAGAATACACTAACTGTCAGGAGATACTCATTTTATGCCAGTTCTTTTCCATTGCTGGACAATCTCTGTATTTAACATGCCGCATAACAATAGGCTGTGAACGTATGGTTTGTCTCAGAAATGCACACACTGCTAATCCATTTATTAGGGATGTGACCTGTGAGCGCAGCTTTCACTACCTTCCTGTTGAGGAAGCAGATAGGGAAGTAGAGAAATGAGGGTCATTGCAGAGATAAGGAGCAAAGCTGTAACCACGCACACAGTTCATATTAACTTAATGCACTATGCAGAATGTGCAGTACGTGTAGTGATTTTTCAATAAAAACAGACCAAACAGAGATAGCACAAAGTTAAAGCATAAAGTTAAAATATATATATATCACTGTGTTCTTAAAGTCACAGGAAAGGGGATAGATGCAAGTGGACCACAGTCCAGGGTTAACACTAATGTTAGTCTCATTTGGTGCACATGTTGAAGGCCATGCATGTCTTTCCTGCCCGGTAACCAAGCTTCATATTCATATTCCATCTGATGCATGTTCTCTCAGAGTAGAGGTCGGACTGTATATACATTATATATTCACTCACTCCCACAGACACAGTGGGTTAGCCAATGGTTTTCATACCTTTATTCATGGTTATTTTCATGTCCATGATGAGGAAAAGTCTTGCCCTCGTTGGATTTAATGGCCCTGCACCTATGTGAGTACACAGGTGTTTTAAATATTCTGGCTGATTAGACCTCTGTTCAGGCTGAGCTCAGTGGTGCTTCTGCTGGGATTTACATAAGGGCTGTATCTGAAATCACTCCAGATTGACTAAACAGTGCACTATTTTTACTGTCCACCTTTTTATTTGTGTCCAAATTCTGAGTGTGAGCTTCATGTAGTAGATTACTCTGAGAAGTTCCCACTATGAAATGAAAAAATAATGTCCACGAAAGTACACTACTATCTGCTAATAATCCCACAATGCAATATGCTGCATTTTATAGGTCTGAGTATAAGTTGTGCGACACTACACCTGTCAGCGATGATGCAAAATGACGATGATTCAGAATTGTCCAAAGTCTCGATTTAGTGCTCACTCGAAAGCAGTGTCAGAACCCCTGACATTTTGGCAAGTTGCCACCATTAAAAGTATGCCGAATTTGCTATTTACATTTGGTGTTTGCAGTGTAGCAACAGATTACCAGGCAACTATCACTCAGTTACTTTAATACTTAAGAAAAGTTAAAAACATGTTGATTCTCAGGCAAGTTCTGAGGACTGCCTTTTTTCTATCATTTCTGAACTGATTTGTAGACTTTTATTGATGAATGATATCCTCATGTTGATTCACCCATGCTGAACAATAAAAATATGTGTATCATGTCTCTGTGGAGGTGGAGTTTGAACACCTCTGCTGCAGACTAAACTACTGAGTTGGGAGTAATGTTTGAGACAACAAGGCAGTGTTTTTGGACACAACAGAGGTCACCCCAAATCTGTATAGTAGTAAAAATTGTGAAGGAGTCAATAATCAGGCACAAAAAGTAAGAACACCTGTGGTGGTATCAAAGGTGTGACTTAAATGTGTCGATAAATTGCTTCAGGGCTGTTAACATCCTACAACTCTGACTACAATGTGGTATCCTTACCTTGAACTGAGAGGTGATTGAAAGATTTATCTGAAGTAAAGTCAAGATAATTCAACTATGTCTCTGGAGAAAGTCTGGCCTATATTTCTGCCTGCTATAATAGTGCTTTATCTATGCACTCCCACACTGTATTACCTAACTCTCTATTTATTTACTCATGCTTTATCCCATTTGCTCTGAATAGCCTCCTGCACACCCTAAACAGTCAGAGAGAGGAAAATATGTTGTGGAGAATGACCTGCGGTGACGTTTCCAAAGGTGCTGTTCTCACAGCGCTCTTTCTCCAGCTCGATCTCGTTCACCACGTCACACATCTGCACCGATAACACCTGTGGAAGAGGCAGAGAGCACATTTAGGCGTCAAGAATCGAATATGCTTCCATCACACTGCAATTAGACTTTGAAATAATTCATAGTCAGTGAGGCAGAGGCTGGTAGGCAGGTTACAGCCCAGTGAGTATGTGCTAGTAAATATTTCAGTTAACATTTCCCTTCATCACATTCCTGCAACTGTGCCCTTTCTATTAAAATGAACCCCCTGCTGATAATACAGCAAATACACAGAAATGTTCTCTATGTCTGAAATCCAAACAGAGCTCCCTCTTGCCTGGCAAATAGATGCTATCATGCAAATGGATTAGGAAGTGGGGACGGGAGCCACTGAGTAATCTACTGCGATTGTTCATCTGTGTCAACAAAGGCTGAAAAATGCGAGCTGACAACCGCTGGCAGAGAGCCGGTGGGTCAGTGAAAATGTGTAAGACGAGCAGCGAGGAGCTTGAGAAGGTCAGTGGAGATGGAGAGAGAGAGAGAACGGGGAAAGAGGAGAGAGGAGGGTGAAGGGAGAAGAAGTCGACATGTATTCATGAACTCCCGGGCAAGAGCTGCACCCGGTTACCAAAGCTACAATGCTTACAAGACTCAAGGCAGTAAAGGTCAGGAGTGACGCAGCACTGAGCACATAATCTGCAAGTGCACAGCTTATGCTCTCAATTGGACCTTATAGATGTCTTTATATGTCTGTTTGATGACCCTCCACCACCCAGGTGCTGTCAAATATGAAATGATCCTCATTAATCATCCATAAAACAGCCTGTTTAGTGCAGTGTTGAGCCTTCAGTTCATCTGACACTGTTGCAAAGAGCAGCCTGTAGTCCACTGCTCACCTCAGACGAGACAAACACACCAAACTGTCATTCCTCACGAAGGACACCTATCAGAGCCACGCATCTGGACTTAATGTTTCTCATATGCATAGTAGTGTAATGACTCAATGTACTGAGGTGGAACAAACTCAGAGGTAAGCTGTGTTCGTCATTTAAACTAGGAGTAGGTACACAACATCTGCCTGGCCTGACGGGCTACTGCCATCAAAGACGAGGAAAACAATTAGAAGTCTTTACAGATTCTTTCTGATGGTCTACTTAAAGCCATAATGTGCAGAATTTTATGTAGCTCTTGGATTTTTCAAATTATTCTGATTTCATTTGATTTTGTTTGTAGAAAATGGCAAAGCCGATGAAAACCGGCGCAGTCTATGGCCACGTTCCGACTTCTCATACGTGAATCTTGACAGTGTGAACAGCACAGATCACATGGAATCCAGTCTGGAGTCAAGTCTGATTTGGACCACTTTCATATGTGGTCCTAAACCAGATACATGATTTTTCTTTTGCAATTGCAACCTCAGTTTGAACATCATATTGGAATTTATGTCACTTGAACCTGATGCCAACCAGGTGCCATTGATGAGTGTGATGCCACGAGACTTGCTGACAGATGTAGTTAAAAGTACACCTTGACAATTTTGTCCTTGTTCTCCTCATCCTCCTTATCATCTGCACCTGAATTCACTGGCTTCCACTGCACATTGACTTATAGATGAAACTGTAAACTCTGACTTCAGTAGGCTCCATGCTTACTTCAGTATGACAGCATGTTTCTTGCGTCATATGCCGGGCTATTGTTCTTTTGTGCATGCAGGTCAGTTCTGGACCGTGACCAGTTCACACTTTAATCTGGCATTGGCCACACTGAAAAAATAATGTGAACAGCCAAACAAAAAAAATCTGACCCGAGCAATAAATCCAATTTGAGCACTGAGGCTCACAGTGTGATAGATCCAGAATAATCAAAAAAGTCCTCCAAACTAACTGACGAGTTACATTGTTTGTCATTGCCTTCCAAAGCCATTATCACCATTACAAAAGTTATTCTTATGACTGTTTGCAGATCAGCCAACACCGGTTAATGTTTGGTTGGGTGCGGTGCAAAAAAACACTTCAATTATGGTTCTTGACAGACAAGAACCATAATTGAAGTGGGTCATTTTAGAGATGACCAAACAGGAAATGGTACCATTTTTTTTGTTGAGGAGGGTCTCATGGGGAGTAGTATCATTCTTTTTTTGATACTACCACTCTTGTACACTTGAGCTTCACTGTGTTGGATGATGCATGTGCAGAGTCTGACACATTCATCTGCTGTTTGTCTGTGCTCACCCTGGCTGTGTACGAACATGATTTTCAAACATCACAGCTAGTCTGGAAGCCAGCCATGGTCCATTGTGCCTGTACGTAAACTACAGATGAGTACTGTTAAATTAAACTAACATTAATATTTTTATGGTTATCTAAATGAAGTTACTCTCAACTTATGAGCGTCGCAATAACACCGCATTGACGGCAACAGCTACCTCTAGCTTCATGGAAAATATGAAAAACGGCAGCTCATACAGTACAGCACAAACTATGTAATAACGCCATGTTATTAACAACCACCACCCCCCCACCCCCACCCCCCACAGTTGAGGTCGTCCTGACACATCACAATCCACAGACACATCACAATCCACAGAACTTTGCTCACAGGAGTTTTTGCCTGCAGCCAATTACAGCAGAAAATCCAACATCCCTAAGTAATAGCAGCAGCACCGGCCTGGAGGCAGGAGATTAAATTGCTAACATTATCTGTGCAGAGCAACTTGGATGAAGGAGGAAATCTCATGTCGGTCAGACCGCTATTTAACCTTATTTTTGATAAGCATGAAATTGATTAATGGAGGATTTGAATCAAAAAGCCTTTCAGAGTGAAACACAGGATATAATATTCTACACCCTGTACAACAGTGACTTTTGTCTGTGTGCAACATAATTCAACATCAGTGCTGTAATCTTAGGAGAGAGTAGAGCTACTGTTACAATTTTTAACTACAAGTATGATTAATTAGAACTACTAAGACCTACTACACCATTAATACCAATATTCCTCGATCAGTTTAAATCACAATATGCCAAATGTATGCAAAAGATAAAATGTTTGTTGCATTGGCCTGTGTGCCACTATTGTGTATTGTCTATCACAAAACTCTCTCCCTTGTGACAGAATGATAAAATGATCGTATTATCTACGGCTGGATTATTCTAACTGATCAAGGTGGACAACTGATCCATGTGCCACATGAGCCCCAGATTTTTGGTAATTCAGCTGATTGCAAATTTATTAAGGGATTTGAAAAGCCCTGCATTATTCCCCCATCTTGTGGGTCAGATTTGTGGATGGACATTGCTTCAAGACCAGGTTTTTTGTGCTCACATGGACATATTCTATGAACTAAAGCGGATTCTCCCCAATTCAGAGATGCTCTACAGAGTAGTAAAACATAACGGGGGTCAAAGCAAATTTAAAGCTGCTTATAGGCCATAACAGAATAAGTGTGGACTACTCTGTAAACCCTGCCTTTCTATAATTAATTATGAAAAATACTGAGTTGTGACGCTGTGTAAAACATATCTAAAACAGACCATGATAGCTTGCTAATCCTTTTAGGCATATAGCCAAGTGAAAACAGTACAAAGACAATATGTTATACCTCAATAACTTTTTGTAAATGTATGCTTATTCTGAATTTGATGTCAGCAGCAAGAGACCAAAAACAGAGATAAAAAGAGAGTGAATATTGGGATTACATTCATCAAGTAGCCAGAAACAGGATACCACATAAATAATAGTGTCTTTCCATGTGTACTTAATAATAATACTTTATTTTAAGCTTTATCATACCACATATGACCCTAAAAGAAAAAAAAAAACGTTCTTTTGCTGGAGACATTTTGACAAGTCACAGTAGGAAAAGCACAGGTGTAAAGTGTAACGAAGTAAATTAACATTCATTCCATTTTGCATTCTGCTTAGTTGTAGGTTCCTGCTATTATGCATGCTGACTCACCGTCACACTGTCATGGCTTGCTGGGTTGCTGAATAGAATGCAGCCATCATTTTCATTATTATTCACACCTGTGCTTTGCCCTCTACAACTCAACATGCCTGCTGTGAAAACAGCTTCCGACGAACACTTAAATCAAAAATCTTAAAATTAAGCGGGCTGTGGGCCTCCTCCAAACTTAAAACTAGCTAACAAGCCAGGTTTTCAGTTTAATTTCATGTGAAAGTGGTGCACTGTTTTGGTTTCTTCTTGCTTTTGGGAAATGCAAACCACTGGCAACAAACCTGGTGTTAACCATTAATGCTGCATAAACAGTAGAAAAACGGGAACAAAGTCCCTCATCGGAGCAGGGGGGACAGACATGATACTGGAATGTGTGCATGGATTTGTGCTGTAGGCTGCTGGGATCAAGCTCCCTTCATTGCATGGAGGTAGTTTATTAGTTCATCTATAATCCTGTATATTGTGAATAGAGCCTGGGTACACAAAAAAGGAGACTAATCATAACAAAATAATCATTGGAGTTCAGAGTATGTGATTTACGGGAGAGTGGCTGAATTTGTGGTACATGTCCTAATCTATGAAGATACGAAAGACCAGGGGAAGGGTCCTGATAGCTCAAAAGCTCAAAATGCTGAAGACAAATATTAAGTTCCTGCCAATTAGAAATGTTGAAAACTAATAACCACATCTTTCCGATACATTGAGATTACTGTAGAGGGCAATGAATCAAAATCCCAAACTATGCAGATGAAAAATGGACCTCTGCAAAGGTTTAGGGACACAAACATACACAGTGTCTCCATGAGCAAAACATCACATAAATGTCTGCCAGCTCTGATAGCTTGTTAGCACAGAGCTCATTAGGGCTGCTGGGCTGTTGCTCCAAGACTGTAGTGACTGCTGTCATTTCAAACAGCCGCTGGTCTTGCCCTCTCTGAGTACAAGATAACGATCAAATACAGAACGAGGAGAGCCGACAGGAAAATTACAGGAGAAACGTGCTGTATAATGTGTTAATCCTCATCCTGCACTTCACTGGAGAACAACGCCTACTTCACACGCCTCTCGCGCCTCAGCCTCAAGTCGTTTGACTTGGGGTTGATTAGCCGCTAAGCAAAGTGTGTGCATTGGACAGGATTTAAAGATTAAATACTTTTCCGGCCAAACTGACATGAACACAGGAAATGTTTTTGGATCGTGCTGAAAGCTGCTGGGGCTGACATCAGTCTGAGCAGCAAGTGTGTAATACTGAGCAGATCTGGAAATTGCTCTGGATAATAGCATCTTCCGAATGGCTTGAAGAAACAGTTTGACATTTTGGAAAATGTGCTTCTTTGCTTTTTAATTATCATTATAATCAATTTAACCTAAGACCAGAAGGGAGCGGAAACAGCTAGCCTGGCTCTGTCCATAGTTAAAAAATATGCAAGCACAAATAAAACTCACTAACTGACAAGTTTTGTCTTGTTTGTTTAATCTATGCACAAACTGTGCTTTCTCTCTGGGTGCTTTGACTTCCAATAGCTTGTGGTACAGCTACAGTGGTATGAAAAAGTATCTGAACCTTTTGGAATTTCTCACATTTCTGCATAAAATCACCATCAAATGTGATCTGATCTTTGTCAAAATCACACAGATGAAAAAACAGTGTCTGCTTTAACTAAAACCACCCAAACATTTATAGGTGTTGATATTTTAATGAGGATAGCATGCAAACAATGACAGAAGGGGGAGGAATAAATAACTGAACCCTCTGCCTAAGGAGACTTAAAGAGCAATTGAAACCAATTTTTACCAAACAATTTAAGTCAGGTGTGTGCCCAATTACTGACGAGTAGCTTAAAGCTGCCCTGCCCACTATAAAACACACACCTGGTAAGAATTGTCTTGATGAGAAGCATTGTCTGATGTGCACCATGGCTCGCTCAAAAGAGCTGTCTGAAGACCTGCGATCAAGAATTGTTGATTTGTATAAAGCTGGGAAAGGATACAAAACCATCTCTAAAAGTCTGGATGTTCATCAATCGACAGTCAGAGAAGTTGTCTACAAATGGAGAGAGTTTGGCACTGTTGCTTCTCTCCCAAGGAGTGGCCGTCCACCAAAGATGACGCCAAGAGTTCAGTGTAGAATACTCAGAGAGGTAAAAAGAACCCTAGAGTGTCTGCTAAAGACTTACAGAAATCACTGGGACAGTCCAATATCTCTGTCCACACATCAACTATATGTAAAACAATGGCCAAGAATGGTGTTCATGGGAGGAGTCCACGGAGGAAGTCACTGCTGTCTAAAAAAAACATTGTTGCTCGTTTAATGTTTGCAAAAAGGCACTTGGACACTCCACAGAATTTTTGGCAAAATATTTTGTGGACTGATGAAACCAAAGTTGAATTGTTTGGGAGGAACACACAACGTCATGTGTGGAGGAAAAATGGAACAGCTCACCAACATCAACACCTCATCCCCACCGTGAAGCATGGTGGAGGGTGCATCATGGTTTGGGGCTGTTTTGCTGCCTCAGGGCCTGGACAACTTGCAATCATTAATGAAAAAATGAATTCAAAAGTTTATCAGGATGTTTTGCAGGAAAACCTGAGGCCATCTGTCAGACAATTGATGCTAAAAAGAGGATGGATGCTGCAACAAGACAATGATCCAAAACTCAGAAGTAAATCAACTTCAGAATGGTTTCAGAAGAACAAAATACACATTCTGGAGTGGCCAAGTCAAAGTCCAGACTTGAACCCCATTGAGATGCTGTGGCATGACCTCAAGACAGCGATTAATGCCAGACATCCCAGGAATCTGACTGAACTACAGCAGTTTTGTAAAGAAGAATGGGCCAAGATTAGTCCTGATCGATGTGCCAGACTGATCTGCAGCTACAGGAAGCGTCTGGTTGAAGTTACTGCGGCCACAAAATATTTCAAATATATCTGTGTGATTTTGACAAAGATCAGATCACATTTGATGGTGATTTTATGCAGAAATGCGAGAAATTCCAAAAGGTTCAGATACTTTTTCATACCACTGTATGTGTCCAAACCTAGCCTTGTTATAACGGAAGTGTAACATAATAAGTGGAGATTTACACATTACTCACTTAAAACTGTTTGCAAAACACTAACTAGTTCTTATGAAGAGAGCTGTTATTAAATATCCAAGTAACTGCCAGTATAGCCAACTGAACCGACTAACGTTAGCATGCTAATATATGACCCGTTTAAAGAGTGAAGAGAAAAAGAGACTGTGCGGTATATGTTCAAAACATTTAACCAGACAAATGATAAAACGCTGTTTGAGAATCACATTAACTTTTTTAAACACAATCACAAACATAACATAATAAAAAAAATCAGGGCAATAGCATTTGCTAAATGACCGAATAACGTTAGCTAGGTTAGCATAATCATACGTTCGACATTATAACTATGAAATTCTCCATATAAGGATAAACACATAAAACAAAGAACACATTTAAAAGAGCATTTAAAAGAGTATGTTTCCAAAGGATTGACAATATTAGTTTGTAGAGCGCCTACCTGCCTTTCTGGAAGTTATGTTACAGCTTGTGATGCTATGTTAACTTTGAATTTACAAATCTGATTTCTTTTGCTACCAATGTTTCCTAGCGCCTGATTTACATACAACCAAAATGTTTCCGACCTTTCTTCAGTTTTAAGGCAAACTATTGCAAGTGCAACCTACAGGACACACGCTGTGAGTCCTCACTAAGCTACTGTCAGCTAATCAGAAAGCTAATGATGCAGCTCTATTTAATTATACAGACATGAGAGTGGTATTGATCCAGGCAGCAAAGCCAATAAGCACATTTTTGAAAATGTCGAACCATTCCTTTACATATTAATCGAGGAATCTAACTGATTGATGTGTTTTAAAATGTTTCTTTTGGTTTCTGTCAGATGGTTTTGTGTTTGCAAAGAGGCAGGAAGGAGAAGTCATTATCACTCATCCTCCATGCTCTTCTTCTGTCTTCTTCCCACACCTGCATTGTGTTAAACTGATAATGGTGACATCCAGCCACTTTCATGCACTTTTTAGCCACTTATGGGATTTTCTGCGCTCCCCTCAACACCACATTTCCTCACTAGATATTTTGATGAAACATGTCAGGGTATGTTATTGTGAAGCCGCCGCCTGGATTGTGGAAAGGACACGGATATAGCACGCCGGGCGCACACCAGCAAACTGTCAAATGTTTTCCACACTGGAGCCTATAAGAGCCACTAAAATATGTCAACAAATGACGTATCTGGTTGATCTCTTAAATCCTCGGGTGGGCCAGACATGTGAGAGTTATCAGGGGTGAGGGGGAAGACATTTTCACCCAGTCACTTAGATGTTCGCAGTCTATTCTGCCTGAAAAGAGTTCCACTGACGGGCATTAAAGGAGGCCATGCTGAGTCCCAATTGACTAAAATCCACCCAAAGACATAAACATGATCATAATCAGAAATCTTAAGCTTCTTAGAATCAGACTTCTTTTGTCAATTTTCTTTCCCATATTTCTGAAACTGTACCAAAAAGCACTGACAGACCTGATAACTGAAATTACAGAGATACCTGTCAGAGATAAGGTGCACAAGTAAATCCCTGTCAGGAGGTGTGTGCAGCGAGAGAAACAGCAGATCACTTTTGACATTTAATACAAAAAAAAAAAATCCCTGATAACTAAGACATAACTGCAAATGACACTTAGTCTTTACAAGCCTGATGAAAAAACCAAATTCCCAAGGCAACCCAGAGCAGATTTTCTTATCATGCGACCAGGTGGTGCTGGTGATTGCAGTTTAAGGGCCATGCAGTTTGGCCTAAACTCAAAGTCCTTTCAAGATTGTTCATTTAAGTCCCAGAATACATCATCAGAGTTCTGAGTAATTGAAAACACAGACGCAGAAAAGCCTATACATCTAGCACCCATGTGCACACTCCACAGTTAAAGAGCTTCTCTGCAGCAAAGCACTACGCTATTGAAAGGTGACTTATTATTAAGTGGCTCAAAGGCTTTCCCTCCAATTATCTAAACCCAGAGAGATTACAAATATACTGTCTATTGAAAAACCCTGAAGTAACTGCACATGTCCTCATGGAGCAAGCGGTTCATAGTTATGACACATTGTTAATGAGGTGTCAGTAATAGTGTGCGCTTTGATGTATTCACCGGATGCTGATCTACAGTTGTGTGTGTTAAATGGCAGCAGCGTTACCTTCAGTAATAATGTGAATATACTTCTTTCCAATTAAAAAGACTTCGGACTAATTCATAGATTATCATTGAGACTGAAATCTTTACTAGCTTTGACATATCAGAAACAGCAAGAAATCAAAGTTTCACATATAAAGGCTTCAGATTTCAGGTAAAAGTGGCCAAATTCAGACACAGATCTGGTTTTTAATGACAATATTAAGCCAAAAAAAAAAAAAAGAGACCCTTAATCAAACTATTTCAGTTCTGATTTTGGCTGGCGTCATTTTGTGGTCACTAATCGGATCCACATCTGATCTGTGGCACTCTGACCCCAGTCTGAACGGTCTGATCTGAATTAATTTCACCTCTCAGGTCACTTGACATGATGTGTCGGCGGTGCAGCACACGCTGCTGTTGTTGCCAGCTATTGAAGAAACTTCCCCTTCACCAGCACTGACTCAGCTGCAGACAATGGGATGAAATATATTTCTGAATTCTCTCAGTCAGGTGTCTGAGCAGCACATCCAGGAGGAAAATAAAAGCACAGTAAAACAGGTGGAAAAGGCCAGAATATTCAAATTCACAAGGAAATACATTGTTTCTTGAACAATTCAAGGTTTCAATTTTTATCAAAAGGGGGTAAATACTTTACATGATAGATAGATAGATCATGATTTCCAAACTCATCTAAATTTGGATGTGAGAAGGTTTATCTCGCTGCTGCCGCGCAAAGTAGGTGGATTTAATGAAAATGTTATGTCTGTGGCTGAAAACTAATTTTATGTGGGTTAGAATTGGGTTTAGTGAACAGACTCTTGGCTATAAACCGTGAAAGACAGTTTTCCTTTCAACAATAAAAGGAAAATTACTGGCAGTGAAGTGAAGAACAGCCTACTTACTTTTGGCAGATATCCGAAGAGCAGCGTTAGGAGGAGCAGCTGGGAAGCATCCATTCTGTCCTTGTGGGTTTTGGACTTTTCTTATTCCTCGGTAGTGGCAGAAACTCCTTGGTAAATCTTGAAAGGTGTGCGTGAAGAAAGCGAGACTGTGTCTGTGCGCTCAGATGTGTGAGGTAAGCCCCGCCGCCGCCGCCGCTGCCGCGCTGCCGGACTGCGCCTTTCTCTGCGCGCTCCTCCAGCCGGAGAGCCGCATCTGCCTGACTGTACCCGCCCCCCCCTCCGCCCATTCACAACTCCACACCGCGTGTCCGAGGAGGCAGACTGCTAACAAGCCCGTCAGGCTGCCAATGATGGACTGATGTGGTTTGAGGCGGATGCTGTGAGTAACGGGACCACTAATTAACTGCTGTGTAACCCGTGGCTCCTCTTTGGCCGTGGCTCCTCTTTGGTGATGTCAGTGACCAGGTTTGCATCCAAGTGTGGTGCAAATTCTAAGGGAATTTTCTGGAAATCTGCTACAACAAAAGAACAAATTATTTTGTTAAGAAAAGCGCTAAATAAATAAAGTTCATTATGATTATATTGCTATTATTAGAAACCATTGCAGAAGAGGGTGCATTCATGACTCTAGTAGGTCAAAACAGGTGGATGGAAAAGCCCCAGGTGAAGCCAGGTTTCCATTCAAATATAATCTGAACCTTCAGAAAATCTGAATTTATGTGTGTTTCCATTCACTACATGCTAATATTAGCAGTTCAGGAGATAAGCACCAGATGGCGCTAACTCTCCAGTCAGGTGCCTATCACTGCTGTAGAAGTTTTTTGTTACGTTTACATTCAGTTGCCCCTTTAACACAGAGATCCTGCTACATTGGCCCATTGCATGTGTTTTATTTTAGCCAGCATGCTGTCGTTCCAGAAGCAAAAGAGTTCTATTTTCTGGGTGTTCGTGTATTTTGTACAGAATGGTGGGGCGGAGAAAGGGGCAAAAGTTCCTTGGGAAAACACACCATGTGATTCGTTGAGGCCTTGGCGTTGAAGAAATATCTAGTTTGTCTCAGCAGTCGTAAAAAAAGCAGAATCCATCCTGTCTGACAGCACCTCCAGTTTCAAACCTTCAGGCTGCTGCTTCAAATACCTGCAGATACAAACGCTCCTCCATACCCTCGGCCACTTCACTGCTAAACTCAAGCAGTGACAAGTAACATCAGCCCAACCGCCCAACCACACTCGGTAAATAATTGCTTTGCTTTAATTTTAGTAGTACACCATATTTTACTTACTTTACTTCTAATTATATGTTGTATTTGATTAGCTCCAGTGTCTTTTTGTTGTTGTGTGTTAATATTGTTTTCAATGCTGAATCAACCTCCTCATCATCCTGCGATAAATGAAGTTCTGCTTGACCTCACTTGGCTTCAAATATATAGAGAGGAGTCCACTGAGCAGCTGCTTGCTTTGCATGATAAAAAGCGCATTACTCAAATTGCACTGGTGCATCCCCTCATAATGCTAATGCATAAAGATGAGGATGTCATGGAAAACTATATCAGTCACCAACAAAGCACCATACTGAGAGAAGACAGAATTCATGTCCGCCACTTTGCTCAACTGTGAATGTCAGTTTATGTGACTTTGACTCAGATTGAGAGTGGAGAAAGGTGGTGACAGGTGACAACAAGTTGGCTTTATTGGGTCAACGAAAGGCACATGAAATGATCTACAGGCCCTCACAGGACCTCTACAGCCCCTCTGTCCCCTGCACGACGCCTCTGCGGCCTCACTCGTCATCCATCCTGGATTAATGGCTGCAGCATCAGACATCCATCCCCTCCATCTTCTCCAACCACAGCCCCACGCTTACGCTGTCAGTGTCACAGCTGATCGACCTCCAGTCGCAGCCGACCTGACATCACAGCTTCATCTTTAGTCTCTGTGGCAGGCCGAGTTCACCCTGTGAGGCATTTCTCTGCGTGAGCCCAACCATTATTATCCGTGGAAAATATGTTTTGCACAAACCGGCATAACACAACAAAAAGGCAAACACAAAGAACATGTTATTTTCATTGTGTGGCCGCACTTCACAGTACAAGTCTAAATTGAGCACGAACGCTATCATGCTGCCTTTCTTTTTTCCACAATGCCTTCTATTCTCATGTATCTGTGTGCTGCAACACCCTGGTAATAATATGATTGTGGGGATCAGAGCACGCTGCGGTGTACATGACCAGTGATAAATTAAACAATAAAGGCACAATGTACTCTTAATAAAAATGCTGCTGCGAAATCATTGAAGCAACCACATGATTTCAGGTCACATTATTACACCACAGAGCATGTAATATTCTTGCTTGGGGACATGAAAACGTTGAACATTAGCTCAGTTATTATTTCATCACCAGTTAAAACGTATGAAACCTTTAATAAAAATAAAGACGACCAAATAATATAAGTGATGTGATTACATTATCTGACAATATATTCATCAGTCCATTCAGATGGTGTTTTTCTACAGGACTTTGACACAGTTTTAGCCACTAGGGATTGTAATGTCGCTCAGTTGGTCCACCACGTTAGCAACTATTGGATGGATTGGCATGAAATTTGGTACAGATATAGTTACACAGAGTATGAAACCTAATGACTTTGGCAAGGCTCTGACTTATCTACTGCCACCATGAGGTTGATATTTTTGGTTTTGAGTGAAATGTCTCCACAACTATTGGATGGATTGGCCTGAAATCTGTCACAAAAATACATGTTCCCTCTCAGAATGAATGGTAATAACTTTGGGGACCCTTCACCTTTAATGTAGTACCACCATCAGGTCCAATTTTTGATTGGTCCAATACTTTGTTTTACCTGCAAAACTAACAAACTAGCTAGCATTCACATCAGCGTTGGTTGTACTTTGCATTAAGCACTAATTAGCAAATGTTAACACATCAAATGAAGATGGTGAAAATGGTAAACATCATACCTGCTTATTAGCATGTCAGTATTCTCATTGTAAGCATGTTAGCATGCTGATATTAGCATTTAGCTTAAAGCAGCACTATGTCTCGAACTCACAGAGCTGTTAGCATGGCTGTAGGCCTTCTGAGTCGACCTTGAATGTACTTCGGTTCCACTGTTTAGCAATCATGGATGCAAAGCTTGGATAAAATGACATTATCTTATGTTTAATGAACACATTTTTATTTATTTTAATTTTTGTGTGTAAATAGCCATGCCATTAAATTTCTAGAAATTGTCCGACAGCAGGAACTAACATACCTCCTTCCTTTCAAATAGTTTAAGCCTTTTTTTGTTGAAAGAGACAATTTTCTCAGTCATTAGATGATACTGTATGTAGTTTCTTTTACCCAGCTGCATTTGAAACAGATTTGACCTTTACATCCAGGAGAGTGATGTATTATGCTAGCAGACCACGGAAAGCTAAAGAACCCTCCTTGAAGGATTTCGACTGAAGTTAACCTCTGCTAGTGAATGAAAGTGGAGCTATAACGGTGTCCGGATGTGTCCACACTGAAGAGGTGGATGATAAAAAATCAAAGCACTAAATTATTAACAAGCAGAATTTATAAACTGTTCCTCGTGGTCTGAGAGACTGGAGGAACGAGTAGGTCAGACTCCAGCTCTGACATTTTGCTAACAATCTGTGGTCATGGATTGAAAGCAACATTCACTTGGTTTAACCATTGCTATCCCAGAAAAGACTGATGTTTTGTTAGCATTTAGTTAGCATAACATTAGCTAACCCTATCATTATCTAACTTCAGATTTGAAAAATATCCCTCTCTTTCTATGGCCGCTTGACTTTCATTGTACACACGTCACACGTCTCCGCCAATTTCTACAACATTTCACAGTAAAAGAATCAAACTACAAATATGCCATATATGTTTGTGCGGCCTACAGAAGCCATTAAATGTAAATCAGCAATCATTATAGATTTTATGAGCATATTTGATTTGTATTTAATCAATTTATGCATTTGCCTGTGTGTCATTGTTGTTGTTAACCAACATTCTGCTGCTCTTTAGGTCTTCAAAATGATTTGGATTCATCATAGTGATTAATAATAATGTTTATTTTTATTATTGAATCCAAGTTTTTTTTCTGTGAACTAAACTAACTTTTTAATCCTTTTAAAGAATACTGTATTGAACCATTTTGGGATCCCATTCATGTAGCACATGGGAACAATACAAAGGTTAAATTATGAACCGCTTCTTAAAAGAGTGTAGAAAGTTACAGAGCGGAGCAAGTGGGACTCTGTAAATCCCTTCCATGAGAATCTTGATTTCATCTCTTTCAATTTTGATGACTATCAGTGAATTTCTTATCAAATATTAAATCACCTTCCCTTTATTCTCGCCTCATTCCGTCTGCCAGTTCCTATCTGAGCGAGTCAGCCATGTTAATGTGTGAAGGTGGCTTTGTAGGCATGACAGGCTTTCACATAAAATGTAATATAAAACATTAACGTGTTTAAGATTTCGCCCTCCGAGCGGATCCACATTTCGTTTAGGTGTGTTTTAAACAATAGAGCAGGACAATTGACTGTCACCATTACAACCCCGTTATTGTGTCCTCACAATGATTTTCCAATAATCCTCCCACCACTGCGGCTGTTGTTTATCAAGGCACCAAGCATCATATCTTTTCTGCCTCCATTAAAAAAACCCTCAAGGGGAAGGTGAGAGCATTAGCTTCAAAAATGCGTGCGCGCTATTGTCGGCTTGTGATTCAAAAGCATACGTTGGCAGGACGTCTGCCAACTGAACTTGGTCACTGTGAATAGAGCAAGAGGAAATTGGAAGTGAGTTTCTACACCTGTGCTTTTTGGTCAACACAAATACGTTTTACATTAGAAGCATCCTTTTGTTGTCTGCAAACAATGGGGAATCATGAATATGCCATTGCTGATTCAGATCATGTACATGGCAGCAAAAATTGATTAGAGAAAATTCACTTTGAATGAAAAAAAAGAGGGAAAGAATGGGAAGTCTGCCGCCAGTTTTTCATTGGTTGTTTGGCTGCACAGCGGAGACGCAATCGAGGGCAGCGATCGCAGCAACAACACGACGTCAGACCACATGTGAATCAATACAGTCTGAAGCAAACATCAGGAGCAAGCTGCTGTATACCAAGACTGCTTTTTACAATGTTCCTCTCAAAGATACGACTAACCTGATGCACCTCCACATTGTGACAGATTGTAAATATTGTAACTATTGCTGTCAATCACGTCTCCATTCATCTGGCCCTCCGGTCTAATTTGGACCGCAGGCGCTTTGGCTGGCTGGGGATAACAGCTTATTGAACACAAGAAAAAGGGAGAAGAAGAAGAAGGATCATGTGGGGCTCGCAGCCTCGGGCTTTTTTCACTTCATCTGTCCGAAGATCAGGGAAAAACACCCAAGATCAATCCGAAGATCAGGTTAAACACAGTTTTCAGCAAATTGTTGCATCAATACGGTTTTGTCTGTGCTGTTGTAATCAAACTGAAGGGGCCACTTCCTGCACCTTACGCAATTAAAGCAATTGCTCCAGTGGCCAGGCTGCCCTCTGGGTGATGCTCACAGCCAAAAGAACAGTCTAGTGACTCACAACGTAAGAAATACACTAACATTTCTGGAGGGCAAATATGTTACATGAAAGCCTTTTCCCTTCCTGCTGTATATGGACTTTGTACCTCTGTTGTTGTTCGGTTTAGAAAATATATTTCCATAGACATGCTAAATTTACATGCTAAAGGCAGTTGCCTCTGTGGCAGGTGCAGCAACTGATTTGTTGGGAGTTATTTACTACGGGAGGCTGCTTGGATGTCAGTAATGGAGGCATGTGTTTGTGTCTGAGTGCCAAACCTCGATTTTTCCAGCGTTCAGTGTGGTCTGGAGGCTTAGGATAAGCTCTCTTTGCTTAAAGGCTCGCCATGTTTTAAAGGGTGGTTTGCACTTTGGCTTGGCTTCTGTGCTCTTTCTGATGGAGATGTGTTAAACATTGCTGCAAGCTGCTGGAACAACAGAAAAGTGAAAATATGATATACATGGTGCATCATAATGGAGGTACAGCATGGTGACAGGCAACCTGATTTTCTCTGCACTGAGGTATGGAAGAGCAGCCTGCCAGCTGTGGTATAGCAGGCTGTCATCTTTTATATTCCAGCTATACGTTCTCATCTGTGTCTGTCTCTGCTTCTTTCTGCTGCCTGACCAAACACAAAGAGTCACTAGTAACCAAGTACATTTACTCAAGTACTGCGCTTAAATACAATTCTGAAGTATTTGTATTTGAATTTCATGCTACTTTACACCTCTGACTTTAACTTATGGCGAAGACAAAAAAAGTGGATAACTTTAACTTTGGGGTGTGAATATTTCTTTCACCACTGGTCTGAACACTCTCCTTTTTTATTTCAATCGTCCCCTCCACACATGAATTTAAGCATGCATAAAGTGCCTAATGTGTGTCAGACATGATTTTTGCAGAAGGAAAACCTTAAAGTGGCACCAACTCCTTCTCCCTCATTTAAAATCTTTAAATATGCAAATATTTTTCATTCCACGAGTTTAACTGCGGGACACGAGATGTCTCCTGCTTTACTGTAGAGTCCGTTCTCAGTGTTTGTGCACTGGAGGCTTCAGGTCTCCACGTCACTCTTGTGCAAACTGGATATTGGACCAGGATTGGCTTCCAAATATTTGCGATGTCACAAATCCTGCTCTTAGGCCCGCCTCGTAAAGATCTGATTTCCAATTAAGCAGAGAAACGTTCCCACTTTCAGCAGACGAATGTGGAAACAGCTCATACATCATTCTGCACAGCGAAGCTTAAACATGCAACTGCAGGGAAGAAAAGCACATTTTTGCCCGGAGGGGGGCTTTAAGATGTGATCCCAAAGTGACAAAACACAGGAGCACAGTCAGCGGTGACTTGAACCTGAATAGAGGACTGTAGTATCTCGTCGAGGACAAACAGACCTCAAGCCTGTCAGAAAGGCCCAATTTTGTACTTAGCAATCACGGAACCATTGTGATTGACAGGCAGCCGATGCTGACGGACAGAAAGAACAAGCTTTTCATTAACGCAATGATTCAGTGATTAGACTTAGACACCATGAGATTGATCTGCAATCAGTACAAGTTAAAATGCCTTAACACTGTCCTGATCAGGTTAAACTATCTGTCACTTGGTTGAAGGGTTTGAAAATGACGCCTTCGTCGTGGGAGCAAAGCGATTGTTCTGTTAGTGTCACTGTATCCTCCTCCAACAGAAGTCATCATTTCCTCCAGGTACTGATGAGTCCATCTTTGACGGAGAGCTGCTCCTCATTCACACCTCCCAAAGGGGAAATTAGTTTGGCAGAATGCTATTTCACACTGAGGCCTCACCTTACACCCCAATGCAATTATTGTGTTTCTGGAGTGTAAAATGGTTGTGGCCTTCAAACGTAATTCAAGTACCCGAGGTTTCAAAATGTCCAGAAAAAAAGTGAAGTGGGGCAGTGGAAAGTAGGTCTAATGTCACTGATGCTCGCAAATCCTCACAGCCAATCATTCATGAGTTAAGAAGTAAACATATTATCACAAATGATGCCAGTGAGACGCTTTTAGTGGCCATCGACTAAATGATAAGGATACCCATTCATAAACCCATTTCAAGCATTTATCTGTGTCGAGGTCATGTTGACACCAGGCAAAGCCTTATCCTCCCCTTCCCAGGGGATCCCAAGCCATCTTCAGGCCCCACAATCCCGCCAATCGCCAATGTGTTCCTGTTCTTCTCCCAGCTGATCGTGCCCAGAGTACTTTCGCAGGAAGCCGTTTAGGGGGCTTTCTAAACAGACGCACAGACCACCGCCAACCTGAAACAAATGGCTGCAGGGACGCCCCATATCAGTCCAATCGCTGATTTTTTTTTGCTATGCCAGTGACACCATGGATTGAGCCACTTGGATCCAGAATGAAATTGAACTATTGGATGGATTGCAATGATACTTTGGCCAGACGTTTATGGCCCACGGAGGACAAGACCTAAATGCAGTGATCCCCTGCCTTTTTGTCAAGCACCATTTGTGGTTTTGAATGAAATATCTTGCCATAAAACTTGGAGCACACATTCATATCCCCCTCAGGATGAACTGTAATAACTAGTGATCTCATAACTTTTATCAGGTAAAAAATTGGATTAGTCCAATCCTTTATATACTGGCCTGATAACTGTAAAACATTGTGTTGCATTTCTTCTGCTGCTAAATGTTGCCTTCATTTTTAATGGCCCAATAATCTGCAGGTACAGTTCAAAGTGCGTTCATGCTGGCAGGAGGGTGTGTGCTGAACACACTCTGCAAGGACACCTGAAGAGCTGCCTTGGGCATCAAAAAGAAATGTATCCACCTCATCCCCGCTGAATAAGACTCATTTTGCTAAGAGTCTTTGTTCAACAGCCTTCAATCGTCAGAGACAGTGAAAATGGTAACATTATTGTCCAGTTCTGTCACATCGGTGTGAGCAGCTTTCGACTCTCTCTCATTCACCTGCCAAGATAAAAAAACACAATTATACGTCTTCGTAACCGTTAACTGCATGTGCTTCTGTGTCCAGGCGCTCAGAGTCAGACAGTGGCCTCCACCGCTCCAGCTCCACCGGTGAGTCACATCTTCTGAAGTGCAGGGAGGCGACAGAGTTGTCTTGGAGCAGCGGACCAGCAGAGAACTGAGACGAGAAGAAAAATGACTCGACAGAGGCCTCATAAAATATAAAGTTAAAGGACTTTTTAACTGAAACAATAAATCTGGATCTGGATTCACTCTGAAAGTTCGGCCTGACACGTACAATACCTGAAGATGAACAGCCGACGCAGGAGCACCCCTGAGACACACGTATTGGCATTTTGAGACCGTCTCCATCAGTCAGTGCTGGTCTGCTTCAGTTCATCTAAAATTGGCTCTTTGTCTCACTGTGATTGTTTCATACTGAAAACCAGTTGAGGTTTGAGCAGAAACCAACGCAGCAAAATATGATAAAAAAAAGTTTGAAAAGTATTTATGACTGCCATCCACGATGAAACGTTAACATTCATATTAAAGTGTAATCATATTTTTAAAATAAATCTTACTTTTAGATCGTGATCCAATTTAATTGTGATCTTATTTGAGCAATGTGGTTGGTCCACCACTGTGGTCCAGACACACCTCAACAGCTATTGGATGGACTGCTGTGAAACTGAGTAAAGACATTCATGCCACCCTGTAATTGCAATCACTTAGCTCTTGCAAGCGCCCCCATCAGGTCAGTTATTTGCTTTCCTTTATGACTAAATGCCTGCAATTCCCACAAGCCTCAGCTGTACTTCGTGGTTCGTGTGAATAAGCAAAATAAGCAAATGTTAGCATGCTAACACACTAATAAACATGGCAAACATTATATAGTACCTGCTAGATCAACATCTAAGCATTGTCTCTGTAAGCATGTTAGCATGCTAGGGTTAGCATTCTTGTCTTGGTTGTGAATCTTTTTGTTCTTTATTCTTCAGTTCAATGTCTGTGAAAAAAACATGATTATTTTTTGTTTGTTGTTCCTTAAACTTAAGTGAGGCACAAATCTGAGTCAACCATCCAGCTCATCACAGTCTCGGTTTGTGGCTGTATCATTCCCCTTAAAGACAGACAAAAGAGATCAATCCTGAACTGCTCTAATGTCTTTTTCCTGTTTTTCTCAACAGCCCAGGCATCAGTCATGCACAGCCTCCAGCGTCAAATCATCGACATGAATTCTGCTTTTTAATGGCGTGAAGGTGTCCGGTCTATGGCAGAACGCTTCATGATTCAGTCGGAGAATGAGTGGAAACGCTGCTGTGCTCAAATTGGAACCCAGGACTTTGCTGCTATTGCACCCTCTTCAGTACCAGGCCAGCAGAGTGGATTACCTCTAGCGGTATGTATCTGCATCCATAAGTGCTGGATGAGAGCATGCCATCTTCTGTCGGACCGGATGATGTTCTGCAATTTTAGAGTCAAGTGTTCTTCTGTTTTGAGCAGAGATGACACAATATGCTTATGGGATTGTCTGGTGTAATTACATCACCGCCGGGAGTACCGGGTCATTGCAGGCTGTCTGAGGGAACAAACGGAAAAAAATAAATAAAAACACTCACAATTTCAACTGCAGGCGTGTTGAGCCCCGGCCACGGACAGCTGGTGCGAGCTAAAGGCTCAGCGAATACAGAAACAGTTATACTCTCTGACCTGAAAATGAACCTTGCCTGCGTTTGCCTGTAGCTGCAGTGCCGTCAGTCACAGTTTTGATCCTGAGAATCAAAATCAGGCAGTTGCTTGATCTGTTCACATATGAGCTGCTATACAGCAGCAACGTGTCCAGGGAGTTTCCCTGCCTGATGCATGCTGGGAGACGCTTTACAGTGAAATGGCAGGATCAGAAAATCAATAAATAAATGTCTGTCTAAATTAATCACTTTACTTTATTTACACATGATCCATGTGTTATTTATTACACGTTAAGCACCATTATACATGTGAAACATTCACATTTAAGCCAATGCTATTTTTGAACAGTAACGTGAGATAAAATCACATTATACATGTATATACTTATACAGGAGCATGTCGTTTTCATGCTGGTGAAATGTAAGCAATCACATGGGAAAATGGCAGTTTAATGTGATTAAGTCCGCCTTGAAAAATATCTAAAGATGATTTGTATTCATCTGAGTCAAAGGGCTGATACTGCAGCCCTGCGTCTAAAAGCAAACAAATTATATGAGAAGATGAATTTTTATCATACCAGGGTTTCGCCACATTCATGCCAGCTGAGTGTATTGAATTAGTGCCTGCGAGGTTGGTGACTGAGGCCTTGGCGGCATGTTGCCTTAACGAGAGAGACTGGATTAAAGGGTTCATCTGATCCAGTAAATAAACTCTCCTCCAAATTACTCCAACACCTCCTGAGCACACCACGCCTCACCTCTCCTCTCCAGCAAAGAAAATCAATGTGAAAAAAAATAGATAAATCAATTTTGTGATTAAGGCACTCGCCATAGCTTACTCAGTTTTTGACATTTATATGCTTTTATGAACTGTTCAGAGCATGATTGTAAAGCAATGAAATCATAAAGGTAAAGAATATAACTCGTTTTATCAGTAAATGTCGAACTAGAGATACAGCAGCTTGCTGATAACAGTATCCTCACTTATGCAAATGCATTGTTTGGTGCTGTGCAGCCCCATTGTTTTGTCTTGGTGCTGTGTGTGATCACACACACTGGTCTTTCATCTTCATAAAAATTGGATTATCCTGATTACATCACAGATCAATACTGTTTTGGTGCCACAGAATGGATTCTAAGCACAGCAGACTGCTTAAATCCTTTAACCTCGTCCTCATCCGCTGAGCTTGTTTCTGGTGTTTTCCTTCCCACATGCGTCACAACTGTTCAGTATCTTCGACTGAACTTTTAAATTATTTGACTCTATTAAACCTTGGAGTTACATCTTCTACTTGGTTTTAATCCAACAGACGAACCCTCTGCCAGCTAGATTAATTTAATTGAAACTCAGAGGTGTCCGTCCATCAGGCTCTGCATTTCTTTGAAAAGGCAGCAGGAGCAGCATTTGAATAAAGAAAAGCAAGATGACAGAGCTACAGCCAACACTATCTCCTCCCCCCCACCCTTCATTTAGTTTATACTGTCAACTCACAGTACATGGCAGAGTTTACAGAGTGGGACAGGGTATTAACTTGCGCAGCTTTGGATGCTGGCTCTGAATGAAACTGCTTTATCAGCTTTCCATCAAATTTCCAGCCACCGCTTCACTCCTGCTTACACGACAGGTGTCCAGCAGGATCCAGTCCACCGAAGAACATGCAGACACTTCTGAGCATCTCAGATAAAATGCATTTCTCACTGTGCAATAGGAAGGCAGTGACCAGGCCTCTGAGTCAGCACATGCCTGCCACTCATCATTGCTATCATCAACTAGCCCCCCCCTCACTAGCTTAACCTGAGGGCTGGAAGATTGCTTGAGATACCTGTCACTTCAATTGTGGTCACACAAGAGGATGTGCATTTACTGCTCTCAGCTCTGGACCACTGTATATGTTGGCACTTACCACTGACCCTCCTCTTTACAAGCTGTTATTGTTATAATGAAAATAGAGCAACATGTTTATTATAGGAGTTGTATAAGAGATAGGGAAGCCTTGGAACAAATTTCTGGTCATTTATAATATTTAGCATTCAGTTCTTCTCCAAAACTCTGGCAAAATCTGGGCATTTTGCTGCTACAGGTATTCAGTAGAGGGGGCAAGACCTCAATCAGCCACCTCACTAATGGTTCAGTCTATAAACCAGCACAAAAAATTAAAACCACCAACATAAACCATCATGTTATGAACACAACATCATCGTACACTCACTAATGCTACAAAGTGACTTTTGCATTTTGGAATATAAACTTAACAAACCAATCACAAAGCATGCCAATGTTGCCATAGAGACCAGGTTATGCTGAGGCAATAGCAGCGATAACATCATTACTGCAAACCATAATGTAAGTGTAATATAAAATGCTAGTCTATCTTCAAACCTGGATCATTGAGGTGAGTAAAATAACAATTCCTGACATTTACTTCACAAAACCAGATTCACAACAAGTAACTACACAAAAACTTGGGACTTTTGGTCGATATCCTTCTGGAGGTGGCCTTCAAACCAAAAAGCAGATAAGTTTGTAAAACAAAAATAATGTCCTGGAGTATGCTGGCGTTACAATTGATTAAAGTACCAAACATCAGCTGGCAGCCTCAGCCACAGCAATGATTTCCTTCACAGTTCTGCACATTTACTGTGTGCTGTTCACTTAAGGACCACAGCTGTAAGAGCACCCAAGGGAGGAGCCTCCCATACAGTTACTGCTAAGAGTGTCATTTACCCTTTTCACACAGCTTACCACACACTACACACACAGAGGTCCGCTGAAATTACACAAGGTTCAGTCCTGGTCATGAAGAAATTGGAATAACCCTCTGAAGCGGATTTTTCCTGCTGCAAAAAATATAATGTTCCTTGTATGTGTTTGCCTGCTTGACCAGTGAAGCTGAATCTGAGAGAACACAAAGCTGTAGCCATGACAGCAGACAATGCCTCAAATAAGGATGCTGCTGCAAAGAAGCAACAAATTGCACAACGTGAATGCTTCGCACACATTTTCAGCCTGGCAGCCCAGGAGATCTACACAATCAGCGGGGAATTTCAGCCTCTTTCTGGCCTTGATGCCCTTTTTGGAGGTTGTATGCCCATCAGCCTCTGTGGCCCTGTTGCAAAACTCTCTGCCTGTTCTGGCTTTCCCTGCCTGTCTAACTCAAAGGTGGGCCCCCTTTGTATTATCGGCTGCTGCCTTTGTTGGAAATTGTGGCAAAACTATGTCGCCTTTTATCAGACACTGCTTTGATGTGCTGAAATGCAGAGTGTAAGCATGTAATGGCACGTAAGAGTGGAGGCAATGGGGCAATGACACAGTCACAATTTCTGCGACATCAAAGAAAGCAGTGAATTGCCGTTATTCGTGAGGCAAACGAATGTGTGTTTGTAATGAGAGCTAGGTTAGCTTAACCTCTTATCATCCCTGTAAAATTATCCTAAAACACCTATCCAAGGCAGACCCAGAGTAAAATGAAATCAGAAATCACTCTAAGTGCTACAGGTGTTGAGTAATAGAAGTTTGAACACACTGATCCTGAAATTTATTAGCTGAAAACACCATTTTTCTAATGGTATCTTTAGCCATTATCCAAAAAAGGACATTTATTAGATTTATCTCTCTCTATTCTTATATTCAGGCATCCATATTTAGGTCATCTATATTCATATTTTGGGTATCTATAATCATGTTTATGCTCTATATATTGGACCATTTACTATATTTATCATATCAAACCCTGTCTAATATCCATATTTGTACTGAATTCTTTTATTTAGCTGTAAATTACCCACTGAAGCAGCGTGTCCTCGTTTTCGGAATTTCATTGGCTATATGACATGCCAGTCATCTAAACAAGTGCTTGCAATTGATCTTTACTCAAAAGGAGACTCTCAGCAGAGACTCCTCAATGCTTGTTGGCAAGAAAAGTTTTTGTGCAGAACATTATGATGTCACAGAGAGGTCGACCTTTTGGATGCAACATGTCATCATTCATCATTTTATGCTATGAGACACTCGTGTGAAATTTCGTCATAATTAGCGTAGAAAATCTTGAGTCATGCCCAAAAATATGTTTTGTGAGGTCACAGTGACCTTTGGCTTCTGATCACCAAAATCTTGGTGAATCATGCGAACAGGTTTCCATTGCAGTTTAAAATCAAGCTTCGAAACAGAAATATTGCCAGATATCTGAAATATCACCAGTTAAATTCAGGCACGGCAGCCGGTCCCTCAGACGGCTCAGAGGAATCAACATGTGACGGCGGCATCAACGGGCCATGACGGAGCCCAGCAGCAGGATATGGTGCATTCAAGAGCATGAAGTCCGACTCTGAAAGAAAAAAACTCACTCTTGCCCAAAACCTTTAGCACACAGTTGACAGCCATCATTGGTGGTTGTCAAAAGTCATTTTTTTGGGCAAAAAAAAAGGAAATCGCTAGACTGGCTGAGAGAAAGTGGGAGTAAATTGCAACACTATATCATAACATAACTGAAGGCACAAACACAGACTGATGATCGAGAACAGTGCGTACGAATCTGAAGATTTTTCTTTAAACGCGTCTTTACTGTTTCTCTCAAAGTCTCCGTCATAAACCATTAAAAGCAGAGCAGGGACAGTTTTCTTGCTCCTAACAGCACAAATCTTTTATAAACTCTATTGTCTGTTATCTCAGGCTCTGAATCAGTGCAGATGAGGGGTAGAGGTACCTGAGAGAGCTGAGTCAGTATCTGCTTGAGATTAATTTACTCCCTCAGACCACAGATGGATTTCAGAGACCGCTGGCTGCTTTTCAACGCCATTACACCCGGCTCCAAATGTCACATTCACAAGGTGAAAGAGGGAAGATCCACAGAGCTTTCAGACTAATTGGCGGCTTTATGAGCACAACAGAAAGAGAGGGCAGTCCCCCTTTAACAGCCGCCGACGAGCCTCCTGACACAACATCCCTCCACAGGACGCCAGCTGCTCGGCTTTGATTGGAGCCAGAAATAAACCTTAACGTGACTCTCCTGTCCTCAGTTTCCACCTGTGAACATCCTGTCTAGGAACACGGGTGGGATGGCTGGAAAAAAGTCTTCAAAAAATCCCAAATGTGAATATTTGATTCAGGGATGAGACTTTCTTCTTAAAGTTCGCGAAAGACCACAAACGGCAAACGTGTTCGTCCGTCTCTCAATACGTTCCGACCAAAAAACAGGTCACAGATAGATCCTTTCATTTTTTAAAACTAGGCTTCAAACTATGGCGCCCTCAATACCCCCCTGAGCATCACTTATGCACAACTCGGTCAGGTTAGCAACAACAAATATGCAAATTCCAATTAGACTTGGTTAGGATTCTTTTGCCTTTATTGATAGTGGCAGAGTGTAGAGGGGGGACGACATGCAGCAAAGGGCTGCAGGTCAAAATCTAACCCAGGCTCCTGCAGTATGGACACGGCCTTTGGTACACAGGGTTCATGCCCCACCCGGTGAGCTGCCCCAGAAGTACTTGGTTAGATTTAGGACAAAATGAAGGTTTGGGCAGAAATAAGTTGATTAGTTAACTGTATTAACTTACATTATTCCATTCAGTATATATATTTATTTACATTCTTTAACGTACATATAAGTCCTGTGCTTGACCCCACCCATCCACCCCACCTTTCTTCATAACCTCCTCCTTTCCACATAATTACTATGGCCACTAGAGGTCACCACCGAGCAGTAAGCGAAATACGGGTCACAGTAACGCGCTCGCACAGACGACCTGCACGTCCGTTTATCTGGTGAGGTTATTTGAGTGGAAGTTAACACCATCTGAGTGTTGACTGGCAGTTTCAATAAGCTTTCACTGAAGAATGAGGTAAATTGTGTTCATCCTTGAATAGATGTGGCTCATAAATGAAATTTTAAAAGCAGATAATTGAAATGTGGCCTGTTTCTCCTTGCAGACTTTTTCTTTTTTACTTACATTGTAAATATGAATTGAAATATAAAGGCTTTTCATTTATCTATCTCTGTCGATGAATTAAGCCCAGACACGTCTCTCTCTCCAATCGCAGCTTTTGACCTTGTGCCACCGTCTAAATGATTATTATTGCCATATTCCTCGGGAGGCATTTCTCACAGAAAATAGCCACTGGCAGCTTCTACTGATGATGTAGTTGTAGAGCTTTATAGCATGAGAGATTGTTTTTCTGGATTTACGGCCGGACGTGTCCGAGCCGGTGCCTCATCCTGCTCGGATCTACTTTGTGTCATGACTCTCCACACCCCCTCCCCGAATTTACTGATGTGTTTTTTTTCAGGCCTGTCTCAGTGTAAGATGAATGGTCGGACGCAGGGGGAGGGATCCTGCTTCACGTGGCGGACCATGCATGCCGCTAACATGATTATTCACTAAATCACTGTTCGATGACATTGTCAGCGTTCGAGCCACCGTGCAGGGGAGGAGGGGACTCCACAGACATTCACTCCTTCACGCTGCACGTTATGTTGTGAAAATGCTCAGATATTTGTTGAAATGGTGGTGTAAGTTGATCACGAGCAGAAAATGTCCACAAAAGACAAATAAGAAAGTTAAATCAATCATAACTTAAGATTTGTGTCTATGTTGCTTCTCAAAACTGACACATTATTGTCATACAGTCCCTAACATTTGCAGTGCGGTGGAATATAATCCAATACAACACTGAAAACTGCAGCCTCAAAAATGACATTTGACTTGAATCAGTACGTCTGTAACAAAGTGAGAACAATTAAAGCTTAGAAGTGTCACATTTATTGCAGAGCTACATTAGATTGCACTATATTGTGCAGGCCATGTCTATGAGGCCATGACAGTGTTAGACAGTGTTAGATTCTGTTGCTTTAATAATTCATACTGTATACGTGTTATCTACGTCTCAGACCTTTTTCACAGTTTCTTTTGTGATTGCGTCATTTGCGTCACAGGGAGAACCTTTTTTTTAAGGTGACTTTGGGGTATTTCTGCTTCAAGGGATCATGAAAGCAAAGAGGAACAGGAACGCTGACAATGAGTGAGGTGATAACATGCGGCAGTGCTCCGAGGCCAAACTGAATCTGGGATGTCATGGCTACACGCCACCAGAACAGTTCACTTTAATTGCTTTCAATGAAAGAAACAGACGCTCAGATGGCACATGGTCTCAGCCGTTAGACTCTGAATCAGTTGGTTTTTGATTGGACTAAAATCCCTGGGTTCTCAGTGGCACATGGCTGAAAACTGCTGAAGCAGAAAAACACCAATTAATCTGTTTCTCTGTGTTTTTTCTTTCCTCTCTGTGACACTGACTCTCTCAAATCTCACTTTAAAGACTTTTTTCCTCTGGCAACCCACAAAAAAAGTTAAGAGAGTGAGAAATAAAGTTCTGTTGGACAGCTGCAATTAAACCACCGGAAAGACAAAAAAAAAATGCTTTCTACGAGTGTATGGTGCGTTTGCTAGATTTCAGCTCATTTCAGCTTCGATGTCTCCTAGTGTTTTATTCATTAATGTATTCATTTAGATATTTAATTTCTTGTAATCTAATAAAACATTTTAGATTGTGTTCATTTTGTTGAGTGCTTGGGGTACATATTTATTCTAGTTTTATCCACTTCTTTATTAGTTAGTTTTCTTCAGTTTTTATCAAAAAATAATCAAATCACATGAAATACAGATTATTTCATGTGATTTGATTATTTTTTGATGTTGTTATATTTTTCTGTATTTGATTTGTTAATTTATGTAATTTGACCTCAGCATTTCCAACCCAGCAGCCCTGTTTTTTTATGTCTTGGATGTTCAGGAAAGCTTAAAGGTGTTATTAGAGAGTCAGAGAAATGTGTTATTTTTCTTTGAATTCCCATATAACGTCCAGCCAGCAGCCAGCGGCACATGTGTATTTATATTTCCCCCGTCTGCAGCTTTATATCTCAGAGCCCGGGAAGCCCACAGGCAGTTAGGTGCATCTGGCTGGAGACACACTGAATTCAATACTGAGCAAACCATCCAGGACGGAGTGTGTGTAACATCACTTCACTCTGATAAAAAATGACTTTTCCCTAAATCAACCATTTTCCGTTCAACAAGGGGAAGAAAACAAGCGTGGACACCCGTAATTTTTGGCTTATTAATTTCCCTTTCAAGTGAAAATTCAGAACATGCTGGGTTGAAGCTACCAAACCAGCTGTCACTGGAAGCTCTGCCGCTGTTTTTGCTCCCAGAAGCCTCCCCAGGACGTAACCCTGAACATGTGCTGTGCCGCTCCTCAAACCATTCGTTCTGGTACATTCTCAAGAGAAACCCATGGTCCAACATGAATCACACCTGTGTGCTTTTCCTTTCAGAGTCCATCCTCTGTGTAATCATAAGTGCATCAGAGGAGTGTGGGTGGATGTCATTAAGTGAAATATTGACATAGATTTGAATTTATAATGGTCCAGAGAGAGATAATTGTTAGTGCTGCAATATTGCATGAAACTTCTATTAAAAAAACTTTTATGTATAATTACATGATTTATCCTTTAGAAAAGTGAACATTTTTGAGAACCGCTGCACAAAGTGAAAGCATCTGTACACCTCATCTCAATTGCAAACAACTCAGTTATTGTAAACTTTCAGTCTGAGCTCATGCTTTGACTTTTTGCTCAAATGACCAGTGAACCGTCTGACCCAGACCGTATCACACTGACTACATTGTTGCCGTTGTGTTATTATCCTGTCAGTCATCTACGTAAAAAGACTATTTTACAATTAATTAGCAAGGCCACCCAGTTACGACCCCATCACCTTCTCCTCAGCTCCATGCCCCTGAAATAAAAGCCGAAAAGTGGCGAAGTTCTACAAAGCGTGGGTCAAACTGTGTGTCATCCGCTAAGTGCACTTTTCAAACATTTATTAAGCGCTGCTCTGATGCAGACGAACACAGCTCAGTTCATTCTGCTGTGTTTGGTGAAGTCAAATAAAAGTGTCTGGACTTAACTGAAGTTAATAATGTTGCTGTTGGTTTTCACTCCAGTCAATTTTCTCAGGAACCCTGTCCGAATGTCGTCTTTGTTCTCCACACAACTGAAGCATCATAAATTAGCCTTATGCGCCACGGTACTTTCGTCTCTCTGTCCTCCTTGTGTCTGTCCAGCATGAGCCAACAGGTGCATCTACGGGCCTGTTTTCCCAACTTTAAATCAAATCACATTTTCTCCAGCAATTAATCAACACAGACTTTGTGCCATGAGCCAAAGGGAGCACACGACGTCCCACCGTGCAGTCATGAATCAAAGAGATAAAACAGCCGTGGTCAGCACTTACCTGTGCCAGGGCTTCATTAACCCCTTATGTGGGACCGCATTTATTCCTCCTGCACCATTTTACCCAGAAACCACCCAGTGTTCCACCGCTGCTGCCCCAGGTTTGCTGCGCATGAGCTTGTTTGTGATATGACTACACATCACTTTGCTTAAGAATAATGCAGAAATAATAAACGATATCATTTGAAATGTATTTAAACCACGATACCATTTCAATTCATTTTGCACCTGAGGGATCCATGCTACTAAACAAATTTGCATTTGATCAAATTACCGCAAAGTAGTTGCTACACAGACCCTCTGGGACCCCGGGCCCCACTTTGCCCAGCTGGTAATCCAGACCTTCCTTCCCATCACCGTTGGTGTTGTGCATTGGGGTTATCGTTGCTTCATTCTTCCTTGTTGTGCAAACTCAACAGCTTGCTCCAAACACTAATGGCCGCAACAGATGTGATGCATAACCCAAATGGGCTCGTGCAGATTTTCCCGGTCAGACGCAAAACAAGCTCATAGTTGAAGACATAAAACATGTAAACAATATCACAGCATGGAAACAGTCTTTCAAAACGTCATGCAGTAAACAATTCGCTTTCTTCTGATATGAATGGTGTTTTTGTGCTTCCTCTGTGTATTTCCACATTGCACAATGGATGTGTGTATCATTTATTGCCTGTTTATGGGAATGAACTCTTCAGTATAACGTGGATTATTAATCAGTGAGATCGTCAGCAGTGCAGAGGTTTATTCAGTCATATGTAATCAGCTCTTTCTGCTGTTTGCTGTTGAATTCAGGGCTCATATTTGCGTGTAAAAATTTCACAAATGCCTCCTTTAAAAAATAATAATGGCTTTCAATAATTATATGAATGTGCCGAACAAACGTTCAGAGCCAGCTCGAACAAAGGGAGGAAGCCATACTCAATGCTCGGAGTCCGTTCCAAGAAGTGAGACACAGATTAATCACAGAAAACCTGCAGAGCCTTTGTGTGAAGAAATGAATTCGTGGCATGCATGGCTCAGCGAAGGCAAATACTTTGTATTTAATATGCTAATTGAATAGGTTCCCTGGCAGCCAGGTGACATTGTCGCTTACTGCTTCTTCAGGATGACAATGCAGAGAGTCTTATTCGTTATTTGCGATGAAAACATTTACTGAGCCTAAGAGGCTTATGTGCACTAAAAAAAAAATGTGATTGAAGTATGTATCAAACACACACACACTCCAGTGCACTCACTCACTACTCTGCAGAAGGGGGATGCATGATGTGAAGAGAGATATCCCTGGAGATTAAAACAAAAACAGTGCCGCCACTGTCACAAATTGACATCTGTAACGAAGCTTCTTGAATACCTGTTGATCCCAGGAGAAATACGACCAGGAAGGTACGAGTATTTCTGGTGGTTAAATAAGTCATCGGCGTTTCTGATCCACTTAAATCAGACGAATTAAGGGACGGCGACGCGGGTGAGAAAGTGTAGGGATAAGACTACACTCCATGTGAGGGTGACTCTCAGGAATGTGTTATTCAGCGACTGTCTCACCGCTCAAACTCACGCAAGGATAGGATTCATCACGCCGGATTCCGCCTGATTTTGAGAGGATTTTGTCGTGGCCGACCAATTACTGACCTCGTGGCTGTTGGGAGCAAGAATCGGGCGTCTTTACCCGTGTTGTGTGACATGCTTCACGACTTTGGGACGCCCCGCGACGCCCCGACAAAAAGACTAGCACGTCAGAATTGTTCCTGGGCGTTGACCAATCAGGTGCTCTCTCCAGAGTGAAATATCATTTACTACATGGACTAGCACAAAATGTTGTGCAGACATTCATTGCATCCTGATGACTTTTTACACACCTTCCTAAAAAGGGAAATGAGGTTATCGCTGGAATCATCGCAAGCATTTTATTTTACCTTTATCTTCTGGACTTTCCGCGGGAAAGAATTAAAAGTGTAGTGAGTTTATGTTTTAAAGTAGCAAGTTCGCTTCTTTTCATGCATAAATATGCACATTCAGGGAGAAGTGCGTTGAAGTTGTGTGTCGCAGGGCCGTAACGTTAGCTTGTCACACTTACTAGACTGTATTTGCTAAGATCCACGGCACTGAAGAAGCTAAGACCCTCTTCAGGTTAAACTACAGTCATTAAAATAAGCGCTATCAATAAAGGATAAGGCGAACATTAGCTTTTATGATTCTTCCTGTCAACAATACCATGAAATTGAAAAAAACAGCAACTTGTTTTGTCAAATTCCTTAATGAACTGCAAAAATGCCATTTTTAAAAACTCCATTTAACACAATTTCATCTGGTTAGTAAAATGAGGAAACACAGAGGCTGAACCTGAGGATTAGAAAACCCACCACCATCGCTGACCCTGCTTCCTCCTATGCAGTCCAGCATGTTTGTGTGCGGGGGCTGTTTTGACTGCAAACTTCCCTGATTGGGATGCAGTGTAACCTTTAAGGCCCTGCACGCCGATTACTCACCCGCCAGGTGGCATGTTTCGAGTATCACTAAAACACACCAAACAAGTGACAATCCAACACCTTCATCTGAAAACGTTCTGTGCTCGAAATCTTTGACAACCAATTCGCTCCCTCTCCTTTTCTTTCACAGGAACACAGGGCAGAATATGCATCCCAGCCATTTCACTGCACAGATGTGTTACAGGCAGCACATTTGGTCACAGACATGGTTCATAATTGAAGACCCGGGAGGTCGGCCCAGTGCGTACTCTGCTGGAGGAAGCAGCATCCACTTCTCTGAAGGAGATCCTGCCCAGAGGCAAGCCAGACTGCTGCTGCACCATGCACGGCTAAAACCAGACAATCAAAACTGATAAATTATCAGACTGGCGGGGTGTAGAAGCTCTGCTGTGGAGAGGACACTCTGTCTTTGTGCTGTCATTAAGCAACAGCTCAGTCAGTGCACAAAGGGTTAAAGCTTATTCAAGAATTAGAGAGCAATCCCAAGGTTCTTGTTTCAGAAACGCTGGTATCAGTGTATCTGAACTATTCAGCTGCATGGCAGGATGAGAAGACAGCAGATCCACATGCAGAGACCTCATCCAGACTTCATGAAGTAGGTCAGTGAATGTTTCATGACAGAACAGTGGGTATGACTTAATGCCCACCAGAGGACGTGTGCTGTGCCGCTGGGAGTCTGCCAGTGTTTCTGCTGTGTGAGTCAAAGTCTTTGTCTTAAAACACTCCTGACAAACCCCTGCTTACCATAGATTAACACGATTTTTAATATCAATTTCATGCTTACTGAATAGCCTTAGTTACTATCAACATTATAGTTTTGGGTTATTTCCTTTGCTAATTTATGCTGCTTATTATTCTTAACAGTATACAGATAAATTATTGCAGAATTAACTTCACTATAAATACAATAGATGTCTCATTATTTATAGCACTTTAACAATCATTCTATTTCCATATCTACATGTGTACTTGCCAAAGAGTTTTGTCGTTTGATAATCTTTTAAACCGGTGCTTACCTCTGCTGATGTATTCTCACTAAATGGGGTGGTATTATTTCTTAACTGAAAGGTTTGTCTGAAGTTGCCCTTGCAGTGTAGACGATGGAATGCAGTGCCCTTCCAGTGAAGAAAACATGATGCAGTGTGCTTTTAGATGCCCTCCAGTGGAGTAAAAGCAACGCAGCGACATATAGGCTGTCCTATATCCTAGAAGAATGAATGGACCATAAATGTATCCTTACATGCAGCAGGTGCCTTTTTGTTTTCTCCACCCCAACCTTCAAACAGCCTGAGTCCGCCACTGCTCTCTGCAACCTCAGATATATATATTTTTTTCAGTTTCAAACTTAGCTCCAACCAACAGATTTCATGCAGCTTCATCTGCAGCCACAAAAGGTTTTATACAACTTTTCTTCGCTTATGTACGAGCACACAGAAGCAACGACAGGATGATTTTTATGTTGTTGTGTGGAAAATGACTGTCAGTAATGTGCTTGAGTATGATATTCATTTCCAAAGGAGAGTAGGACAGAGACTGATAGTAATGGCTCTGAAGATGCTGCGCACGTTTAAAAGAATCTGTCATGACCGGGTTTTTTCCGCTGATGGTCCTTCACTGTCGACCAGCAAACATCAGTGTCAGTCCACAAAGCGAGCATCATTAGTGCTCCTGAGCCTGGAGCTCTGGTGAAAGGCCTTCATTCATACTTCAGACTTTTAAAGCATGACAGTGATAAATGACATTTTCATGTTTTACACTTTGGAAAGTAGCTTTGGCACTTTTACACCAGCACTGAGGGACATTTCTGCTGTCCTTCCACTCCACTACAGTTCAGAGGAAAATACTGTACTTTTTACTATATCTTAATGCATCTGTAATAATAATAATAATCCAAAAATAGAATGTAGACACAACATAACACTGACCAAGGGCCATTCGGCATAACAAGCACTTCTACTTTAAAGCACATTCTACTGATAACAAGAAAAAAATGTTTCAGAAACAATGCATGTCCTGTTGAACTTTACAAATAAACTCTTTAATGGAGTTTGTTCCAGATTAATTAGCAATAAAATGTGTTGGCAATTTGTTTTTAAATCAACACACAAGTTGTCATCATAGGAAACGGCCAAGTACAAAAAACACAAAACTTTATTTACAAAGCACTGTCTGTGAGAATTTTAACATTACAAGCACATGTAGCTAATGGTGAAATAAGCTCAATCAAAACTCAAATCAGCTACATTTAAAGTCGGTTTAAAAACAGAAATAATTTCACATATCCAAGTCTTTTTTTAAACATTTGGGCGTTTGGTCGTGTTTTTCAGAACTTGTGGCTGCTTCTTCAGCCGCCATTCAAGGTGACTTTAGTCTGAACTTTCTGCAAATATTCTGGTGAAGTACAGAACTGCAGGCTGTGCTGTGATGTTCTGGATGCTGTAAGCATGGCCTGTGTGAACAGAACAGTCACATCAGTAAAAAAACAAAAAAAACAAGCACTATTCATTTTCAGAGATATACATCTAAATCTGCAAAATCACCACTTAAAGGTCTGTCATCATTTGTGAATGTGTATTTTTAAACGTCCCAACTCCCTTAAGGAGAAGAAGTAATTTAATGAAATACAACTGAGCATATTCACTCTGCCTAAATAAATGTAATAATGTCATATTCTTACCACATGGCACCATATAGGATTGTCCTGGATGGTAGCGGGACACACGGCCGTTGATGGTCACACTCACAGAGCTTGTTAGTAAATTAAAAACCTTTAAAAAAAAAAAAAAGAACAATAAAGACATGAATAATAAAATGCTGGATTTCAAGATCTCTGGTGAACAAGAGGACAGAGAGGGAGACATGACAAAAACAACAGCACAATCACATGAGAAGTAAGAGTGAGACGTGTACTGACTGTTGTGGCGCTGTGATCCACCCACAGAGGCTTCTTCATGTAGGAGCCCAGCAGGATTTTTCCATTACAGATGGAGCCACAGTTCAGGTCCACCTGGAAGCCGAGAGCTCTGCCTTGATGGAAGTACCAATCAAATTGGTCTGGAGCGATCTCAGGGCCGTCTGCGACGATATTAAACAGCATTATTACAGAATTATTGGCCGACAATTACTCATGTTTTATACCCTTTCGTAAGAATTACATGATGATAACAGAAAGTTTTGATTAAAAATATGTTGTAAGCACAGATAAAACGCAAAATCTAATTAAACTCGACAGCTGAGATATGAAACGATGTATTACAGAAATCATAAGCTGTATCCGTGTGATTAAGATTACTTTGCATTTTATCTTAGACATACACACTGTCCTTGCCTTACTTCCTGGTTTGCTACGATTTCACTTACAAATTAAATTTTATTCTTTTTTTTTACCAAAACCATTGATATGATTATGGTTCAGTCACAGAGTGTCTTGAAAGACTTGCATACAAAAAAGGAAAAGGGAATCTAAATAACACTGACAGAGAATATGACACACTTTTCTTCTGGGGCCACGTTAAAATTGTGCACCTCCAGAAAGTATACACACGATAAAGTCTCTGCAAATCCATCTATAAATGCTTTAAAACAGTGGCTTTTGACATTATATTTTCTTACTGTCGACAGTGGTAGACCAGAGACTCCTAAACCACTCTGTGAGGTTGGCCTTATCCTTCGGATGTAAGATCAGTGGTTTGAGAGGAGGAGCACACAGATCTGATGCAGACAGAACAGCGTGGACTGTGGATGATGGCAGATCTGGAACAAAGCAAAGACAAAAGTAGAATTCAATCATTTTTTAAAAAAAGGATGGTATCAGAAATGCACAGTTTTCACTATTTAGCACACAGACAATGAAACGAAGAACAACTATTGTCATTCAAGTCGGTCGAGGTTAACCATAGATCCAGTAGAGGGAGCTGTTTCACCTGGTGAGCTACATATCCAGAGGTCAAAGGCCTGGCTGCTACATTTTTAATTCCTCACAGAAGGTGAAGGGGCACAGTGTCAACACTGCAGTGTGGTGACACACATTTTGCAGTCAAACATGGCGTCCATCCAAGACTGAGCTCACACTGACATTTCTCTCTCAATGAACATTATATTTGAGCTTCTGCTGTTCCCACTCCTGCGTTACAACCCTCCATTTACATGAACATTGTTGTGCTCTCATACTGTGCCAGAGATTTTGGTCTACTTCTTCGTGAAAGTGAGAGGGAAAGCCAGTGTTGACGCCTGAAATCACTTAATTCTTTACATTTTTATTCTTGATCTATTAAAGTGTACTTGTAGTATATCAATGTTTATTCCTTATTAACAATACTTGATCAAAGGACTCATGTGAAATGTGTGTTCCCATCACAAAATGTGTATTTTTAGGGGGATAAGGATAAATGTGTACATACTCAAGTCTTCACTCCCCTCGTTCTGTTGCAGCTCAATCATGGAGGATGGTCCACTTCTGAGTGCTCTTGACCTGCCAAAAAATGTTTAAAAAAAACATGACTTTTAAAGACAATAGGAGGGAAAGGTTAAGGGTGTCAACATTTGGACTTCCCCTTACATGTCATCTGACTGACAGTCGTGGTCCTGTGGGGCCTCATGGTTGGGAGGGCTGTAGGATTCACCAGCATCTGTACTGAGAACATCAGCCTTGCAGAGTGTTGTTGGGTCAGTAACAGTGATGTCTACAGCAGGACGTGCTGTGACTTTACGGCTGTTATTCTGACCGGCTTCTCTGCTGCTGATCACAGTCGGGGTCTCTGTGGCTGAAGTGAAAATGTCTTTAAATGTGGCCAGAGAGCGTTTGACAGTCCTTGGAGCTGACAACGGAGGAGGCACAGGAGCTCCCCCTAGTGGTTTTGATGAGGGAGAAATATTCTGCTTAGATCGCTTTTTTCTTTCCTTGCGAGGTTTGGGCTCTTGCTTCTGAGGCTGTGAGGAGATGCTGTCCACATCCATAGACATGCCATCAACCATCCACCAGTCACTGGGAGGTTTCCTCCTCCGTTTCTCCTGTACTGCTGCCCTGAGCTGCTCCCGAGATCCTCTGGGAGAGTCCGGCGCCGGAGTGATGGACATTTTATCATTAGGTACATGATGGTATACTCTTTGAAATACCAGATCCCCTGTAAAAAAAAAAATCAAAGCTTATTGGTTGGTATAAAGGTATTATTTATACCTCACACAGAACTGAAAACAGAATTCAGCTGTAACTTAAAATGTTGAAACATGAGTGTAAACAAACCCTGAACTTAACCAGTGGTGCAATGTAACCAAGAACATTAATTCAAATTCTATACTTATACTACACTATACTATAACTACTATTATTTATACTATACAATATAAAGTACAAGTGCCTTAGAATTGTACTTAAAAGGTGCACTTTTTTCATACTTTGGCTCCACTAAATTGCAGAGGCAGTTTTAGTTACTGGGTGCTTTGCAGATTAAGCTTTTACATTAGACACACAATAGACCTAGAAATTACAATGCACTGTTATAGATCAAACCAGTGGCTCCCAAATCTGGCTTATAACTGATACACCAAAGAGACATTTAAACTTTCCAGATGGTTCCATTTAGATATTTGTATGAGGCTGAAAGAGGTAAAAATGCACAATGATGCAACAGTATTAACAGTTTAACTGTCATATCTAGTAATTATTCAGTCACAGGGGCCGTTTGCCAGCAGTACTTTACTGTTCAAGCACATGTTGTTGATAATTCTTGTGTACATATACTTAAGTAGGAATTTAAATGGCGAACTTTTACCGGTGATGGAGTACATTTAACGCTGTTGACCTTACCAGAGTTATGGCTGTGGTCTCTGTGTGTAAGGTCTAAAGGGCTTGACTGTACAGAATCCAGGTCCTGGTCCTCCTGCTGCTGCTCTTCAGTCTGCCCCTCCTCAAGCACATCAAATACTTGTTCTGATGCTTTCTTGTCTGGTGCATCTCCTCTTTTATTTCTGTTTTTGTGCCATTTGGTTTTCTTGCCTTTATTTGTGTCCTGGCTGGCTGAGGGTGCAGGATGTGTCTGATTTCTTCTCTTTAAAACTCTGCCCTTCTTGGACTTTACAGGTGGTGGCACTGCTGCGCTGGCCACTTTGTTGCTCTGCTTGGACTTCTTCACTGAAGGCTGGCTCTCTGTAACCTTTGTTTCCTCTGTGCTCTGAGTGCAGCTCAACCACCACTCTCCAGTCTGCTTCCTTCTCCTTTTCCCAAGAATCTGACTGTCTTCAGAAGAAGTCTCTTCAGACACAACTGGTAGTCTGTTTCGTTGATTTTTTGCATTCATTTGTGCTTCCGAATTCATGAGTTCTTTGTCTGTGGGGAGAAATAAAAAACATGTAACATGTGGTATATATATTAATGAGATGCTGAACATAACGCATCCATTTTACACTGAAACTCTGAGAGAAATATTCATTTTCATTGTTATTTACTTGAATAATTTGTTTTAATTACATGTTCCTATTGCAACTTATTATTTTTATTTTTCATGCATTTTCTATGTTATTGTTATTTGGTGTGGACCACAGGAAAACTTGGAACCACTCTGGAAACTAATTGGGAACCAAAAAGAAATAAATAAAGGACAGCCAGTTACCTGAAAGAGAACTGAGGTGTTCAGCACCTGCCTGCTCCTCACTTTGTCCCCTCGCAGCCTCAACATACGGCATCTCCTTTACTGCACCAGACGCCTGCGTCACTTTTCCGGCCTTCTTTAATGACTTAACCCTGTTCGTCTTGGCATTTCCATTCTCATCTTTTGAAGACTTTGATCTCTTCCTGTCAGAGGATTTCTGAGCTTTCTTGTCCATTTTCACAGAGGGTTTTTCTTCATCTGTTTCCCTGCTAACCGTGTCTTTAGGCTGTTCCTCTGCCTTGTCGCTTTCTTTAGATGGCACCTTTTTGAGTCGTTGTTTCTTTTTGTTTGGTTTCTCTTGTTCCATTAAATCACCTGCAGGAGGGTCCTCAGGACTGCACAATTCATCCATATTATTTCCAGGCTCAGTCACCTCATTCTTTTTTGCTTTCCCTTTGATCTTCTTCATTTTCTGATTGACGGTCTGACTTGCCAGTGTGCCATCTGCCTGTTCAGATTCTTGCTGTTCTTGTGCAGCCTCTAGTGGGCTATCCTTCGCCCCCTTGTCTGTTGAGCTGTCTTTGTCGGTGCTGGAAGTTTTGCTCCGTCTCTGTCTCCTACTGGTGGCAGTTTTACTTGAGATGGAAATCCATAGAGGTGTATCATCCTCCAGAATCAGGAAATCATCCTCTGGCTCAGGAGGAGTGGGTACTTTCACCAGTGACAGACAGTTCCTGGAACTTAAAAACAAATATTAAATTAATTACGCATTATTTTATGTTAAGTACAAGAGCCATTACTTTGTGAACAGCAGGAACACATCACAGCAACAAATTAATAAGGTGTACTCTTATCTCTACTCACGATGCAGGTTTGGGCTGCCCAGCTTCTCTAAGCTTCTGCAGAAAAGTCGTCATATCTTTTCCCACACGGTTGGACACTTCCACAGATGGCTGCCTGTCAACACTTTCTGACTTTTCCTTAGGAGCTGCAACTTCAGGCTCCTGTCTCACTGCTGACATGGGTGGGTCTGTGTTTTCTTGCCTGGGAATAAACAAAAAGAAAAAACAGAACTGACTCAAGTAAGTTCTTATGTTAAATTTAAAAAAAAAAAAAATCACAATACTGTGCTGCTTCATTGGCCCTCTGAACGCCACAACCAATCAGTGGATTTGAAATTATTTTCTTTGAATAAATAAAATTACATTAAATACACCAGTTATTGTAGACTCAAGAAAAAAGAAAATATCATCTTTTTTCAAATTTCCAGCTGTCAATAAGAGAACCATGCGTGAGAATTACCAAATCTAAGCTTAAAATAGTGCTAATTCATTGAAATCACATAGAAGTCACAAAATAAACAGTTTAAACTAACCAGATCCTGACAAATTACAAACACAACACAAAAACATTACATTCTGTGCAACTGCTATTCACACAAATTACTTTTCACTAGGGGTGTGCAATATGAGATCTCCAGCAAAGCTCTTTTTTTTTCTTTTTTTAGGATTTGTGGCATTATAATTGTTATACTGCTAGAAAGACATTTCTGAGTTATCTGTACTTCTGGTTATGACTGTGCTGTTTCCATGCAGGAGCAGGATATTAGATATTTTATACCAACTATTACAAAAATTATGAAATGGGTAGAAAACTACCTGTGATATGGATCCAAATTGAACCTTCAGGTATATCATATATTATTAGCTGATGTTCACTTATCACAAGTATATCCATATATGTCATTGTATCTAAAGTGAAAGCACAAAACTTACTGTAAGTATACATTGAATAGCCATTACTTCTTACCTTGGTGCTTTTCTTTTGCCCTCCAAATAAGCGGTTTCAGTTTTCTTGGGTGTTTTGTCTTTTACTGGATGTCTCTCTTTGCTTAAGAAAGAAGTAAATATACACCACACGCACATTAAGTACAAAATCTAAAAAGGCAAACATCTAAGTAATGAGCACAGGAACCAGAAAAATGAAAATGAAATATTAAAACGCCAAATGGGCCCTGCATGTACTTTAATGGTCACTTGTGTATTAAAATCACTTTGTCTGTATGACTGGACATCTTGGGTTTGCTTAAAGAAATCTTGCCTGGATGAGTATCCAGATCAGACGCATCACTTCAGAAAGGACAGTTGAAAGAAACGTACTGTAAATTAATGATTGAAAATATTCTGACTCCTGACATCACTGTTGACATTAAAATTGTACGCTTTATACAAACAAGCCTGCCAGACAAATCATGGTAAGAATTAATTTCAAACAGCTTATTTACAACACGTCATGAGGCATTAATAATGACTTACGCTTCAGCAACATGCCCATCGTCTTGGGGTTTCTGGGTGAGTATAGGCTCTGTGTTTGCCTCTTCTTGTCCTGCATCTTCACAGGCAAAGAGAATCGGAGCCACAACTCTGTCTTTTCCATTGTTCAGCTCTTCTACACCTTCCACAAGCAAGCGCTCTTCAATAGGGCTGGATGTCTTCACTGGCCTATGGGCTTTGAACGGGGAGTCCAAATCTGCAACATGGAAAAGCAACACTCTTTAACAAGAACAACATTTCTAGACAAGACAAGTGACCAAACATATGTGTGTAAATTTAGAATGGCCAAGTATTTTCTCTGTAAAATACAGGTTTGACTCTCTTACCAATGCCTAGATTAGTACTGGGTGACCTTGTTGCAGGATGCAGGACATCATCTTCAGGAACCTTAAGAGTAACAAAACATACATTCAGAGGCTCTACAAATCTTAAGGTGCCAAAGATTTCCTTATTCAAGAAAGGTAAATAGCACAATACCCATGAATAGATGTAGGGTTGTACAACATATACTGCTCCAATGAGTGTTTCAAAGTTAAGTCAGCACATATTGCTGAAGTTGCAATAAAAATCTCAATACTCTCCACTTAAATGCAAAAAAAGACAATCTTACAGTCTATCAAATGTTGATTTAGAATCTGAACAATCTGTCTGCATTATGAATGAAGTTTCCCACTTTTCGGTACAGCCCTAAATGGATGTACAAGAGCTGCTGAGCCTAAAAACAAGCACTGCTGGCTAAACAGCCCTTTGCCAATAGAGGACATAACAACAGAAAACAGCTACTTATCAGTGGCAAAACAAATAAATACATAAAGAAAAAGAGTGCCTCTCTGATATTTAAGATGCGTCATCTTTGTTATCCAACACTGGAGCAAGAGAGCTTTTGACTACTTACAGTATTTGTTATAGTAGCAGAAGTCCCTGTAACAACTTTCTGTTCATTACCGTGTGACATCTTGGAAGTTTATCCGTTAGGGGTCCTTCCTGTGGGCCTGGCAGAGCCTCTTCCTCACTCTGGTTTGTCCCAGTAGATGGCTGAAGTAGGTCATCATCATTACTTTGCGAGGATGAATCTGGAAAGAATAGCGAAGCATACAGTAAATTAATATGATGAAAATGCAAAACGAACTGCAAAACATTGAAGTTCACACACTCAACTCACCCAAGTCATCAAAAATCTTATCAATGTCTCCCAATGCCAGTGTTGGTGTCCATTGTTTAGATGAACTGAAAACACAAATGGCAGGTTAATACCAAAGGTAAAGGCAAACATCTCAACCAGGGCAGCAACTGACAATTATTTTCATTGGCACTTAATCTCTAGATCATTTTCTTGATTAATCAGTTACTCTTTTGGTCTATAAAATGTCAGAAAATGGTGAAAAATGTTGATCACTATTTCCAAAAGCCTAAGATGACATCCTCAAATGTCTTTTTTTGTACACAACTCAAAGATATTCAGTTCAATGTCATAGAGGAGTAAAGACACTAAAAAACATGCACATTTAAGAATCTTAAATCAGAGAATTTAAACTTTTTCTTAAAAAATTACTTAAACCAATTAATCGTTTATCAAAATAGTTGCTGATTAATTTATCAGTTGACAACTAATCAATTCATTGTTCCAACTCTAATTATAACACTATTACATCTGCATTAAACATAAAATATTTTATAAATTAGAGGGATTACACCCAAAAAATTCAAATCTTGTGATAGCCACACACTGACCCAGAAGAAGGGAAAGTAGCATTTCATCATTCATTCAGTTTAGGTTTCTTTTTGAGCACAACACTCAATGCACAGACACAAACAGATAAATAACTGGACAAACACATGTTGGTTTCATACAACAAACTCAATGTTATTAACCATTTCTGACAGCACGGTTAGGGATGCACGATAATTATCGGGCCGATAGGTATCGGCCAGGAAATTATGATGTCATTCCGATAAGTCCGATATCATGACGAACAGCCCCGATAACGTATGTGTTTTTGTCAGCACGGCAGTGCCTCGCTCCCACTATGAGACCCGAATGGCCTGCAGTGAATGCTGCGTTCAAGTGACGTTAGCATAATCAGAAAAACTCTTCCTCACTGGGAAAAATCAAGAATACCCCCTCATGCCAGAAAACAACTAGTTAACTCGGTCATAATTTTGCTAGTTGCTGACTTGAATTAACATTCGCAGTATTTTTTCACATGTTACACACAAAAAATAGAAACATGAACTTAAATAGGCCAAAAGAACGACTGGCAAACGAGGGAACGGGGGAATGTATGTTACCCTTGAATGCAGCATGCGGCACAGCGTGCTTATGAAAACAGAGTTCAGACCTCTTCAAAGTTTCCGATGGAGACAGTTCGCTGGTTATTCATAACAAATGTTCCAAGGGAGTTCCACTAGGAGTGAGAAATGGCACAAGCTTTAATACCAAATCAGTCACCTGAAACATAACCACCGCTTTGACGGAGTTTGGAAAGCGTATGAGGACGGCCGGCCTGCTAAAGACGCTAACGTTAGCAAGCCAGCCGCAAAGAGGCCAACGGGACTTACGTGTCGGCGAGGCTTTCGAAAAGTCCGAGAAATTTGCCAAAGATGACCCACGGGCACAGGTTATTGAAGATTTAATCATGGACGCGATGGTGCTTGACTTACTATGGACTGCCCTTTTTTCAGTTGGTTTACATAGACAAGACTAAGTAAGGGATCATGTATCTTCCTTCAGGATGACATAGAAGCCCGACGCGACGCTCCCCGTAGGAAACTGCTCACTAGACGTTATCCCGCTTAGAACACGGCTTATTACTAAAGCATTCAATAGTGTGACACAAAATAGTGATTAAAACATATTTTATTGATTTAAAATGAGTCTACTCTCGCCTGTCACCGCTCTCACTGCGCAGCGGCTCTGAAAGTAAACACGTACATTGCGTAGCAACCGCCTGTCACTGTGCGCAGGCCGGCAGGCAGGAAAACTGATTTCTTTACAGATATTCAGCGAAATCATGTCAAATGTGGAGAAGTGACGGGATATCCCAGACCTGAGAGAGACGTAGCTGGAGACAGAGTTTGGTTTACCGCTTTTTTTTCGGACTGATGGATAAAAGTCCTGCATCAGCTGATTTCTGCTTTCAGCGTCAGACATTAAAAAAATCTGTCTCCAGTTTTGTCTCCACTCAGCAGTCTTTTAGCAGACCGATCGTCTATGCTGTGTTTCTCTTGGTGTTTTTTTCGTGTCTGTCGGCTTCAATCTGGTCAATCTCTGCGTCCTCAAGTCTTTTGTGTCTTAATATCGCTCCTCCTGTCGGTCCAGCGTTGTTTTTTACTTTTCTCGTCTTTTTTGCTGGGGACATCATTCTCCAGCCAAGTGTTTGGTCCTCTCCAAACAAATTAAAAATAATGTACGGAAAATGCTCCATATTATGCCACTCAAATCAGCTGGCGATTTGTTATTGAGCTTGGTACATTAAAGGATAACTTTCGTTTTTTACAACCTGGACTTTATTTGTAGCATTAAATACGACCATTTAGACACCCAGACAACTTTGGTGGCATTTGGAGTCGTTTTGAAGAAATTTGCCCTAGAGGAGCGGCGCTTATATCCGTATAATGCAAGTAATCGGGGCATCCGTGAGTAGCCTCTATAAACACATAATCTGCGGCGAAACTCGTTCATATTCTAATATTTTGTTGTGATATGCTGGCGCTATTCCCCTCTGAGCCCGTGGTGGCATGTTATCAATATACAGCGTCTCAAGGAAACTACCTCTAACGTGGATGATGCCATTTTCGAGCGACGCGCGCTGCGAGCCACCAGCCACAAGTTTAGCTGTAGTTTGCGACTGTTATTTTTCACAAAATGGATGAATATTTTTCCGACTCTGAGGTGGTGGACGATGACTTTGTTTACGATGGACGTCCTTACCGTTTTGAGTCGGAGTACACGGATGAGGAGCTCGTTGAAAGGAGGATGCGGAGGCAGAGAGAGGAACAGCTGGCCAAACAACAACAAACGCGTATCTCCTGGCCGCAAGTCCCACTCTGAGCAACAGAGGCATTCCTCCTCTGTTGTCATCATTCAACATTGTCCACAAGAACACCACCAGTTGCCGTTTACTCGTGGACGCGCAGCCGTTTGTTGTTGTTTTGGCCAGCTGTCACAGTGTGATGTCAGTGTGTGATGTCAGTGTGTGATGTCAGTGTGTGATGTCAGTGTGTGATGTGACGTCAGTGTGTGATGTCACCGTGATGTGACGTCAGTGTGTGATGTCACCGTGTGTGATGTCACAGCGTGTGATGTCACAGCGTGTGATGTCACAGCGTGTGATGTGATGTCAGTGTGTGATGTCACCGTGAGACGTCACCGTGTGACGTCACTGTGATGTCACTGTGTTATCTCTGATGTCACTGTGTGATGTCACTGTGCGATGGTCATTTCTAATTATATCATTGTGAGATATTGTGTGATGTCACAGCGTGTGATGTCACAGTGTGTGATGTCACCGTGGGGTGTGATGTCACAGCGTGTGTGATGTCACCGTGTGATGTCACTGTGATGTCACTGTGTTATCTCTGATGTCACTGTGTGATGTCAGTGTGTGATGTCACAGCGTGTGATGTCACCGTGGGATGTGATGTCAGTGTGTGATGTCACAGCGTGTGATGTCACCGTGTGACGTCACTGTGATGTCACTGTGTTATCTCTGATGTCACTGTGTGATGTCACTGTGCGAAGGTCATTTCTAATTGTATCATTGTGAGATATTAAAATCATCGTTTGTAGGGATGCACGATAATTATCGGGCCGATAACAAGAAATTATGACGTCATTCCGATAAGTCCGATATCATGACGAACAGCCCCGATAATTCTTTTGGTGTTTTTTTCGTGTCTGTCGGCTTCAATCTGGTCAATCTCTGCGTCCTCAAGTCTTTTGTGTCTTAATATCGCTCCTCCAGTCGGTCCAGCGTTGTTCTTTACTTTTCTGTCTTTTTTGCTGGGGACATCATTCTCCAGCCAAGTGTTTGGTCCTCTCCAAACAAATTAAAAATAATGTACGGAAAATGCTCCATATTATGCCACTCAAATCAGCTGGTGATTTGTTATTGAGCTTGGTACATTAAGGGATTGCCCCTTTAGTCTGACTGTTAGGAACACCGCTGAATTTTCGCGATTGACCAATCAGAATTGAGTATTTAAGAGTGCCGTCTTCTAACTTCTGTCAGTACAATATGCACTGTGCATTATTTTTGTTATCATTGAGGAATGCACTTTTTCAGTTTGTTTAAATAGAAATGTTTGAATCTAACTTGTGCCAGTGCATTAATTTTTTATGTATATTTATTTTTTGTAAACTTCTGGAATACACTTTTTCAGTTTGTAATCCCGATGCATGTATTTGTATCATTTTTATATCAGTAAGTAATGCACCTTATTTAAATTGATGTGAGATATTAAATAGGTTTTTTTGATAGCTTTAAGAACATGTTTGAGAGGCTTACCAATAGTTTTTCATTGGAAAAATAAATAGTCAAAACTGTTTTTCGTTTTGTTCGTGGTATTGATGTCATGATGTTAGGTATATGTGTGTGTTATCGGTATCGGCCTTTAGGAGCTGAAAGTTATCGGTTATTGGTATCAGTTTTAAAAAACAGTTATCGTGCATCCCTAAGCACGGTTATACAAATACAGTGCACACATGTAGTTAACGAACTTTGTCCATTTTGTTATTATATTAGTTTCATTAACGTAAATCATTTAATTTTCATGAAGTAAAGAGTTTTCTGGCTGGCTAACAAAATGAGTCCCAGCTGCATCACACCTGCTTGAATACTGTTTTATCATTCATTTCAACATTTTGCATAAGTTAATATTAGGTAGTGCTATGCTGACATGTTATGTCGTTACTGCAGTTTGTTGAAATGGTCATGTTAAATATTAAATTCTCTTCTATTAGTGCTTCAGTATCGTCCTGTTATTCTGACCTCTCTTTGGTCTACCAACTTGGTCTGTGACAGTTCACAGATTCAAGATTCTTTATTGTCATTGAGCATGACATGTCAATTAAATTTGCATTGCAACCCCCATGTTAGAAACAAGATAAGGTGCACAACATACAACCCAGGTTTCAGATCTGCAGTTTGTGGCTTTAGAGAAAGGTTCACTCACAGAGCACATGAATACTGAAAACTGTTTTAAACACTTTCAAACGTACCTTTCCTTGTTTGTAAAGTAGCAGAGTTTCCTCTTTGGTCTCCTCTGAACAGACAAAGTTAGAAAGTTAGTTTATAACTGTGTCCACGTAATTTGGATACTTTGTTCATTTGGGAACATTAGCTACCAGTTAACATCATTTGAATACCACAGGAGGTTGTCAGTTGAAGACACACAAAGCTAAAATCACTCTAGTATAACGTTAACATTTAATGCAACAACCCTTATTCTTACACACAGGATGGGTAAATATTAGAAACACCATTAACTTGCACAATATAAATCAACAGAATCACAAACAGCTTCACCAGAAACATGTCCATGAAGACTGGAAATATTCAGTGGCTGTTGTACTGGTACTAGCTAGCTAGCTTGTTTGTATTTAGCCAACTCGCAGCTGAGTGTATGTTAACGTTACAGCCCCTTCCCCTCTCGGTTTTGGTGAGCGTCAACGTTACATGGTTGTTCGGCCCTCTTTCCGCAGGAGCACAACATAATAGAGAAACACAAAAGAAGACCTTAACTTACCAAGGTAGGGTACTTTGTCTCCATTTATGTTAGCTAGGTATGTCTGTCTGTTAACGAAAATGCTAGACGACTGTTTACTACAGGGCGACCCAAGCTAAACAATCGCGCTGTTAACAATTTGTAGCTGACCCGCGCACTCAATGAAAGGTCCATCTTTTATTCCCTGAGTTTTACCTCTCAGGCATAACGATTGTACGTAATTGACGGACAATAATCCACAATTTATGTCTTAAAACCCCAACATAAACTTGAGTATAATAAATATATGGAATAAACGTGGCTATCTGACCGAAGGAGGTTGTTGCTGGTGAGCAAAATCTTGGATTACTGTGGACGTGCTTCCTGACAGACCGTACGCAGGAACCAAAAAAAAACCCTTCAAAGCGGATGTTCTTCTTCTACATTATATTTTGCGGCAGAGTGAGAGAGCTACAGTTAGCGCATTGCGCTCCCGCCCCCTACAGGTTAATCATGGCTAAACATAACCAAAGTTGATTTCATGTTACCGCTCACAACCGAAGAGGTATTGAGGTTGCAGAAAATTAAACATATACTTGAAAATGTATGATATTAAGACCATTGAAGTTTTTTCTGTTATTTTCCCCAGGAAGTCCTCAACCCCCATTTTTTTACTGTGTTGCATAATCAACTTGGAGCCTTGACTTAACCTTTATGCCAGAAAAGATCTTAAACCATAATGTCCATAATTTTTAGACTTTTGAAGTAGGAACACATGTCTACTTGAATTGTGCCATTCTTGTTCTTATATGATAAAATAAGCCACACTGCTGACCTGTTAAAACACTTGGTGTCATGCATGTTAAATTGCACAAATATTTTATTCAAAATAGATACGTCAGAAAACCAGAGTTAGCATGGGAATAAACACAAGTTGGCATTTGCTCAAAACACCATACAGTACCTCGATGTATCACAAAAGAACCATAAAAGGTTCAAAGAGAAGCCAGCCAAAGTCGAAAAAAGTAATGCTTTTCATTATCAAATTCATTAAAGTTATAAAATGAAACATTTGTCCTTGTGCTTATCAACAAAGATACCAAAGAACAGCACAACTACTTTCTTTGACATCAAGTCTCAGTATTTTACTTCAGACAGATGTTTATCGAAATATCTTTTTCTGCTTCCCAGCAACCGTCTTGGGCTCCAGGGCTTCAGGGCTGACATCTGTGTACAGCGGCTCATGGAAGTGTCTCCAAACCACCAAAATAATCCGAACGACAAACAGTGCACAGGCTATAGCCAGCAGCACAGCTAAGAGAGGAAAATCTAGTTAGTACAATTTTTAAACAGATGCACAAGAGTCATGCATTTTAGATTTAAGCACAAACCCAGATGCATTTTTGTACAGGAGGTAGCATTATAGTATTTTCTCTTACAATGGTAAAATTTCACAAAAGTGGGGCCACTTTTTATATGTACTCTAATTAAATTTGCCAAATCATTTGCATAAAAATCACTATAGCTGTGCTTCATTATTTTCCATGAATATTGTCTTTAAGTGTCAGGAAATCATTCTGACACTTTGTAGTAGATTATAGAGATTATCATTACATTTCTCTCATATTAGTAATATGGAGTTCTCTTTAGTGTCTTACCAATAAAGACGCCATTGAGGCTGAGTGCATTAGCATTGAAGTTCTTGTCCAGGTTTCCAGACAGGGCCCAGATCACAACAGGGTAGGTGACGAGGATGTACCGCACGTGTTTGTCAAGGGCAAGGTTTTCCACAACAAACCTGTGAAACACGCAGCACAAACACATTGCTTCAGAATCTCGCTGAGGATTTTTTTTCCCCCTGCAATTACTTCTCTAATAAGTATTTTCTGAGTGAAAATCACCTACCACACCAGCAGCACAACAGCCAAACAAGAGTACGAGATGGTGGCAGCATCCTCTGGGGACATCTTTGCATCATAGGTCAGTACAATGGTCAGGTTGATTAGTGTTGCAATGGTTGTCCATGTTGTGTATATCATCACACCATTCTGAACCTGCAAATATGGTGTGAAAGAGGTTTCTACTTTAGCTTGCAGTGCTTTAAACATTGACACATTGTCACACCAGTTTAAATTAACCACATGTAAATAGACTCATGTAACCTGCATCATGCAAGATTAAAATCTTAACATATGATGCAAATACTGACTATTTGTCAGACTAACCAGCACACGGAGGAGCCACAAGTCTACTTTGTGGTATTTCTGCAGCCAGGGTCCATAAATATGAAGTCCATGGCAGGTGAAGAATACCATGGAGTAGTTTGTGCAGATGACCAGGATGAGGAAAACCAGTGCAGCAATCATCACTCTTTAGTGAGGCACAAGAACAGCAGAAAAACACTCATTTTATGTTGCTTTTTGGAATTCTTTCTATGACAGATTGAGTGAGGTTGCAGTAAAACATGAAATGAGACACTAACCAATTACGTCAACACTAGCCAATTAAAAGCTCACAATGGAAACACTTACCCCCTGTCCCAAACAACCAGCCAGCTGATATTGAAACACATGTTGAGGCACCAGCTAATGAAGAATCCATAAGGCAACACAGCAGGGCTGCAGTATACAAAGCCGTATCCATTCCTACAAGAAGAAAGAACCACAGTTCATCTGTGAGTCGGAGAAAATGTAGATGTCCCCTGAACAGTGGTTGTCACTGTAGACAAAAAAAAAAAAAAAAAAATCTGTAGCTTTCACAGTTTCTGACAACCAAACTTGCTTCATATCTGGTATCATAAAAAGGGATTACAAAGGCGCGAATGGCTATATGCCTGCCTATTCAGTGCAGGTTTAGAGTATTTTAAGATAGAAAATACAAAGGGTTGGCCTCAACCTTCTGCAAATTCCACTGAAGATGTAGATAATCATTGCTGTCAGCCAGACATAGATGACACTCCAGATGTTAAAAGTCCATCCTGAAGGTGTGATCTGGGTGTCGAACACAGCCGACACATTGGCTGTTGTGGTACCAAAAGGAGCTAGGAAGAAAAAAATGCAAATGATGGGTGAGAACGGAGAGGAATGGAACACGTTAAACTAATATTTGTGATTTTTCAATCTTAAAGTGCCTGTTCACAATGTTACTTAGCGTCACTTACAAGTTAAGCAAAAAAGAAACTAAACACAAGAGAAAGATGGCTGACAAAGACTTACGGAGTCCAACAACAGACAGCGCATTGAACATCAAACTTATCACATAAGCGGCAAAAGACACCACTACAGCGGCAAGACGTCCAGAATTATGTTCTCCCATTGTGGTCTACTGAAAAAAAGGAAAATTAATTTTGAAAATAGCTTTTTTTTTTAGTTAAAACACATGTACTTAACTACATAGAGCTTATTTCAAGAAGATAAATGAAAGAATTACAATGACTATATGGGGTGTAGTTCCCCATTCACAGATTCATTTTTTGGTACATTCAATCAATTGTGGTATTTTATACTGAATGAAAGGATAAAGTTTTGCCTCCAGCAAATGTTTGTCCCTGGTACAAAGGTCATTAAGGTATTTCTACCATGTTGTATAATTGCAATAACTCAGCAGCTTCCTTGCAACCTTTTCTGAAGAGTGTCACAATAAAAAGAAAAAAAAAGTAATTCTTAACCAATTTTTTCCAGAATACAACTTTCAAAAACTGAAGTGGACTTAAGTTTTAAAAGTACTACCATGTGCCCCTGCTGCATGCTGAGCTTCTTCCAGGATAGTAAAACACAGAGAGGGGCGACACGATGAAGACAAATGAGACGTACCTTTCTCAGCGTGAAGAGTCAGAGTAAGCGTGCAAAGGACAGTTTGCTGTGTGTTTTATGGGAAGAGTTGTGTAAGACGCAGAGATTTACGACCACTCCAACCATTACATGTACTTCTTATCTTCTCTGTATTTCTGCAACAGTTCAGCGCATCATAAAGCAAACTGACAACTTATGATCAGCGGTTATGTTATATAACACAATCATAGATGACACCTGAATGAATAGCACAAACCTTTATCTGACTATCATGGATGTCATTCAACTAATAAATACACAAGAGTCGTGTTCAGATTTTATTCAGATTCTTTACTAAAGTAAAAGTACTGACACCACACTGTAAAAGTACTCTTTAAGACCCTGCAATGAAAATGTTATTGATGTATGTATAAACTACACGTAATGATATACTGTATATTTGCTATTACATAGTATGCTATTAGATTATTACTACTCATGTATTAATGCTTAAGCAGTGTTTCTCTTGTGCGGTTGGTTCAGGTGGAGCTAATTTTTAACTGTTAGCAACTAATGATTATTTTCATCATCAATCAACCTGCTGGTTATTTTCTTGATTAAGCTATTTTATTTATATATTATTGTCACAATTAAACAGAGCTCAAAGCGACGTCTCAAATGTCTCGTTTTGTCGGACCAGCAGTCCAAACCTCAAAATGACCCAGTTAACTGTGAGTTAAGAGGAGCAGCAAAGTGGCGCATCGGCTTTGAAATGTTTCAGACTTGTTAGGATGAAACAACAACAATTTTCATTGAGCACTGGGTGGTAAGTTTGTCAGATAACTGCAGTGGGGCTAAAAAGTACAAATTACCTCAAGTACTAAATTATAGTACTTCATCAAATGTACCTCTATTTGCAGACTATCAACACTAACTGACGCAGATTGGAATAGACCTGGTCCAACTTCGACCAATCACTCATATCATTTTATTAATGACGTCAACAGTTAAAGAAGGTGCGCTTTTTTAAAGGTGTGGCTCCTAAACTTTGAACTCTCTCCCTTTGGATTTTTGGCATCTTTGGAGACTGTGGATGCCTTTAAAAAGCGGCTCAACACCAACTTCTTTAAACTTGTCTTTATGTATTTTTGATTTATTTCTTTCTTTCTGCAAGTTTAAAGCACATTTTGTCAGGTTGTAGAATTAGCTTATCACAAGGCCGGTATACATGGCGGCATAATCAGGTGCTGAGAAGCTTAGCCGCAGGCATTGAAGAGAGAAGGAAGCAGGTGAATTCTGGAAGTTCTAGAAAGGAGAGGTTAGATGTGCAGTTTGTTCGAGAGGGGGAGAAAAATAGAGCTGCTAAGTCAGGGAGAAAGCAGGTAGGTGGCTGCCTGGTAGGGGCTGATGATTGGCAAATGCAGGTCGACTTGGGAGGAAAGCTAGTTGTGCCCCAGGAAATAGTTTATAGTAATCTGAGGCCGGACATTGTCTTATGGTCCATGAGTAAAAAGACTGTGTATTTTATTGAGTTAACAGTCCCTTGGGAAAATTCAGTGGAGGCAGCTTATGAAAGGAAGAAGACTAAGTATGCAGATTTAAAGACAGAATCTGAGCAGAGGGGAGCTAGCATCCACCTGATGACCCCCAGAGACGTGTTAGGAATCACTGCTCTTTGGCAGGTATAGAGGCAGATTAGAGCTCCAAGGTTCTTCACTGAGAATGAATCCTCTTTTTGAGCACAAGTATCTTGTGTTTAAATTAACTATTTATTCTAAATCTGCGTTATTTAAACATTTTTAAACATTTTTTTCCTTGTATAAACTAATATGTTCTGTTTCATGCTAGTTTCATTTCAGTGTGACATATTTTAGGTCAATTGCAGCCTGTTAACAGAACACCACACCCATTTTTACCACATAAATGGGTGGGTCCATGTTTTAGGAGAGGTCAGTGACGAATCATTTATCTTGCCTGGCAAGCATAATGGAAGTATGACATGACTTGAATGATGCTTATTTCAATAAGCAAAGCAGAGAGGAAGCAGGAGGGTGTCTGGACAGAGAGTGTGGCTGCAGGTGCCGAACACAGAAAGTCAGGAAAGCACATACAAACATTGCATTTTATAGGAAAAGAACCACCTATGTACAGTACAGCTGAAAGTTGAACTGAAATTTAGATAAACATGATACACAGTGATCAGCCCCATCACCCATCCTTTATAATTATACATTATTGTTAATAATGTTATTCAAACATTATTTATTTCTCCATTATCATGAATTACTGCATCTCAAAAGACCTACAAAGGACATTATTGTACTGTCGTAGTATTTGTCAATATTTATTTTTAACAGTTTATAAAAAAAAACAAAAGGCATGAACCACCATTTTGAATTAAATATGCACGTTATTGTGTCTCATATCTGTCTGAGTGCAGTTTGAGTACACAACGTGCTCACAGTTAATTACATGAGACGCCTTCAGCATCATATCACACTTATTTTGACCGGCGTCACCATGTGTCCCCAAGGCAAAACTCATTGGTTACAATGGATACAAAGCATTTAGAAATACATCTCATACAGAAACAATACTGCATTGATACAGAAAGGTTTGTCATAAAAGCATTCGTTCAACATTCTCACTTGAATATCCTCCTCTGCTTCTCAGCGATCTCCATCGGAGACATGAGCTCTGGGCTGGCATCTTTGTAAAGTGGCTTTTTGACGTTCTTCCAGATGACCAGAGCTACCCGCGCCACAAAAAAGGCACAGGCTGCAGCCAACAGAGCAGCTGAAGTGCAAAGAAAATATCATTAATGTGCAGCTTTCTGTCCCATCATGCAAATATATGTAATTGATATGTAATTTCCTGTTGGCAAGTGATGTAATGGAGATTGATTAAGTGTTTGTTTGGTTTTGTTGTTTCCTGTTTTATATTGAAAGTTTTCCTCATGTGTCACCTTTTGCTTTACACGTGTCCCGCCCCCCCCATCTCATTTGTTTTCACCTGTGCCTCATTTATCTTCGTCCCAGTCTATTAAAGTCTGTGTGTTCTCCTCATTCCTTGCCAGTTTGTCCTCTTAGCTCTTGTGTCATGCATCCCTGCTTTCTGTGAGTGTCTCTCTGTGCTTCCTGAGATTTTGGCCTTTTGCTCTATTTTTCCCTGGACTTGACTCGATTTTGGTTTGTCACCGATTTAAATAAATTAGTGAACCTCGGTCAAACCGCCTGGGGCTGGATAGTGGCACTATTTTAAATCAGTCAGGAAATCAACAGGAAATAACAAACCAAAGAAAACCAGATCATGACGTCAAGATGTTTGTTTAAGTTCCTCACCAGTGAAGATGTTATTGCGAGTGGGAGCTGCAGCATCATAGTTTTTTGTGAATACTCCTATCAGTGCCCAGATCACGACGGGGTAAATGGAGAGAATGTACCTCACGTGTTTGTCGAGGACAGAGTTTTCCAGGATAAACCTGGGAGAGAGCCAGCAAATTAGCTTTTTTAAATTAACTTATTTCAAGTATGGCGGACTTTCTTTCCTCAGCTTTGCACTCACCACACAAACAACACCACAGTCAGAACAGAGAGTGCGATGGTAGCAGCGTCCGTCTGGGACATGCTAGCATCAGTGGTCAGCACGATGGTCAGGTTAAGCAGGGTCGCAATGGTTGTCCATGTTGCATATATGGCAACACCATTCTGCACCTGTCGCAGAGACAGAAAAGACGTACAGGCAGAGACACATGCTGGATATATTTTGCCACAAAAGATGTTAAACATGAACTTGCGATTGAGTTTCCCCACTGACCAACACACGGTGGAGCCACAGGTCTACTCTGTGGTATTTGTTGAGCCAGGCTCCATAGCTGTGGAGACCGTGGCAGGAGAAGAATATCACAATGTAGTTAGTCGTCGCGATCAAGATGAGGAAAGCCAGTGCAGCAGACATCAACCTTTGATAGGGATGAAAAATATTAGAGAAAGTATTTTAGTCTTGGTGCTATCCCGCAACATGTGTGTGTGTTTCCTAATTTTTCCCATGAAGTCAGGTCCATTTTTGCACACATTCACCACAAAACCATATTGCACACATGAACAAAACCCTTTAGTGTGTCAGTGTCATAGGCTCAATCATCCTCTTGAGCCAACACGCTTAAAGCCAATTGTTAGCTGAAGACAGTTTCTCAAACCTATGGCATAAATTGCAGACTGATTTTGGTTGAAAATGGAGGAAGAAAAGATCCCATCTCACCTTCTGTCCCACAGGAACAACCATCCAGTGTTTAGGCCCAGATTCAGGCACCAAGCCACAAAAAATCCATGTGGCAAAATAGCAGGGCTGCAGTAGACGTAACCATAGGCATTCCTTAAGAGAAAAATCACAGAGGTACATGTTCAGAATAAAACGAGCCAAATACAACTTTTATTTATCAGTGAATGAATGTCAGAAAAAAAAAACATACTTCCTAATGATGCAGGATAAGATGTAGACCAACACTAAAGCAAGAAAGATGTAAATGATTGACCAGATGGTGAAGGTCCACCCTGAGGGTGTGATCTGTGTAGCAAACTCATCTGAAATATTCCCGGTGGACTCCAAAAATGGATCTGAGGAACACAAATTTTAAAAATGACGGAAAATCCACACAGCTAGACAGCAAAACTCTTGTAAAAAAAACTGATCTTGACACACTTAAAAGGTCAATATAATACAATATTATATTAAATAACTGAATGTTATATTACAAAATAATGTGCATAAATAGAGCATGAAAACTTACACATTCCCGGCCCTGCCAGAGCACTGAATGCCATAGTGATGATGAAGAAAAGAAATGCCAGCAGTATGGCAATCAGAAGGCTAATGTTGTGTGTCGCCATTGTGGATAAGTCAGCTCCTCTAAAAACACAACGATTCCAATTTAAAGCACATATTAAAAGGTAAAACAACAGTGAGCATTTAGACATAGATGCTAATAAGTTAGGACATACCGTGTGGAATCTTACTCCTAAGTTCAGTTGGCACTAATACAAGCATGACTGAAGAAGCTTTTGACGTACCTTTATCGTGCTGTGTTGGATGAAAGCCACACAAAGACAACTGTTGAGGAGGGGCTTTTATTGCACCAAAGAGCCACTTGTGTAACTCTGAGGTGTTTATGGCCCCTCAACACGTGTTCATGCTTGAAACGTTTGAAGATTTCCTCTTTGATTTCAAAGGGACTGACCAAACGAACGTGTGGCGAAACCTTGTGTGACCTTTTGATTGGTGATTCCCTTAATTATGAACATTTACAAAAGCTGGACTTTGCCCCCCGTGGTCGTGTTGGGTAACAGGTCTTTATCGCCCAGTCACAGCAGGTTGAGGCCCAGCAGGTGAGAGTTTGCTCTTTCATTCATAACAACTTCGAATCCGCAGACCTATATGAAATGTTACACACTACACCTGCAAACAGAAAAAAAATAATCTTGTCATGGCTAATATATCACATTAAGGACACTCCTTCACAACAATATATTTACCCACACAGTAGCGATGACTCACGTCTAGATCCACCCCTGCTTTTCTGATTATACATTAGTGATTAATTTGATTAATTTATTGCATCTTATCAAAATTATTCTAATTGACTTCCTGTTGCAGTCCAGAATTTTCAGTGGTATACCTTTGTGTCTACGTTCAATTTTGAGGTACTGCTGCTGTTATTATGATCCAATGAGATAGGATCTATAACTCTCTAAAAAGGGTCATTATTCATCCAATCAAAGTAGTTTGTGCAGTCTTATGAAATTTAGACTGAAAGTTATGACTAATTGTACCTGTTACTGCACATCTCACCTCAATTAATTTACTGTGTGCTAAGGCTAGGGTACAGTAGCCTGTTTATGTTTTTTTTTTTTTTGTGGTAAATTCACTCATGTGTACTTTTTCACAATGATTCTACTCACGTTTTATTTAAAAAATGGCTTTTCGTTCATTTATTTGAAACTAGTAGATTTGCAAATTAATATCAGTATTAATACTGATAATCTATATTAATACTGATATTAATAGGATATCATTTTTTGAAAACATCTTTCAAAAATATATTCCAGCGATCTGATAACAGAAATTGAACTTGTAGCTGAAGTGATTCAGTTTCCTCCATGTTTCAACCTCAAAGCAAACAATGTTACAACAACATGAAAGTACTTCTAACTTTTCCCATTTATTCTTCAGAATGTAAACAAGAAACCACTTTTTTGCACTTTCCAAAATGTCCGTTTTTGACACCTGAGTTTTCGAGTGTTTGATAACATGTTTTATCTTTTAAGGCTGGACAGGCTGGTGATGAAACCACAGACTGTCTGCAGCAGAGTGACCGTAACACATAATAAACAAAGTCAAACATCAACTACAAACAGCTTGAGAACGCACATGTAAACATGAACACAAGGCCAAAACATTTTCTGGGAATTATGTACAGTCTTCTCAGTGTAATCAGTCTCTCAGTGTCCTCCATCAGCTTGCCTACCAGAACCCGGACATTGGCAGCTCCGTCGCAGCCTCCTTCCGCCGCTGCGCCTGCGGGCAGTACCGGCGTGTGTGAGCGTGGTCCCCGGTGGCTTCACAGACTGGGCAGGTGTACCTCCACAGGATGGGGCAGATGACTTTCCCGTCGTCTGACTTCAGTTGGTGTGACTGGTACACCCTTGCAGTCTCCCCGTTCTGCCTGCAGAAGCGGCAGAAGCCTGAGGGAGTCCCGCTGGAGCTGGTGTCCGACAGGCTGCTGGTCTCTGCGGAGTTCTTGCATCCCTTCCGCCCGGAGGTTCGAATGTGGCCCCACGGGTCCGCTGCTGCGTCTCTCTCTGGCCACAAGGTGTCCTCATGGTCCCCCTCACGGCTGGCGCACAGCTCCTTCAGCAGTCCAGCCAGGTTCATGTAGTCGTGCCACATGTCAAAGCAGTCCCCGTCAGAGAGGAGGGCGCCCTGGACCCCGACTCCTTTTTGCGTTGTTGTCATTTTTGGAGGAGAAAATTGCGCAGAGTTTGCGCGTTTGTCGGGGAGCGTCTTGTATATAAGGACGTGTGAAAAAAGGCGTTAGAGTGCAACAATGTATGGATCCTAATAGGCTGTTTGCAGATCGATGACAGGTGTCTGCAAGAAAAAAATCCTCCTGCTGTGCAGTTTGAAGGATTTTCTTTCATGTCAGAACCTTGCAGTTTGAACTGAATGGCCCTCGCGTGGCGTTATTATGACCCAAATGATCAGGAAATTAAGCCAATAGCTGCACTAATGCTAACTGCCACAGATCTTATTGTGTTCATTATTTTCTCCAGTTCAAATGCTCATTAATGAGAAACAACCAAACATTGCATTGGGCTGACAGGTATTGCTATGACATTATTATAGATGGATCAATACACAGCCTATGGGATGTTCTTTAAACAGCTCAAATAATAACTTACAACAAAATAAAGGGAAACTAACAAAGACATTCTTTGAAGTTGTGGTTTCATGGTGTGTGTGTGTGTGTGTGTGTGTGTGTCTGTGTGTAAAGGGGTAACATGCCTTGTTCAGCCCAGCCCTCTTCACCCTGTTTACTCACGACTGTGCTGCCATCCACCCCACCAACACAGTTGTGAAGTTTGCGGACAACACTACAGTAGTGGGTCTCATCTCAAATAACAATGTGACCCAACCTGGTGCTAAACACAGGGAAGACCAAGGAGGTCATTGTGGATTTCAGGAGGTCCAGAAAGGCGGATCACGCCCCCCTCCTCATGGACGGAGAAGTGGTGGAGCGTGTGGACAACATCATGTTCCTGGGCCTCCACATCACATCTGATCTCTCCTGGTCCATGAACACCTCCCGCCCGGTGAAGAAGGCACAACAAAGGCTCTTCTTCCTCAGGAAACTGAAACGGGCTGGACTCTCCTCTCAGTTGCTCTTCAACTTTTACAGGGCCACGATTGAAAGCATCCTCTGCCTTAGTGTGACAGTGTGGTATGGCAGCTGCACGGCACAGGAGAGGAAACAACTGGCACGGGTGGTTAAAACTGCACAGGGGCATCGTGGGCTGCCCCCTTCCTGACCTAGACTCTATATATGAAGGCCGGGTCAGGAAGAGGGCAAGGTCCATTGCCACAGACCCCAGCCATCCGGGCCACAGACTGTTTGTACCGCTTCCATCAGGAAAGCAGTACAGGAACATCTGCAAGCAGTACAGGAAACTCCATCAGTGGTGCGGCATCAGTGATGAAGGGTCACAAAGAGTTCATGCATTATCTGACTACTGATTGTCAGCACCTGCACTAAAACCTGACCCCCGTCCAACCCAACACACACACACACACACGCACACACACACATGCACACACACTCCAGAACCCCAGCATAAAAGTTGTTGAAGCCGATGCATGAATGCAAATGTGTAAATGTAATTAATTATAAGTGATAAAAGTAATCGAAAAGTTATATTACCAAAGAGAGTAGAGAAGTTTTTATGTGTGACATTTTATGTAAATTAGTCTAATTGAATATTTTTTAGATTATTTTGTGTGCTTGTATTACCTTTGTGTTTTTGCAGTGATCTTTTATCATCTCATCTGTTTGCTGTGACTATTGTTTTCAAGACTATAGATCATGTGAAACAGAAGATGATATGATGATTATTACTAATATTGTCATTGTTCTTTATATATTCCTTACCTTCTTTCCTGAACAATTAAACGTGTCACCTAAATACCATACCTCATCTGTCTGTTGTAAATATGTTAGTAGATTGTTTTCGAGATTGGCTATATGATGATGTTAATGAAAAAATGATGATGATAACAATGATAATGATTCATATGATGCGTGTTGTATCTGTTTGTTTGTTGTCTGTGAAGCTGCACAGATGCGTCCAGCTAATGACCGCTGGCGCCGGAGCGTCTAGTCCACTTAAAAACTGCATCTTCCAAACTGTTGGAAGTGTCACAATACCCAGACTCGAACCTGTCGCCTGCAGTCTGCTCATGTGTAGAACTGAGGGGCCGACGGATGCTCAGTCCTTTTCAGAATGCACGGCTCCAGCATGGCTACGTGTTATCCCCTGACATGATATTACATTTACAGTAAGTGTACGATATGTTTTACCGTATATGGACGGTGGAGGCGCTTTTTCTACATATTTACAAAGCAGAGGCGTCGCGTGGGTGGGGTGGGGTGCGGGGGACGTTTTGTGTGTTTCTGTGTGTGTGGGAGGGGGAGGGATGCGTATAATACTACGCATGCGCAGTACCATACCGGCGACGGCTGTACTAACGGTGGCCTAGCGAATAAGGGGATTACGAGCCCAATTTGACAGGTCAGTTAACAGTAATTACATGTATTTAGTAGTCTATATATACTAACACTTCGTAACCAGAAGCTAATTTAATTCTACATGTCAGCAATATTTGGAAAATGTCGGGCTGTCGCTTGAGCTAGTTAACGTTAAGGTTGCCTTTCAGAGCTAAAGTAAGCTAATTCAGCTAACCGCCGTTAGCCAGCTATCTAGCTTTCGGCGGTAGGCTATATTGTGCTAACAACGGTTATGACATTAGCTAGCTAGCTAGCTAGCTGACTAAGTGGAGCCTTCCCTTTGGACCTGTGCTTTACTAATTTAATATTGTTTTGTGGTTTGCTGAATTGTGAATCGATAAGTAGAAACAGCACGCTGGGCAATTAGATAATGATATGTTTGACTGCTTTTTAATCACGCAGTGTTAAGGCACAGAAAGCTAACCAGCTAGCTAGTATCCTTAGATGCCCCCATTTGTTGAACTATGATTTCTGAGAGGAATGGTGCCCTATTTAGTTATGTAAACTACAGCTGAAGTTTCGATACCAACGTAGCTACCTTAGTCAGTGATTGTCTTAGTAGGCCTTATATTTGATTTATGCAGAAGTCTGATGAAGGGTACTCGCAGTAACAAGAATGTGCTTGGCTAAAGATACATACATACATGCATTGTTATACAGTTTGTGGTAAAATAGTATTTTGTCATCTATCAGTGCAGCATTCAGCTCCAAATTGTGGAGATTCAAAGATTTTTTTTCCCAGCTTTATCTAAATCTGTCTAAAAAACATTTGTGCATCTTTCTAGGCTGCACAATGAGTCAGGGTAAGGACAATGCACGACTCAAGAGCTACAAGAACAAGTCCCTCAACACAGATGAAATGAGAAGAAGGAGGGAAGAGGAAGGCCTACAGCTCCGCAAACAGAAGAAGGATGAACAGGTGAACAAAGTGTAGTGGAAGTCATTTAGACCTCCTCAGCAGAGGATGAGTTCTACTTAATATACATTTTCGTGGAAGTAGAATAGTCTTTCAGGTAAATTAAAGGCACTGTGACCACTCTTTACAGATCACTGTTAAACATAAGCAGCTTTAATGATAAACAAAATATGTCCTGCATGTGTTGCTGTTGTTAGGGTATAAACTTGAATCCATACTGTGTTCCCTGTAATGTAACGATGAAGAGGAAATATATTAAGAAACACAAAAATCATGTATTTCAAAATTATTCTATTGCAGCTTTTTAAGAGGAGGAATGTTGCCACAGTGGAAGATGATGGCATTCCAGAGGACGATGGGATGGCTGACAGTGGCTACCTGGAGTCCCAGGCTAACAATATGGACCCACTCATGGTAGGAAGAGAAACACTAATCAAGCCACTTGGTGATCCTCATAAAAATAATCCAGCAATCCATCTACATTCACCTCATGTATGAAGTTGGATGCAACAGCATTTCATCTGTGCCTTATCAAATCTGCGTCTTTGTGCTGTAACAGGGTGGGGTGATCTCTGAAGATATGACTCAGATGATCTTCTCCAGTTCTCCTGAGCAACAGCTAATAGGCACTCAGCGCTTTAGGAAACTCCTTTCTAAAGGTAAGGGGTGCTGTAGATGGCTATATTTCCTCATGGATGCTGTTCTTCTTTGTTCATGACAGTGACACCCGCCTATGTACGTTTATTTTTGTTGTTGTTTTTCTGTTTTCTTCTTTTTTCTTTTTTTTTGCTATGGCTTGATGACAATTTCATGCCCTCAGTATGCGATATTCTATGTTTTTTCGTGCATATATTTTATAAAGGAAAATTCAGGTTGCCCATGAAAGGCACATTTAATCATATAATTCTGAATACTTGAGTACATATTTTTATCTATTGATCAAGATAAGTATAGCTACATACTTTTTTTGTCGTATTGTTCACTTCTACCGTTTGTCTCACACAGAACCCAACCCACCCATTGATGAAGTCATTGCCACTGCAGGGGTGGTGGAGCGGTTTGTTGAGTTTCTGAAGAGGAGAGAAAACTGCACGTTGCAGGTATGCTTCCCCAGTGTGTCTTTGTAACGCAGCATGTGTGCACAAGCTGACCAAGATGGGGAGGCTTGAAGCTGCTTTATTTTCTTGCTGTGTTCTTGTTTGTTATGAACTTTGCCAGCGCTAGCAATACATGTCAAATACTGTATGTGTTGTGTGTCTGGTACAGTTAGAGAAATTTTTTTCATATTTAACAGTTAATATCTAACCTGAGTGATCACTATGTAATAAAAGAATATATTTTGTTTTAGTTTGAGGCTGCATGGGTGTTGACCAACATTGCATCAGGTACATCCCACCAGACACGGGTGGTGATCCAGGCCGGAGCCGTGCCCATTTTCATTGAGATGCTTAGCTCAGATTTTGAAGACGTACAGGAACAGGTAGGGAGGATTCGGACATGCATCATTTCCCCTCTGTTAGCCAATTGTCCTCCCACTGACACTTCTCTTATTGTGTTTCTCCATAATAACTTATGTGTAAACAACAACATATATGTAGTTAACCTGCCGCATTCAATAAACATGTCATTGAGTATTGTACATAAAATAAAATTGTATTTATTGGCCGACCGGAATATTTACTTTGCCCTTCAGGCAGTGTGGGCGCTGGGGAACATAGCAGGAGATAGCACAGAATGCAGAGACTTTGTCATAGACTGCAACATCCTGCCTTCCCTGGTGCAGTAAGTAGCAACTCAAAGTCACGTTGTCTTCCTCCTAAATCTTCCTATTACACTTAAAAATAAAGTCAAATTTAATCCTGTGTCCTTGGTAAAACATGCTTGGTAAAACTCCTTGTTGCAGGTTGTTGGCCAAACAAAATCGTCTTACCATGATGAGGAATGCAGTGTGGGCGCTCTCAAACCTGTGTAGAGGAAAGAACCCACCTCCGGACTTCACTAAGGTAATTTGCCTGGATAAACGTACAGTACAGATAAACAGTACAACTCTCACTGTGAAAGTACATCATATCTCACTTTCACAAGGTCACAAGCTGTAAGGTCACAAGCTGTATGAGGTTGCTTTTATTTCACCTGGAAAACAGTGGCACTGAATTCAACACTAACATCTCACCACGTCCCCCCCAGGTGTCGCCATGTCTCAGTGTGCTGTCTTGGCTGCTGTTCGTCAATGACACAGACATCCTAGCTGATGCATGCTGGGCACTCTCCTATCTATCTGATGGCCCCAATGACAAAATCCAGGCCGTTATTGACTCCGGAGTCTGTCGCAGGCTGGTGGAATTACTGATGTAAGGCTTTAAACACATAATGTCTACATAAAATTCTAAAAGATTACACAACTAAAATAATTATTGTCCGAGAAGAGCTATGGTTTCATGGTAACAGAATGTCCCCGGTGTACTGTGTGTCACCACTACATTGGGTGTGACTGTCCAGATGTGGGTGTGTTGTGTACATCCCCAGACAGTATTTAAGGTTTGGGTTGCATTACCAGCTGTGACAAATTGAAAAAGTCAGGAGAGAATACACTAAACTTCAGGAAGTCCCTATCGTGTTTCATGTGGAAAATACCATAAATTCACCATTAAGATGCTACAGCAGAAAGAAAACCTTAACATTGCTGCCGTCATGAAACATTTCCATGTTGTCAACATCTGAGTCATCATACATTACAATCCTGCTTTGTTCCAGGCACTCTGATTATAAGGTGGTATCTCCTGCACTGCGAGCTGTTGGGAACATAGTCACTGGAGATGATTTGCAGACACAGGTAATTTCATCTTATACATAGGCACAATTATACTTGTCCAGAAGAAAATGGAATACTTAGAAATAAATATTTCTGACTTTGTGTGTAATTTGTATGATTGCATAGGTGATTTTGAACTGTTCAGCGCTGCAGTCCCTATTTCACCTCCTGAGTAGCCCCAAGGAGTCCATCAAGAAGGAAGCCTGCTGGACAATCTCCAACATCACTGCAGGGAACCGAGCACAAATACAGGTTTGTGTGCGCGTATGTCAGCGTGGCATCCCATAGAATAATCTGGAAAGTTTTTTTTTTTTTTTCAGAGTTTTGAAAAGGTGACGAGCATTTCCTCGTCTAATTGACTGTTTTTCCCTCTTTGTAGATGGTGATAGATGCAGGTCTGCTGCCTCCTCTCATCACTATCCTGCAGGTGGCAGAGTTTCGCACAAGGAAGGAGGCAGCCTGGGCTATCACCAATGCCACCTCTGGGGGCTCTGCAGAGCAAATTAGGTAAGACCACTGATGCAGCTTATCATACAGTGTACAGCCAGTGTGTACAGTACTATATAAAAGGTCTCACATCCATTGAACTGCGGCTTTTTGCTTTTAAATGGTTGACATTTTAAGAGCAGAAATAATAGTCTGAGCATTTAGCTCTACCAATCAGAATCAATGCTCACAAAAGTGGGTTAGGGTTACCAGTACAAATCCTTCAATGCAAAAGGGCAACCTTTTTTCAGCTGATGTAGTAGTGACCGTGGTGTTTTTTTGTTGCGGGTGTGGCGAATTGATTTATGCTTTGTATCCGCTGGTAAGCCAAAGATAAGAAGTGTGTGCTTTGAATGAGTAATAAAAGTTGTGTTCTGTCTCTGCAGTCACCTTGTGGAACTCGGCTGTATAAAACCTCTTTGTGACCTGCTCACACTTATGGACTCCAAAATAGTTCAGGTGGCTCTGAATGGCCTGGAGAACATCCTGCGACTGGGAGAGCTGGAGGCCAAGAGGGGAGGAGGCATCAACCCTTACTGTGCACTCATTGAAGAGGCCTATGGTAAGTGTACGCCTACACACAGTTAAAATGATAACACTCACAGTTCAGCAATTCTAATTTTGCCCAGTGTATCCAAACATATTCATATAGGCTAACCATGCACATGTTATTTGAACAATATTACAATGCAATATTTAAACGAACCGTTAATCCCTTATTTTATTTGCTGGCAGTTAATTACATGCCAACAATCAATCGACTGATCATTCCAGCACTACATTCCTCCCTTCTTCTCAGGTCTTGACAAGTTGGAGTTCCTGCAGGGCCACGAGAACCAGGAAATCTACCAGAAAGCCTTCGACCTGATCGAGCGCTACTTCAACACTGAAGACGAGGACCCGTCTCTGGCTCCCGCCGTCGATCTGCAGCAGCAGCAGTTCCTCTTTCAGCAGTGCGAGGCCCCGATGGAAGGCTTCCAGCTATAATGCCTCCCTCCCTCCCTCCGTGCTCCACCTTCATCCTCACCTCTGCTCATTTCTCTCACTCTGCCCACTGCCACAATAAAGGGTTACGACAACCCTCGGCTCCCCTCCTCCTTTCCCTTCTCATTGTCAGAGAGGTTGATTTAATCATTTTCATGATTATGAAAAATTTAACATTACGGGAGCACGTGTGTGTGCATACGTCCAACGTGGGTCAAGTTCTGCAGTCTTGTCAGCCAGTTTGTGAAGGTTTCACTCATCATTCTGTCTTGCGCTGAGCTCACCTCTGCGCCTGAACCCCACCGACCTGCCCAGGCCCCGGCGTCTCCTCCTAGCAGATTGTCCGCATAACACCGCCCCGGTCTTAGTTTTTGGATTTCCTCCTCAGCTCATCCTAAATAAAAAGCACCTCTCCGTGTTGCCATAGGATCCCCATATCTGATTAAGCGGGAGTTTGTAGGACTGCACTGCTTGTCTGATTAAAGCATTAATGACTAGCAAGACAGACAAACGTGGACGTGATTTTTACCCCCACCCCCTCCCACACACACACACACACACATAGAGAAGAATGATCTAACCTAAACACTGGACTGACTATGAGACGTCGACCACATTAGACTGTGGTTGTTTGGACTGAACTGCCCACAGCGGGGCCATGTGGCCAGTCCCAACCCAAGGACTCAACTGACCTCTACGAAAAGGCACTTAATCGACTCAAAAGTGGAGGATGAATTCCCTCACCTCCTTTCTCCGGCCATTGGATGAGTGACCACAGATGGACAAATTAAGAACTTGACTGTGTCGCTGAGGGATGGAGCTTGTCAGTGACAAACCAGGCTGCTTGCGGTCCCTCCTGGATCTCATATCATGCATACCTTTATCCAGTAACGGGACTGTCCACCTGCACAGGCTCCATCCTGAAGAGTTTAGACTGCCTCCCGCGTCTGGTGTGATGTGAATAACCCCATGGAACCATGGGAATTGGAGTCTTCCCTGGCACTGAGACAATTGGACAGACTTGGACATGACAAAATAGACTATTTAACTCTGGAATCTGTCCAGCAGCAGACCAGTGGGGATTTTTATTATCTTACCATAATTTCATTTCATTTGCAGCACTTTAGTTCAGGACTGACGCCTGCTCATTGAGAATATACCGTAGTTTTTACATTAACTATTTAATTTGTTGATGACACGGCGTTTCCCTCCTCAGGAAGTGAGGTGTAAAGAGATATGGTCTCAATCCTCGGTCCCCTTCTGGTATGACAAGGATTACGATGAACTTCACTGTTTACCCATCCCACAAAGGGACTCTAGCAGATTGTTGACTGAAACTGTTAGCACACTAATTACAATCAGTTTATCATGCTGCCTCATCAAAACTAGAAGAACTTTATTGTGACAAAGTTAATGAGTCTTTTGGAAAATTGGCTTTGAGCAGTCTACAACATGACTTTCCAACCCATGTTCAGGTAGTACATTCCAATACTGATCATGCCAAATCATCGGCACATATATCAGCTATTGGGTCTGATAGTCTTTTTTTTATAACTTTTTTTTTATTTTAGTTGTTGTTGGGGTTAGCATCTGTCATGTTGCTGATGGTGCCATACTCTTTATTCTACAGAAATCCTTCCAGATAACTTCAACAAAAATCCAGATTAAAACTTGAAAATACTGGTGATCACCTTAGTTAGCAGAACTGAATGTTTGTTACCAAGTCCTCTTTACATTGCTTACTTTTGTCAAAATCTCTGCAAGAGATGACCAGCTCTACATGTTAATTACTGTTTGTTGTACTGAGTTTGTGCAGCTGTCTCGTTATGCCATTTGCATAAAAGCTGTTTCATGAAACACAAGTGTAAGTGAATCAGTTTTATTGTAGTTAGTATCCAGGATGAACCTTGAAAAAAAACAATGGTAGTACTTTTGTGTAAGGCTTATTTTCATTATCATTTCATCTGCAAAGTATTTTGTCTATAAATAGTGAAAAATGACTTTGGCTTCAGACTTGAGGATCAGGTCATTAAATCAGACAGGAATTCTCAAGAATAACTTTATTGATTTGATATTTTTGGTGTTCACTATATACAAACATAATGTCACATCAGATGAGCAAATGAGTCAAATTACATTAGTATCAGGGCAGGACAGACCATTGTACAAATGAATCATGCCTGATCCACTTCTTAATGTTCTGTTCAGAAGATTGGAGATTATTTGAAATCCTTGAGGACAAGGCGGATACACACAAAAGACTATTGCCTCTGAGGCAAATTTGAAAAGGAGGGTTACCTAAGGCATTTATGTTGCAGAGATTAAGAGGTATGTGTTGAAGGTTTACTAGAAGCACTGATAGAACTTTTTTTAATCCCAGTGGAAAATTAAAATTAGTGCATCTGTTAAACAGATCTGAAAATCATTATTGTGCTGTGTAGTAAATGCAAAGAATTAGTTATAAAAATCCTAAAACCTCCATTTCGGAGCCAGGTTACATTATACTCAGGTTTCCACTCTCCTCTGGTGACCAAATGCTACCACCACAAACATATTTAGTCAAACGTGCCAGTTTATAACTTCAATACAATCACTGAAAAGATAAAATCTTCCATTGGGTTTCAAAATTGTTCAAATAATCTATACATTTAAGGTCCAAAATACGACTAAGTATTAACCGTTGTGATATCTTTCGGTTGCTCTGTGGGGTGGCAGTGGAACTCTCAATCTGTGAGACACTGTTGGCCAAATATTTGGGAAAATAACATGGTTGTGTAGGGATTAGTTGTCCTCCATCACTGAGCCTTCTCAGATAGGGCAGCAGCAGCTTCTCTCTCTTTCCGTGCTTCCTCCCTCCATCTAGCTTTCCTCTCCATGTTTTGAGCTGTCAGGGACTCATGCCTGCCTGCAGCCTGCGTCACAATGAGAAAAATTACAGGTAAGATCTGAAAGATGTTCCACATGATATTTATATTTACCCTAGAATACATAAATGAAAGTAACATTTAAGATTTTTTTTATATAGTTATAGTTTTTATAGGTTTTGTTTATATAACAACTAAGACAAAGTTACACACAAAAAGCAAAGACAAAAACTTCTCTTTCACATTGTTGCAAGCCATTTAATTTTAATTTTGTTAACAGATGCTGGAGAAAAACAATGCATGCAAAACATAATGTGGTCATCTATTGTCACTCACCTTTTTGCCCAGGAAAACCATCACTAGGCAGCCCCCTATTGTGGCGGCCATCATCACATAGCAGGCTTTCACTCTGACTTTGTTTCTGGCAGCATCAATCATCTCAAACCTGTGGCAAAGGCAGGTGTACAAACAAGCGTCAGGGTGGCCACATGTTTAAATACAGAACACATCAATGTTTAGGTTTCATTCTCAGTCTCTTATGTCAAAATTAATTATGACAGTTTTCTTTTAATTCTGAGCCTTGGTTCATTGTGAGTGAAGGAGGTGGGAGGTCTGCAGTTTGTATGCGTGACAATCGGGTCTTTTATCAGAGCAGCAGATCAGATATGATCTCCACCCTGATGTCAGGAACCACATTAATTACCTCAGGCTACAAACAGACGCCTTGTTTGAAGCGCAGCCGTCTTGGAACATCAGCTTCCTGCAGTAGCACCAATGCTCATCTACTTAGTTAGCTCTGTTCTTGTGATGTATCTTAACTAAATCACGCAAAGAGCCAATCAGATGCAAGTGTGCAGGGAGGTCTGGTACAAACAGGAAGACGCTACTTACGACACAAACTCTGGTATCTGGTCCACTGTCTTAAAGCGTCCCGACCATATCAGAAACCTCTTGTCCATCTCTGAGGGTTTGTAGCCTGGGACTTTGAAACTGGGGCGAGGTGCTGTATGAAAGGACAAACAAACAGAGTTTTAAGTGCACAAATCCAGATCTTGAACAAAAAACAAGGAATGCAGAGAAGTTCAGTTTCACAAGCCTCAGTGATTAGCTCCATCACCCCAGACTGTAGTCCCACTTCCTGTGTCCTTCCTCCCTTTGGGAACTAATGAAAACCTTCACACACTCGCTATGGCAACAACAAGTGACCTATGACATACAAAAGCCTCAGGAAATTTCATCTCTTTGACTTGTTATGAGAAGTCGACTACTTGAATATAGTTTGGAGAATAACTCAATTTAGATGTCATTTATGTATTATTACAAACAAGATTGGCTTGAGCCATCATATTTCCAGTATTATGCATTGCAGGTGAAAAGAGTAAATGAGTGATGGTAAATTTCTGAACTCGATCTTTTGTGGTGTCATGCATGTATGAGACAAAGAAAAAGAGACAAGAGAATCTGGTTGTGATCCAAAACTCTACCGTGTGCTGGAACTGCTGGCTCTGCTTTGGCCTCCTGTGGTTTACTGCACATCCCTCTGTGGCTCCATGTTTCAGTGACCCGTCTGCACCTCTGGCCTGTTGAGATGGATGGATGATGGATGGATATAAAAAGCAGAAAACATGAATGCATTGGATCTAGGAGGAGATCATAATTATTCAACATATTGGTTAGCCTAACGAGTACATTTTCAATTAATCACTTGGTCTATAAAATGAATTAAAACTAAGACACACGCCCATTTCAATTTCCTAAAACCCAGTGTGACTTCCTGAAGTTGCTTGTTTTGTCCAAAAATCAATGGAGGTTCAGTTTACGGTCACATAAGACAAAGAAAAGCAGAAAATCCTCACAACTGACAGGCTGGAGCCGCTGCTGAATATTTTTCTGTTGTCGATTGATCGACTAAATATTTCACATAAAATGTCACAAAACCAAATTTAGGAATAAAATGAAGAAGTTCTCACAAGATACGTCATAAGATGTACAAGCAGTACAATCACAAGGGCAGAGCCAATGTGCTGACTACTTCCATAACAAGACGGAGGTGTGTCAGGTAAGCTAAACCTAAAAATATCGTATAATCATAAAACGTTCGCTACGTCTGAGCATTGTGATGGGGCTTTTTATGTGGTGATTAAACCTGAACACGAAATACAAATTTCACAATACAGGAACAGTAAGTTAGCTATCACCATAACCCAGGTTACCTGTCGAGTCACGCACATTTAGCCACGTAACAACTGAAACACAAGAGATAAATATATCTCATACGTTAACCTAGGTCAGTAATATAGAGAGTTTCTATCTCAAAAGTTGATAATTTAATGGTTACTTACGAATAGAGACGGTGCCCGTCAATTATTATTCGAAAGCAACACAGAAATTCAAGAAATTTAATCATACGAACCTAGAAAGTTGCCAATAGAAAGGCGAGTTCTGACGAAATTCATGTTTTCTTTTAAAGTAAATCAGGTGTCTATCAAGCCATTAAACTCGGCAACAACACCGCCAGTCGCACGTCTACTGCTGAAAGTCAACTGGATGAGCCTTCGCCAACTGCCCAACAGGACGTCGTAACAGAAGCATGGGAGTCTGTGCCCTATGCCTGATCAGAAATAATACATATCCCCTTTTCCCCCTCGGTTAGTGTTTACCCTCCGTGGTAAGAGTCATTTTGTACATCGCGTTAAGGTATTGTTATGGACAGGCACCACAAATATTGCTGGTTGGGATATAAACTTAGGGGAAAGTGCGGGGGAAAGTAAATGGATGAGGAACAGCCTTTGACACAACACCGGAACGTTTCATCACAAATTATGTAACTATTTTGTATCTAATTAGTTAGGTGTGGCACGTTTATTTAAATAGAGATATTGACTTTTAAGTTTTTCCAAGATACTATTACTAATGATTGTGCTAAATATAATATCATATGGTTATATATTTGGCTTTACCGAGCTGGGTTTCACTCAGGCACTCTCTTGAACAGACACCTCGCGTTGTGTCTGGAGAGGACCCATCAGTCCACTATGGCGGCGCCCGGTGGAACTTTAAACTGTGAGGACTTCTCAATGTTTCAGGTAATTTTAACGAAGGCTTAATCAATCCGTGCTAATTTTTCAGGGGATGGCAGCTATCCGAATCATAACTTTTTGGTAGTTCACTTGTTGTCTCGTTTATTTTCGATGTAAGACAGTCGATGAGTGACCCTCCTGATCACTAGTGCTCATACTGTGTGCTCTACAAGAGTTCAAGGAGTCAGGTAGCATCAGGAGGACTGAAAAAGGGCAGCATACATGTATGGTTTAAAAGTCACAGTCACAGGTCTCCAGATTCCTGCATGTGAACTTCATGTGTTGAATTGTCTTCGGACAGTCAATTAGCACCACTTTAGATGCATCAAACTTGCAAACCAACTGCCAACTGGCCTACTTTACTCAAAACTCTTGTAATGAGTGGTCGCACGTAGGCAGTGCTTCATTTTAAGGGCCCACACGCCAAAACGTTTCAGAACCACTGTTTTATGTCGCCTTCTGTATGAACTTTAATTTGCATTTGCATTGAAAAACGTGAGTGACTTAATGCAAAGATGTCGAAAACATTGCTTGAAACTAATTATCTATCGATTATTTTGTCAATTTATCAATTAGTTGTTTGGTCAATAAAATGTCAGGAAATGGTGAAAAATGTCCATCAGTGTTTCCCAAAGCCCAAGATGAATGTCTTGCTTTGTCCACAACCCAAAGATATTCAGTTTACTGTCACAGAGGAGTAAAGAGAAATATTCTCATTTAAGAATCTGGAATCAGAGTTTTGACTTATTTTTTTTCTCCCAAAAAAAAATATATATACTCAAACAGATATAACCCTAACCCTTCGGAGGTGCTGACAGAAGAACAGTCCCTCCATTGTTGAAACTCTCAGTTAATGATGAAAAAGTCATCAGTTCCAATTCTGATACTAAGATGCCAGGTGCACTGATAATATCAAATTAGTTAAAAAACGTATTGCAGTATAATGTTCATTTTTTTGTGACCTTCAAATCATCATCAATGCTTTAATGGTTTTAGTAGAACTAAAGATGCTGGATGTCCCTTTGCCCCACTATGTGTTCCTCAGGAGGTGCTGAAGGTGATGCGCACTATAGACGACCGCATTGTCCATGCCCTGAACACCACAGTGCCCACTGTCTCCTTCTCAGGAAAAGTGGATGCCACACAAACATGCAAACAACTCTATGAATCTGTGAGTGTGACGACCAAACAAATGTCTCTGTGTTTTGGGCTGTGGTGAAACTTCCAAAGTGTTACCCCCTAGCTTCTTCATGTACTGCAGCAGTTGCTCTCCAGCAATGACCTCATGTATTCCACAGCTGATGGAGGCCCATCTGAGCAGAGACAAAGCTATCAAGTCCTGTATAGCCCAAACATCTGAGGTGGTGGGACAACTGCGTGAAGAAAGAGCAAAAGACAGCGAAAACCTGGCGCTCATCAAACAGCTCAGAAAGGAGCAGACGAAAGTAAGTCCTTTCTGTAACACTAGAGGGCTCCAAACATTAGCAAGCTGTAACATCTGAGCCAGCCAAGTAGGTCCATCTGCAGCTGAAAGACATCTGTCATTTGAAGAGGTTTAGGCTCAGTTCACAGAAATCACAAAAACATTTTTCTCACCCTGTCGTGCAGATAGTTGTAGTTTATGTGCCCAAGTTCTGAGATATCCACCCCTGCACCCTTTCTGCCATGGGGATGAAATGTTTACTCCTTGAATGTTCAGCAGCACTGTGGATGTCCAGATTCAGTGACCCAGCTATTCAGAATAATCCATCAAACTCACTGCAGACTAGAAAGTAGTTGAAATAAAAGCATTAGTGGGCTATCATGAGTAAGCAGAACATTGTTCCCCAAATAGGGGGGGGGGGGACTCCACCACACCCAAATTTTTCTGCCAGTCCGGTGGGAGAATTGAACCAGCGACCTTCCGATCACAAGCCGCTTCTCCTTATGATATATTTCTAAAATTATTCTGTCATCATATTTGAGTGAAAATAGTACATTACATAATGCATTTTGTTCCTTCCTTGTCTCCAGTTAAAGCTTATGCAATCAGAGCTGAATGTTGAAGAAGTCGTCAATGACAGAAGTCTGAAGGTATAGTCACATCAGCAATTTGTCCATAATGATCTATAATCACGCATAAATAATCTGTTTTTGTCGTATGTTACTTATTCCTGCTTTCCTTTGTTCAGATTTTCAAGGAAAGGTGCAGAATCCACTACACACCTCCGAAGGTGAAGTGAAGCCCCACCTGATGAAAGGAGCTGCATCTAACGAGGTTGAAATCCAGACTGGAGCTGAAACTGTGACCTGCTGCTGAGTCCTGACTGCAGGCTGTTCACCATCCAGACCACTGTGACCTCTTGTCCATCACACGTACTATATTCCATTGTGATTCTTGTGTTGCATTACCACAGCTGTAAAACAATCACCTGTGTGCTTCTTTAATGGGAAACATTGTACAAAAAGTTTTTTTTAAAAAGACAATGAAATGTTTTCAAGTGACACAGGTTGTCTGTGATATGAGTCATTTGTGAGTCTTGAGGAGTCACTTCCAGGTGAGGTAATTCAGACACAAGGCAATTCAAAGTGCTTTAGTACATGATTTAAATGACAATAAAAACAAAAAAGCAAAAACAAGCAAATAGTTAAAGATAAAAAAATGCATTTAAAAGACAATGAAAACAAAAGCAAGCAAATACATTGATTAAAAAGAAGCTTTGGATTAATTTTTCTGGAAAGCTGCATTAAATGTTCTAAGCCCTCATTTAAATGAGCTGATTTTTAGCAGACAGGTATTCAGGAAGCTTGTTCCTCAGGTGGGGAGTGTAGAAACTAAACACTGCTTTATGTGGCAGGAGTTCTGTCTTGATTTGTAGATTTTAGTGTCATGGATTCAAGGTGAACACTGACTTTTAATCTTTCTTGTTTGGGGGCAAAACAATTGTTTTAATTTTTTCTGTTCATCTGTAGAAAATTCTGACACATCCACTTATTAATTTGTTCAATGCACTTATTCAGCAAATGTAAAAGACTCCAGTCATGTGGTGACACTGTTAATGCTGAGTTGTCTGTCATCTGCAGAAGCATGGTAGGAGATTCCATAACCTGAGCAAGTAGATGTTGAAAAGATGAGGCCCGAGAATGGACCCCTGAGGAACTCCATGTGTGATTTTGGTTTGTTCAGGTTCACGATTACCAATTGACACAAAATTGTTGCAATCCTGTAAATACAATTTCAACCAATTTGGCACAGTGCCAGAGAGTCCCAGTCATTTTCTAGTCTGTGGAGCAGTATCTCATGGTCAACTGTCGTATGCAGCACTCAGATCCAGTCGTGACACACCTGAATTTTTTGATGCATCACTACTCAGATGATGTCAGTTGAAACTTTAACAAGTGCAGCCTCAGTGCTGTCGTGTGGTCAAAATCCGGTCCGGTAGCGGAATCCGTTCCTACCTACGAGCGCCAGGACCCGTCCACCGGGGAGCACTCATCTGTGCCAAATGTCCACCCAGCACGCACATGGCCGCGCACTGCACAGCCGCCACGGCCACCAGGTGCTCACCGTGCAAAGGCGAACTCTACACCGAGCCGTGGAACTACCTGCCCAGGTGTCTGTACTGCAACAACTTCTGCTATGAGAACCAGGAGGTGGAGAAGGAGTGTACGGCGGTCAGCAAAAGGGTCTGCCGCTGCAAAGAGGGCTTCTGCTTGGCCGATAACTTCTGTATCAGACACACGGAGTGCGGCCCCGGACACGGAGTTAAACGAAAGGTATTTATCAGAGAAAAGACCGTTTCTTCACATTTCATACATTTTCTTTATTTGCTGTGTATAAAATTCAGGGAGCGATTACATCAGTTTTTATTTTACTTTACAAGAGTTACTGCTGAGCTTGTTAACTCCATGTACTTTTCATTGTGTTTGAACTTAAAACAGAGAGAAGTCATTTCAGTTATATTTAAATGTTACTGTATTTACTGTGGAAACATTTCAGGTAGCTATTTAAGTTTTTATTCAACTTTATAAGAGATGCTTCTGACTCTAGGAACTCCATGCACTTCTGGAGCTATTCGTTTTCTATTTATTCGGTTAAATAAACATGCTTTAAGCATTTAAACCAAGTTCAGTGTTTGTATTATTCAACGTTTTTTCACCAATTTTTACACTTTTACTGCAAATGAATTTCGGCTCCAAATATCAATTATCGGCCTCTGTAACTACTAAGAATCAGTATCGGTACTGAAACACCCATATCTGTTGATCTCTAATACACTCTGCTAATTCTGACGCAGACTGTTCTTGTGCACATATCAGCCTTTGTTCTGTCAATCCCAGGAGCACCATTTTGCCCCCAGCAGTAATCACCTGGAATATTTCTTCATCTTTCAAGGATTCAAAACAAAGTGCTAGTTTGTGTTTTGTAATTTTCTTTTTTTTTTTGTAGTCTCACTCTTTTCTCACTGCATTTCTTTTGCATATCCATCGTTGGGTGCATACCAGTCCCTTCAGATGTTGTTGAAGCTCAATGACTTTTCCATAATTGGAGCAGCAGGCTGAATTCTCAGTGATATTTTTTTGTCTGCTCACTGCACAAAACACAAAACAGACACAAAGCTTTTTAAAACTAGACACATGCGCTGCCCAATGTTATGATATACAGTGTTGAGCTTGGTATGCCAGTTAGTTCATTATACAATACAGTGAAAAGCCATATGAGGCAATCATTTTTTATTACCATTATTATTGTTAAAATAATATTTTATTTGCTTCCGTATGTAACACACACTTTCTACTCTTAACTGAGTACAATTCCTCCTAGTTTTAAAAAGAGATTTCATCATCACCACAGGTCCGTCCATGAATAATTATGTGACAATTAGGAGCTGTTATATTAAAGAAAAGGAAAATAAATGAAATTCCTCAGTTATCGTGTATTTCAACCCACAGGGAAGCCCATCTTGAAGCTTCCCATATCGGGTTCTGTGCTGATCACAACAGAACAAACTTGGAATTGCCGCCTCATGGCTGTATGCCTCCAACAGCCAGTCAATTTACAGTTTACATCACCTTTTAGTGACTATTTCTGCTTTATTTGTGGGCCTTTGCAGAAATGCTGCTTCCTCACAGGTCTCGGTTTATGACTGAGGGTGATGGGCTTCTGCTATCAGATCCTCAACACGATGAAAATCTCTGGCTTCTCTTAAATCTCATCTTAAAACTTTCATTTTGTGTTGGGTTTAGTTTAAATTTGTTTATTTTATCGAAATGATTCGTTCTTTGGAGTTACATTTCATTTTGTTGTTGAAAAAAAATCTAAAGGTAATTTATGATAGGGAAGGTCATCAAATTTCAAAAAATGACCTCCTGCAGCTCTTCTTCTTTGTCTTCTTCTTCGTTGTGAGTTGGATGTTTTCTTGTGTCAGGTGTTGGATGTCTTCGTTCCTTGCTGCCTCTTCGTGGGCCCATATTTTGTCTTTGACCAGCAGCATCTGTTCCAGCTCTTTCTTTTCTTTTTCCCACTGCTCTGCTCTTCTGGCCCAACTCTCTGACAGTCTTGACAGCTCCTCTTTGCACCTGTCTCTGTCGTCTGAGAGCTCCTTTCTAAAGCTCTCCTCTCTCTCAGAGAGCTCCTTCTGGTGGCTTCGGTCTTTTGCTGCCAGCCACTCTCGTAGTTCTTCGCAGGTCACTTTGCTCTGATTTAGAGCCGACTCTGCGTCAGTCAGCTGGGCCAAGGTGACGATGTAAGCATTGGTTCGAGCTCGTCTTTTCTTGGTGGCCCTGCTGATCTGTTTGTCTTTCTGCATGAGGACCTCTTTCTGCTGGGTGCATATATTTCAGAGAGATTTCACTCTTTGCTTCACTACATTTAACAAAATTGTTGACACAAAATTGTTGCTGCCCTCTAAATACGATTTCAACCAATTTGATTTGAATGAATGGATGGATGATGACCTCAGTGTGAGCATGTTAGCAGGCTGACTTGAGCATTTAGCTCAAATCCCCACTGCCAGCCTCAAAGAGCTGCTAGCATGACTGTAGACCAGGCATCTCAAACCGGTTCCATAAAGGGCCGCGTGGCTGCAAGTTTTCATTCCAACCAAGGAGGAGCACACCAGGCTGGAATCAATTAATCAGCTGATCTCAGTCTTCAGCTGATAACTAAGTGATCCCTTGATGTTGATTGGTTGGCCTGATGTGCTCCTCCTGGGTTGGAATGAAAACCTGCAGCCACGCGGCCCTTTATGGAACCGGTTTGAGATGCCTGCTGTAGACTCTTGATGTTGTTAGTCTTGTTTGTTTTTGTGTAATTCAAGCTGGCAGGCAGTTTTAGTGTATTTCCTTTTCTAATCTCACAAGTATGTTAGAAAAATGTTTCCTTCTCTAGGCACTGAGAAAAAGAAAATGTTTCCTGGTCTGTGTGATCAGATCTCACAACACCAGATGGTTTTTGACTCATGTGATTTGGTCACAATGAAGTTGTGAAATCAATCAATGTCAGTGTGTAAACTCAAGTCATTCATTTACATTTTAAAGTTATTTCTAACCATTTCTGCCAACCAAGACAGTATCTCTTCTAGAAATCACACAGCACAAAGAAAGAATCACACAAGAATTTTTTCACTCTTTATGCTTTATTATTTCTTTAGAAAGTGGTGCATTCAACTCGTTCCTTCCAAACACCAAATATCTTGATCTTTAAGTGTTAATACATTCAAAATCAGAATTTCTGCATTATAAAGAAATTTTGTGGAGAATCATTTCAGAATAAAGAAGCAGAACATTTTCACGTGAGACTGCAGCCTGTATGTATTTAATTGTTGAAAGGTTCGAGGGGGTCATCTTTGGCTTTCTGCTGCTGTACAGCCCTCAGGTCAAGACCTCCTCTATTACACGCAAGCGCCCGGAAGAAAAAACAGATGAATGTAGTTCACTTCTCCAACATGAACCTGCAGAAAAAATTTGACCACCTAATAAATATCTTCATCTTGATCTTGTGTTGTTGAGCTGTGAGGAGTGATGTTGAATGACTCACCTGGATGTTACAATTCATTACAATCCATAATATATCTGAGGCTTTCTGACTTGCTTCTCAAATAATTTTACAATATCAATAAAGATAAGATAAAACGTTATTAATCCTCTGCTGGGGCAATTAGGGTGTTAAAGGCAGCAAGCAATAGAAATAACAATAGCAAAGGCAATAGCTATTTTTTATATATTTTTTTCTACATACCTTATTTTTCTTTTATATGGTCAAATTTCATTTTGCTTGTATAATATGTACATATATTTAGTCTACTTATATTTTGTATTTTGTTTTTTTCAGTGCTCAGTGCTGTCGTGTGGTCGAAATCCGGTCTGAACAACATTAAAGAAATTGTTTTGCACCAGGAAAGTGTTAAGTTGCAGGAAAGAAAAAACTTTTCAATTCTTTCCTAAAAAAGGTAGGTTTGATATGGGCTGGTGATCATCATATTACTGAGGTATCCAGTTCAGACTTTTTTTTGAAGAGCCAAAATCAGCTTTCATCGTGAGCTTTTAGATGTAGAGACATTCCCATCAGGCTCCGCTGGATGTGGTGTTTACCTCCTGGTACTGTCTAATGACTAAGAGCTGGGATAAATACCAATACATGTTGATGGTTCGTTGATTTCATTTTGAATTTGTAGTGCTGAACTGGATGGGCATCACATGATTGGTGAGCCTGATTAATCTAAGCTAACTTGTCTTAATTGCATAGAAAGTTGTGTTTCTCATGAATGGTTCAATTTGTCATAGAATAAAGCTGAAGAGCTAAATGAGGCAAAACTCAGAAATATATGTCAACTTTTTATGCTTTCTGTACTATTTCTTAAGAAAGTGGTGAATTCAACTCAGTCCTACATTTTAAAGTCATTTCTTACCATTTCTGCCAGCCAAGACAGTATCTTTTCTAGAAATCACACACCCCATAGAAAGAATCACGAGAATTTTTTCACTCTATGCTTTATTATGTCTTTAGAAAGTGGTGCATTCAACTCCTTCCAAACACCAAATATCTTGACCTCTAAGTGTTAATACATTCAAAATCATTTTTTTACATTATAAAGAAATTTTGTGGAGAATCATTTCAGTCTAAAGAAGCAGAACATTTTCACATGAGACTGCAGCTTGTACGTATTTAATTGTTGAAAGGTTCGAGGGGGTCGTCCTTGGTTTTGTGCTGTTGTACACCACTCAGCTCAACACCTCCTCCATTACACGGAAGCGCCCGGAAGACAAACAGATGAATGTAGTTCACTCCTCCAATATGAACCTGCAGGAAAAAGAGAAGAAATTTGAATATCTTAATATCTTCATCTTGTGTTGTTGAGCTGTGAGGAGGGATTTTGAATGACTCACCTGGATGTTACAATTCATTCAATCCAGAATATATCTGAGGCTTTCTGACTTGCTTCTCAAATAAATAATTTTACAATGTAAATTAAGATAAGATAAAACTTTATTAATCCTCTGCTGGGGCAATTAGGGTGTTACAGGTGTCATGATCCGTGCTTGGCACGCCTGTTTTATGTTGATTCTCCTTTGTCATACTTCTTTTGTCACGTCCCGTTTTATTTTGAAGGTTCATGTTATGTTTCTTCTGTCAGGAATGTGGGGTTTCAAGGGAACAACGGTTGAACCCAGATGCAGACACGAGGGGGCACTGGTTTATAGTTAACAATTTATTAAACTAAAAGGAAACCAAAATCCAAAATACAGGGAACTACGATAAACACTCACATGGATAGATGTGCATAAGACAGGGAACGAAGACAACACAGAGAAACACGACGAACATGGCATGGCTCAAAGACTACCCTAGAAAATCACTAACAAGGAACGTGGCTTGACTAAGACACTAAAGAACAATTACACGAACAGTGGCATGACAAACAAACACTGACAACACTAGAGGACAGAGGACAAACACTTACTTGAACTCATGGCGAGGAAACAGACAACACTGAAGACGCTTACATGGAACGTGTCAGGGCTAAAGACAAAGACTATTCTAGAAACACACTTACAGGATACATGGCAGGGACATGAACAAGACAACACAAGGAAAAACACTTACTAGTGGTATGGGGCTATGACAAGATTTCACAGACAATGACCTGACAAAGACTGAGGGGAAGACATGGACTTAAATACACAAGGAAGTACAACTAATGACACACAGGTGAAACAGATCAGACAATCACAAAGGTGGGAAAACACAGGAAGCAAAGCAAAGAAGAAGCCTAACATGAACCTTCAAAATAAAACAGGACATGACAAAAGGACTATGACAACACAAAGGAGAATCAATATAAATGACAACAGGCAGCAAACAACAGAAATAGCAATAGCAAAGCCAATAGAAATACAAGAAATACAAACTAAAAAGTTGGCTATATATATGTACATTTTGTACAAAAAGACTATAAAAAATATTGCTAATAAAAAATATTGCAAAATTGCACAAGGGTTTTTTTAAATTGCACATGGAAATTGAGAATTGCACATCGATTTGAAAAATTGCACTTTTACTTATCAATTACCTTGACGAGGAAGTTTTCTCCAGCCACAATCTGAAGCCTGTATTTAACTGCTCTGAATTCCACATATATTTTGCTTGTCCTTTCCTCCACTTGAGGCTTCACCTGTGTGTGAAATAAAATGTGATGTAAATCAAGAGTGAAATGCAGACCACAGATTAGCGTGTGGAGGTCATGAAGAATGAAGGCAGACTGAAGCTCACCTGGTCACAAATCTTCTGGGTTTCCTCAGTGGCTGTCAATGTCTCACCAAATCCTCCAACAATGCAAGCCATTGTCACAAGGTCTGTTGAAGTTAACAGAGAAGTCAACTGTCTGCTTTTATGTGTCTCAAGTGTTTCAGTTGTTTATCAAATGCACATGTATTTATACAGAGTAACCCCGCCTGGACACACCTGAAAGCTGGCCCCACCACATGCTGGGTGGAGCAGCAATTGTAACCACAACCCTCACATGATTGGTTAGATTTGATCTGATGCTATTAATTCATATCCAGATTTCTAATTTACATGTTACATTTTCAAAAACATGCATGTTTTAAATCTTATCATTGGTCATCCAGACATAAAATTCAAAGATCAGTCTTGTTCTGATGCTGAATGCGTGCACCATGAAGGCAGGACATCCATTTTATCCTGGTCAAGTGTGGTGACCTGTTAAACCCTCCACAGAGGGGCTGATACTGAGCAGTATGCTGATGTCCAAACAAATGTTTGAATACCGAACAAATTTCTCTCTCAACAAAGTCGTTTCTTCACAGTCCAAGCAGCCTTTTGACCACTTTCAAATAAAACAGAATGATGTTGGATGCAATCAAAAACTCCTCATGTCTGTAGACAAGAAGTCTGTCCATCTGAACATCAGAGTTTTCTGTTGCTTTATTCAAAATGTTCCCTCTCAAAATGAAGCATTCAACTTTCTCCCTCTCAACACTGAATATCTGATTCCTCACCAGTTACCATCATTATAAAGGAACATGATTTATTGTGTGTAAGAATTATAAGATAAAAGAGCAGAGCAGTTTATATGAGGCTTTTAGGAGGGCAACAGGGAAACAGGACTTTAGTCAGTGTCAATGAACTTCTTTGTTAGATAACATTCACTTTAACAAGTATGTCGGCCTATCAAATGTTTTTTCCTCTTGTCAGATGAAACTGACACAAAGAAAGTCTTTCCTGGTTTGTGCAATCAGAACTCAAAACACAAGGAGGTTTTGGAATTGTAAATTTTGATGACAGTTTGTTAACCATTGAAGAATATGTCAGTTCAGTGGTGGACTATAACTGAGTACATTTTCCCAAGCACTGACTGTTCATGCCACTTTCTTCCTCTACTTCGCTATATTTCAGAGAGAAATGTTGCACTTTTTTGCTTCATTGAATTTATCTGACAGCTTTAGTTACTTTACAAATTAATATTTTTGCACAAAACATACCAAAACTTTATAAGATGCCCAACAATATATATGAGTGTAGTTTCAAATCAGAACAGAATCAGAGCCAAAATCAGTCTGTTGATCTTTAGGTCCAAGTCCAAAACGACACCAGGATTTCTGTCTTGACTTAATCTTTCTTGTTTGCGGCCAAAACAATCGTTTTACTTTTTTCTGTGTTCATCTGTAGAAAATTCTGCAATTTAGCAAATGTAAAAGACTCCAGTCATGTGGTGACACTGTTAATGCTGAGTTGTCTGTCATCTGCAGAAGTATGATTGGAGATTCCATAACCTGAGCAAGCAGATGTTCAAAAGAAGAGGCCCGAGAATGGACCCCTGAGGAACTCCATGTGTGATCTTGGTTCGTTCAGGTTCACGATTACCAATTGACACAAAATTGTTGCAATCCTGTAAATACAATTTCAACCAATTTGGCACAGTGCCAGAGAGTCCCAACCATTTTCTAGTCTGTGGAGCAGTATCCCATGGTCAACTGTCCAATGCAGCACTCAGATCCAGTCATGACAAACCTGAAATTTTTTATGCATCACTGCTCAGATGATGTCAGTTGAAACTTTAACAAGTGCAGCCTCAGTGCTGTCGTGTGGTCGAAATCCGATCTGAACAACATTAAAGAAATTGTTTTGCACCAGGAAAGAGTTAAGTTGCTGAAAAAAGGCTTTTTTTAGAAGAGGTTTAATAACAGCAGTCTTGTGGGCCTTTGGAAAAAGGCCTGACTGAAGTGACCAGCTGACTGTTTATCTCTTCCACATGCAATGAATCCACTCTCTTAAATTCTTGAGTCAGTGCAAAACCTTCAGGGATCACAATGTCTGTATTTCAGTTGTTCCACCACTCCACAGACTGACAGGGGAACCATGGACTTTTAATGAGTCTAATGACTTTTAAAAGTATATCATCAGTGCTACCTCCTCTGAGTCCTTCTGGAGCTGAGCTAACTAGCTTGCAGCTTGAGCTTGACACAGCTGGATCTAGCTGGCTTGGGCCTGCTACATCTATGTGGAACTTGGGCTGGGAGGCCTGCTACGGCTAGTTAATTTTCCTTGATCCACCAACATCACCCAGGAGCTGCGGAGCCGAGCCTACCAGCTTGGGCCTGCATCCACCTGGAGCCTGGACCAACCGCCTTAGGCCTCCTGCATCCACCTGAGTCTCCTGCATCCACCCTGGGCCGAGCCAACTAGCTTGGGCCTGCTGTATCCCCCCGAAGCCTGAGCTGGCTGGCTTGGGCAAGCTGCATCTGCCTGGATCCTGGGCCTGGGGCCTGCCACTGCTACAACACCTACAGCTAAGCCAACTAGCTTGGGCCTATAACATCCCCCTGGAGCTGAGGGGGCAAACCTGGCTATCCTGGGCCTGCCCTGTTGCACCTGCTAGCCAGAACTAGCTGGCTTGGGCCTGCTAGGAGCCAGAGCAAACAAGCTCACTAGCTTGGGCCTGTAACATCTCAGATGCTGTCTGAGTCTTTATCTTTAACAAAAGCCCCCAGGCTCTCCCTTCATCTATTTTAAATGACTCATCCCCAGTGTACGATAAAACTGAGATTTTAAATTGTTTTAATAAGCATTTTGTGTCATCTGGGTCTATCTTTGAATCCACAAGAGCTGTTCCGGTGCCTCACAATATAAGCTCAGAAACACTTCCTGGGAAACCTTTTACATTTGCACCTTTTACCGTGCAGCAAGTTAAGCAAGGCCCTTAAAACTTTGAACCATAGTAAACCTCCCGGGCCAGATTTTGTAGAGCCTTACTTTGTAAAAATGGCTGCAGATTTTATTGCACAGCCCATCACAACACTTTTTAACTTATCCATTGAAAGCAAAGCGCTACCTTCAGTTTGGAAGTCAGCCTTTGTTATTCCTCTTTTAAAAGGAGGCGACCCAGCAATTTTAACCAATTACAGGCCAATTTCTAATTTGTGTGTCCTGTCAAAAATTCTCGAATCACTGGTGTGTGAGCAACTCAAAGATTTTTTATACACAAACAACCTTCTCTCAAGGCTGCAATCAGGTTTTAGGAAGAAGCACAGTACTATCACTGCTGTCACAAAAGTAATCAACGACATACTTGTTGCCCTTGATAAAAAAAACAGTACTGTGCAGCTCTCTTCATTGACCTGTCAAAGGCTTTTGACACCGTGGATCATGCGGTTCTTAGGGAAAGGCTTTCCAGTTTTGGTCTCTCAGACCATGTAGTTTCCTGGTTCACAAATTATTTAAGTGGCAGGAGCCAGTGTATCAAATATGATGGCTTGTGCTCTGAATTTGTTAGTGTACACAAGGGGGTGCCACAAGGTTCTGTTTTAGGCCCCCTCTTATTTATTATGTACATTAATGATGTGGGACGAAATGTGTCTGATGCTAATATGCATTTTTATGCCGATGACACCATAATTTACTGCTATGGTTCATCCCCTACCAATGCTGTTGAATCACTGCAGAAGGCTTTTAATGAGATCCAGTACAAATTTCTACAGCTAAAACTAGTACTCAATGCTGGTAAGACTAAACAAATGTTGTTCTCAAAGCCAAGAAAAGGGCTGATAAACATCCCCACAGTATTTACCCTTGAGGGAAATGAAATTGCGGTGGTACATCTGTATAAATATCTTGGTATTCTGCTTGATGACACCCTTACATTCAAAGCTCACATTGAAAATCTTGTTAAGAAATTTAAACTGAAACTGGGTTTCTTATTTAAAAATAAATTCTGTGTTTCTTTTAATGTCAAGAAGCGCCTTGTGTCTGCAACTCTTGTACCCATTTTAGATTATGGAGATCTGTTGTATATGAATGCTTCAGCTCAATGTCTGAATAAGATTGATTCTGTTTATCATGCTTCCCTGAGGTTCATTACTAACTGTAGGGCTCTAACCCATCACTGTGAACTATACTCCTGAGTACAATGGCCCTCACTCGCTACCAGGAGGTTGATTCACTGGTACACCTTCATATACAAAGCAATACTTGGACTACTGCCATCCTACATCTGCAGCCTCATCATGCTAAGGAGCGTTAACTCTTATGATCTGCGCTCCAATGACCAACTGCTGCTCTCTGTTCCGCCTTATTGCACAGAGCAGGGAAAAAAGGCCTTTGTTTTCTCTGCTCCTACCTCATGGAATAAGCTGCAAAAGGACATGAAACTAACAGAACTGATTCCATTGAGCAATTTTAATTCCAAAATGAGAACACTTGAGACTGACTCCCTGATTTGTACTTGTTTTAATTGAATTGTTTTTATAATCAAATTGAAATTTTTAACTTTGTAACTTGTGCTGCCACTTGGCCAGGACGATTTTCCTGGTAAAATAAAGGTTTAATAAAAAAAAAAATAAAAAAAAAAGGAGAGCAGGGAAACAGGACTTCAGTCAGTGTCAGCGAAACTTCCTCCTCAGATTACATTCTGCACATTCATTTTAATCTAAAAAAAATGTTGTTTTTTTTCCGCCTCCAGGCACCTGCCAGACGAAACTGACATTGAGACAGTGTTTCCCGGTTTGTGTAATCTGAGCTCAAAAGTTTTTTTTATGTCTTAATTCCATAAAAATGTGTTTTGTGCCAAATAAAACAACTGTCAGACATAGATAACTCACGTGAGAAGACATTTAAATTATGTAGTTGTTTTAGCTGGCAACCAGAATGCCTCTTACAAAATGTGGAAAGGGAGGAGACACAGAGGCACCAAACTGATGGCAAGTGGAAACATCGTCCTTCATCAGTGACACCATGTGGTGGTATTCTCCCCAGGAGAAAATCTGAAGGTTTGAATCCTGCTGGCAAGGCCCCACTGTTGAACCAGCAACAGCATCATTATCATTAATGGATTTATAACTTCTTCAGTTGTCACAGCTTCTCAGTGCATACAGGATGAAAAATGTCTCAATTATCAATAAATCCTGAAGCAAACAAATTATTACTTTAAAGAATTAATAAAATAATTAATAAAACTGAAATGACTGCATAAATATCTAATTAAAGGTATAATATATATGAATTAATTGATTGATTGATCGATTTATGATCGACCTTTTTGAGAGATGATGCTTGACGTTGATTGGTTATTCCTGCACATGACGGAAGGGGGAGGTCTCGGCCACGATGCCTCCTTCTTAATGAAGCTGTCAGGGAGGGAGCATTGTGTCGGAGCGTCTTTATTCATATCTCCCCTTTTCAGGGCATAACGATGGTGTTATACACTCCAAAACACATTAAGTGAATGACTTCCTGGTTTAATATTTCTTAAAAAATAATATACAGCAGCCGAGACAAACACTGTTGGCCACATTAGCCCCATGTGGTGGAGGTTATGAGCTACCGTCGGAGCAGGTCACTTACTGCAGTTCCTCCAAATACTGTTTCTAACAAACACTGGTGAAACATGCTGGGTGAATGGCAGGACACAATCTCCAAGACACACACACACACACACACACACACACACATCCATGAGTTCTTTAGGTCTGTTTATCAAGCAGGAAAACATCTATTACAATTTACCACCAGACAGATATTTACTGGAAAGTTTTAAATTCAGCAGCAAGTAAAGTCTGAGTTGCATTTGTCTCAATGAGTCCAAGTGCAGTTGCCTTTTTATACTGGACCTGTATAGCCTTCAACAGGACTTTCCAGCATCTCAGACAGGACATGTGGGCAGCATGTGTAGCCATGATATATTTAGCATGAGCATTTGTTTAACATAAAGGCTGAAAAGAGTAAGCAGAGAAGAGTAAACATTAATGTGTACATCTATCTCAAGTCTATTCTGTAGGTTGATTCTGCTTTCAAGACAAAAATCAAAGATTGGAATTATTCTGATGCCAAATGTACCAGCAGTTCATCATGAAAGCAGGCCTTTGTTATATGAAGTAATACACTTGTGTAATACACAAGTAAACTAACTTGTAAACATTTTCTCCTGTTCAACTAAGATGACCTTTTGCTACCTGGAGTGTGCTTCTAAAAAACAGTGTCGGCAGTAATGTTTCCATAAGACTTCAATCAAGTCTCCATTTGTTTTCTCCTGAACAAAGTTACTGCTCCCTAACCCACAGATCAGTTTTACCAGATTAAAATCAACAAATGTAATGATGTATGCAATTGAAAATCCACCTCAAGTAACAGACGAAGACCAAACCTGCATGCATATCGCCGCAGTCCCAGTGTTTGCTAACCGACCCCAGGTGGTGCAGCTGTGTCAAAGTTGTATGGTTTTAAAACATCAACCAAATGTACCATCAGCGCCATCTAGTGACAGTTTAACAGTGTAGAAATAAAAGTAACTGAATACACACTTTAAAATACGACGAGTCTACACGAACCCAACTTCATAAGGTGAAGCACTGATGGAGAGGAGCGCAATAATGTGATTCCTGGTTTGGACACTGGAGGGAGCCAAACGCCAAATTGGAGCGGATGAGAAACAGACTGGAGAAAGTCTTAGTAGTATATTAGAATATTTATTGTTGTTTAAGTTAAAATAGTGCATTGGGATGTTAAAGCTAAACATGGCAGGGTTGAAAGGCAAAGATTATTGCTCACAATTTCCTGTAGCCGTATCTAGAAAATCTGTGCCTATTTTACAATGTTTGTCACTTATTTCCTGATTACAGTCATTATTGTTACAATATGTTCCTTATTTCCTTTCAGTTCAGTGGTTTATTTAACAGAGGTAGTGCAGATTAATAAACTCTGCAATAAATATGTTTCATCTATGGTGTTCTATCCCGTTTTAGTTTCAGTACCCTTGGCATTTCATTTAAATGCCAGAAACAAGATGTAAATCCTTATTCCCCTCTAAAAGGCATTTGTCAGTATCTATAGGGCAAAAACAGATTAATGTGAGGACTTAATGGAAAAAGAGTTTAAAGAAAATGTGTCACATTTATAAGCACTGTGACAGAAGTGACTGTGTTACATGAGTTTTCAAAGGTGAGACATCATAGAGCTAAAATAGCAACAAAGGACTACAGGGCCAGATGACTAATATCAAGTTATTTAATCTGTTAATGGGAACAAAAATAATGCAGTTTAACAAAGAGGAACCGTAGTCACAAGATGAGACGGGGATGTGACTGACATGTGAAGTCCATGGTTTAAAAAACACAGCTGACACGCAACCTCGTTACTTCAGGTCTTGAAATGTGGTTACAGTGGTACAGTCACCAGTTTCAACATTTCTAACATTTCTCATTGTGCTGCGTGCAGGGTTTGGTCTGGCTTGGGGCAATTGTCTTGAATCAGATGTTTCGCTGTGCAATTGTCCAGATTATGTAGTGAGTTTATTAAATTAAATTACCTCTAAAGTGGAATATTTTCATTGTTCCGCCACAGAAGTTAAAAAGTAATCAGAAAAATGCAGACTTTTTGTGTGTTTGTTCACTAAAACGCTGCATTGTTTTGCTGTTACAATGATTAGACCAGAATTGTCAAAGAGAAAATACACTGTCATTTAGAAGTCTGCATTTGTGGGGGATTGTTGATCTCCTGTTGCATCTAAGCACCAAAGACTTTCTGTCAAGACTAAATTATCACATATCATCTTATAATAAACGGATATCTTTACTGCATTCACTTGTCTCTCCTGATTAAAACATGACAAGTGACATACATTTAACACCTTATTGCTTATTCATTTCCCATGTACAGTTAACATCTTAAAATAAGAATGCATATTATTTAAAAAATTATTATTCTTGTAACCAAACACTGTATTATAAAGGTACATTTAATTAGTTGTAATTTTTTGTAAGGCTTCAGGCTTCATAAGTGACACATTAAACTTTATCTCAGGCACCAAATGTATTTGTTTGCATGTGCACTGAGCAGTCAAGAACATCCCACCTTGAAGACATTTGCATGAGTCACATAGCATCTGTACATTCCTGCATTTTGATTGAACGGTTAAATAAGATGAACACACACTTAGGAATCACACCCACTGCACTGGAGGTGAACCACAAACTTGACTGATCAATGTGCAAATGATAGCTGTGTGATGAAATATGAAAAGAGATGTATTAACGGGAAACAATACAATCTATGTAAAATACTGTGCCAGAGTGGATCATCTGATTTTCAACATAGAAGCAACTGTGTAATCTTAAAATCCATTGAATCACTCAAGAACCTGGAGCCACGTCAACAGCTGCCACACAAAGATTACGCTTCTGTTTGCCTTCTTTGCATCTGTGGAAAAACTTCAATTTTCTGAAGACATACGCCCTGGCCTGAAGCTAGTTTACAAATCAGATACCATAGAAAGAAAAGCAACACCTAACAGAATCACAAAAAATCAGATTACTTTATTAATCCATTTTGTACAAAATTGTTCCATTTTTGACATCCTCCAAACATCATTTTCTACAGTACCAACACAGTATATTGTTACATGTTAGGAATGGCAACTCTGTTCTGTATAATGATCCAGGATAATTTGATAATAACTAGTTATAATGAGACTGCAGCCTGTAGGTATTGGGGCTTGGCTTGGCTTGGTTTGGGATCTCATTAGAAGTACCCAATTGGGTCCTCCTGGCTCTTGCCATGCTGCATATCACTCAGCTCAATGTCTCCTCCATAACATGGGAGCTTTTCGTGAATACGGAGGTGAACGTGATCGTCTCCCCCGACATAGACCTGCAAGGAAGAAAAAGTAGAGTCTCAGGGGATGTTTAAACCTGCATTTTTTTTAGAAACAAGTTGTAAACACAGCACGGATTTTCTGCTAACTTGATAAGACATAGTTGGCATTCAGATGGATTGGTGTGTGTCCACACTGCAAACATGTATATGACAAGTTGTTGGGACTTTAAAAACATACTTAGCATTAAACATTGAAATTACCTTGACGAAGTAGTTGGTCCCCGCCACAAGCTGCGTCGTGTAGGTCTTGGCTGTGAAAACATCATAAGTCTTCCCTGCTTTTTGCTCTGCATGGGACTTTACCTGAGTCACAATGATATGATAGTAAGATCAAAACAAAGTGAAACACGGGCCCTTGTTACTATGTGTGCATTGTTCGGGGGAAGAAAATCAAGATGAAATGATAATATCCATTTTTTGTACTTACGCTCTCACAGATTTTCTGAATCTTTTCGTCGGCTTCAGATGGCAGGGCAGTCCCACCACACATCATCGGCATTGTGACGGCTTTTCTTGCTGAGAAGTAGCGAAAAGAGAGATTTAACCGACTGTCTGACAGTGAGGCATTCTAGTTGAGTCAGGGCGTCATATGACTCTGTGTGTTGGATTATACCATCGATGTGGGGGGGGGGTGCTGTTTTTAAATGACGTCGCAAACCGACTGACAGAACAAGTGAAGTTTATGAGATGTGAATCCCCATAGAAATTATTTCTATATATTTTGGCTGAACTGGAAAGGTAAAGTTGTTTGTAATATAAGAATTATGAATGAATACATTTCTCTGCTTTGCCCGCTTTACAAACGATGTGAGTTAGTCCGAGGCGTGGCTGTGTTGTGATGTGCTGTTCAGAAACAGGACAGCGCCCTTAAGAGTCATTTCCTGTATTTGTGTCACGTGGGGGTCGCCAGTGACCCGCCCCTTCAGGATCGTGGCAGCCGGTCCTGAGTTCCTTCACTCCAATGCGAGAAGTGGACGTGACTACAGATTATGACCCATTATTTCGCCTTGAGAGTCACCGAAGTACAAATTGGACCCATATTTAACAAGCATACATATCTTCTGAACACTCTAAAACTAAAATAATATTTTTCTCGCTCACAAATCAGGAGAAAATTGACTTTGTTCGAAACCTATGAAGTCTCTGTCTCAGCAAGACATTCTCGCGAGATCTGGAGCAATCATTTAGATAGATAAAAACGAGTCAAAATAAGGCGTAAGCATTACATTTGTATTGAATCAAGTGGTGTATTGTTTTGACATGGACGAGCGATAGTTTATCGGTAGTCAGTTAGCGTAAGTGGTAATCTTATTCAACGGTGTTGAGGTGATATGACTTGTCCACATGGACTGGTTGGACTGGAAAATCAGTACATACTGCAGCAGGAATACAACGCTAAAAACTTGCCACAGATTCATGAAAGCGATTTGTGACCCTGAATGATTAGATTAAGTTTCTATCATAAGAATTAGATTTTTACTTCCTTTTTTTGACTTGCTGTTACATCGCCCAGAGCTGTGGTGGGCGCACACATATGCACTTAATTTCCTGCACTTGCAGTGGTGGAAAGTAACTACATATATGTATTAAACCATTGTATTCAAGTACAATTTTCAGATACTTTATGATTACTGTTGTATTTTATACTCAAGCACACCTATTTGACGGCTGTAGTTACAAGTGAACTATGCTCAGGAGGTAAAGCAGGTCACACACTCGTCACAGGGTTGGCAATTTCATCCTAGCTCCTTCAGTCACCATATTTAAGTGTCCTGAGTAAGACACTGATTTGGATCTGATCGTCTTTTCTCACTTAACCTTACACCCACCTGGCTTAGAAGGCAATCAGTACTGTCACTCTCTGACTCTTGCCAGACTTCTCTACCTCCACTCCTTATTCTGCCATTCCCACCTACCCTGCAATCACCTCATTTACCCTGCTGCTTTTCCTCTCTCTGCATTTGGGTCCGACTCTGTATTTCCTGAGTGTAACCACCCATGCAACCTGGCTTTCCAGTTTTCGAGCAATTAATTCAATCTTGACCGACAAGATTGGGGGTGAGCCTTGTTTACTGTGCATATAAATCACACAATTACATTCAGCCTCAAGCACGCAGGCAAATGAAGAGAGATAGATACTTTCAAATTCAAATGGGAAAATGGGAAACCCAATGAGGACATCTGGTGGACAAAAGTGACACATCCAGGCTCTTTAAGAGATTCAGATGTAATACACATCCTAATCCTAATTTAAGTGGATCAATCAGTAAATTGCAGTAAGTTCAACAAAACATTAATGTTTCCTCCTCAGACAGCTTTATTTAATGTTCTGTAGCCATGCTAGCAGCAAGTCTCTGGGGATGGGGTCTGTTGGTGGTTCTCCTACTTTGGTCCAGACTGAAATATGTCAATAACTACTGGATGTGTTCCGTGAAATCAGGTACAGACATCCATGTTCCCTGGAGGATAAATCCTACTAACTTTAGTGATACCACAACTTTTTTTCTAGCACCACCACAAAGTTGACAATTTAGTTTCTATTGAAATACTTTCATCAACTATTGGATGGATTGCCATATGCTATGCAGACAGCATTGGTCCCCAGAGGTTGTGCCATACTGACCTTTTCTCTAGTGCCTCCATTATCACCATCATCCTGTGCAATATCTCAACATCTTCTTGTCGACTGGCACAAAATTTTGCACAGACATCCATGTCTCTCAGATGATTAATCCTATGATTTTGATGATCCTGTCATCTCACCTCCAGCACCACCATGGTTTTAAAATTTTAATTCATCCAATACATTTTTTTATAACAAATACCTTAAAAACTAATGACATTCCCCTCAAGCTGCACTTTGTGTTTAGCTAATGTTAGCATGCTAACACGCTAAACTATGATGGTGAACATTATACGTACCAGCTAAACGTCAGCATGTTGCTGTTGTGACTATGTTAACATTAATATTTAATGCTGTTAAAGCCTGACAAAGCTGTCAACATGGCTTGAGACTCAGTTTTTTTAGTCCTTCTTTGGCTTAGTGCTGAAAAGTTGGGAGACAGGACTTCAGTTTCAGTGTCCTTCCTTGTTTGATTATGTATGTTCCTCATCTCTTTTTAATCTCAAAGGTAAATATTGTACTGGCTGGAGTCTGTTACAGCAGCACCACAAGCAAAAGAAAGGTCTGGAAAAAAGCAGAAAAATATGCATAACCTGTGTAGCAGCAGCAGCAGCAGCAGCGGCAATGTACCCCCTAGGTAGCTCACACTGTACCTGGTGCACAGCAGCAAAGCAAGCAGGCTGCAAGACCCAGGCTAAAACATGTGTTTCAGCAGTTACACTTTACAGACATGATACTGGCAGCTTTCAGAAGTGGAAGTGTGTAGGCAGTTAGAAACAAGGCTGCTCTGTTTGTGAAGACTTTGCAGAATGTTGCTGCTGTATTGTGTGAGTGGAAATCTCAAGGGTCAGTGAAGAGATGCTTTAACGTGTTAGGTTCAGCAGTGATAATGAGGCTGCACCAAATATATTCCCTCACAATGGCTGAATTATGCCATCAGACTGGGCAGGACTACCCCCGGGGAACAGTAAATGAAGCTACATGCATTATTCCTCCATCTGGGGGTGGTGGGTGGTGATGGAAGAGGTTTTTCACCGACAATTCTGGAGACTGAGAGGCTGCCAAAGAGATGAATGCATGTAATGTAGTCAAAAAAGAGAGAAACAAATATTCTTTGTATTGCTGATCTAGAAAAGGCCAAATGAATGGAGCCTAGATTATAGTACGCAATAGAGAATGTGGGAGTATATGAGTCAGGAAGCTCACGGTGAAGCCTTGCACTCCCTTGAGAAACTCAACAGGTGAAAGAGGCTGATATATTACTTTACTCTTCAAAGCAAAGACAGCTCATGAAGTTTGTGAAGACTTCTAACGCTAAACTATATTTGTACAGAGATCTGAGCAGCATGAGCCTGGAAAGTGCTAAATCATCCAAATGTCTGTGGGCTTTGTTTGATGACAAACTAACTTTCCACAGACAAAACTGCACAAGCCGAAGCCTTTGGGGAATCTTGTGAAGTCTGCTGCTCGACTCCCAGCTGATAGCAGCTGAAATGCACAAACCCAAGGAGGTTGTGGGCACTCAAATCGGATTTAAGATGTGAACCAAGACTGTAAAGACACGTCGTTTTCCAGCAAATCTCAGGTCGCCACGAAATGGAAAAACAGAAGTTTGCAGAAAGTTAAACAGCTGCAACTCCTGCAAGCAGTGTCTGACAGCGTCGTTTTCTGAGCTGCTGCCAAAGTCTGATGTGGATGGAAGTCTGCACCAGAATGTGTGATAGACCAGTTCTTAGTAACAATCTACCTTCACATCTTTACAAGGCCACAAGAGTGGAGAGACAATACCTGACATTTCCATAACCTGACAGATGTCCTTTATAGTGCGTAAGACAGGATGGAGGAGTTGTTGGGTTATTGTTGAAGTGACAAGAAGATATGTGAATTTGCATTTTTGGTGCTAGCAGAGCAAAGTACAGAGCAATGAGAAAACTCGCTGGGTCAACAAAGAAAACAGGTATTTAAAATGCTGATTGAGATTCTGGTCCTTCTGAATGAAGTTTGGACTTTAAGTGTTGCAGCCATCCTCTTTTTGTATTTTTCATTTTGATGCTGAAGTCAGCATAATAGGTTGGACTAACCAAGGGAATAAAGAGTGAAAATGCATATTATTTTAATTTCTAAATAATTTAATTTGATTTAAGGGCCGAAACATTTGGTTGGTTTGGATTGGTTTTAAAAATGACTCACATGCTAGGCAGTCACTATATACTGTATGTATAAGGATGGATGGATAAGGAAATATATAGGCCTAAGCAAGTAACATAAAGTGTTCAAAGGGCATATAATTAAAGTGTTCAATTTAATCATAATGAAAATGATGAAATAATCTCATACCTACTCCCAATAGGACCACCTAATGATTCTTGTGAACGCATCCTGTTATTAGTGGGCAAGGTGCATGCTTGATTCATGGTTTCTAATCAAATTTAATCTAATCTAATCTTCAATCCAATGTTTAAAATTCCGTCCTGCCACCGAGGTCGTTCAACCTTTTCCAACCTGGAGATGGCGGCAGATGCATCTGTGATCGTGGGATATTTGTAAAGCAGAAGAAGAGGACAGACGCCTGGGAGCGTGCAGCAGCAGCGGCCGTGCAGCATGACTTCAGTTCGCTCGGGTCTGCACGGCGGTCTGGTGCTCGTCATGCTGTCCTTCGCGCTGTCACGGAGCGTCTGCCAGGTTGTTGCGGAAGCGAGCCGCAGGTCTTCACCGGCCTTCGGTTCAGTTTTTCGGGCTTTTACGACCTCAAGTCCTACATGCGGAGAAGCATCCGACAGCGGTAAAAAGACACACATGTGTATTTCCTGGCGTACAGACAGCTGTATCCACGGATCACCTTTATGGCCCTGTCATAATCCTGCTGGTCTGCGTGCCGCAGACTTTATCGTGAATTCTTAATCTACTGAGGGTCATAATATTCTTTATTATAGTGGTGAAATGTCGTTTTCATTGTTAGAATAAAATCATATAACCTCATTACTGCAGCCGTTTAAAGCATTACGAGAGGCTGCCTGTGATAACGCTGCCTGCCACTGGTGGAAGTTAACCGCACTCACTCACACACTGTACTTGAGTATAATTTTGAGGTTCACTACTTTTACTTTACTTGAGTATTTTTCATTTTCTGCTACTTTATGCTTCTACTTCACTACAATTCAGAGGCAAATATAATACTTTCTTACTCCAGTTATTTGATCATTTAACTTACTTTGCAGATGGAGATTAATAACACTGAAAATAAACACCAAATAAATAATGATGTGATATTACAGGGTGAGATGAGACTTGATTGACCCCTGCAGGTGCATTGCTACATTATAAAGAAATTGAAATTATCCCCAGCTGCAGTTTATTGATAGAGGTGATAAAGGAAACATGTTTGTCTGGTACATAAAGCAGCAACAATCACATCATCATTGTTTTTGTTTTGTTTTTTAACTGGAAATGAAATGCAAAAATCACCATTCCCTAAAGTTATGACTCAAACTCACAATATCAAAATCACCATAATAAGATGTAATTATTATTATTTTATTTTTTTTTGCCATATCGTCCAGCCCTAACCTGTATCCGTTGCAACTTTAAAGTGATGTGCACACGAATACAACACAACAGGGCCATTCTGCATAATAAGTACTTTTACTTTTGGTACTTTTAAGTAAAAAAATGAATGCATATAGAATATTTTTACCCTGGGTTTGTACTTTTACTTAAGTAAATAATCTGAGTACTCCTTCCCCTGCTGCTGGCAGCATTGTCAGACCAAATTCACTGAAGAATCCAGTGTTTTTCATGTGACTGTGTGAAACAGAGAGTTTGGTTGACTCTGGCATTTTTGTTTCAAACTGACAACAATGCTCCGTCAGCAGGGAAAGCTCTAGTTTATCCTCACAGCAGAAAACAGCAGCACTGAGCAGCACTAAATTAACACAGGTTACTATCATAATGGATGGTGAGTTCATAGGTTTTTACAGGCATCAGTGAAAAGGATTGAATTTTAACTTCATCTGAAAATGTTGTCCCTCATGTTTCCACCTCAGCTTCGGTGGTGAGCTACTCGCAGCTGAAGACCATGCTGTCCAACCATGATGTCCAGCTGTTCGATGTGAGAAATCCTGAGGAGTACCAGGCTGGACACATTCCAGATGCTGTCAACATCCCACGTAAGTGCTCACACATGTACAAAGTGCGAAAAGGGTGGCTTTCTGTGGGTACTTTCTTTCATACTGTGTTTGAATATCAGTGGGCAACCTGGAGGAGTCTCTGAGGCTGTCCCCAGAGCGCTTTCAGCAGAAATTTGAAGCGAGGGCTCCGGGGAAGAATGATGACAACATCGTGTTTCACTGCAGAAGCGGCAAGAGGAGCTCCACAGCGCTGGACATCGCCCGTCAGCTGGGATTTAGCAAGTAAATAACAGCAGATGCACCTGCATACACACATGAAACATGTCCATCCAGTAGTCCAGCTATTACATGACCCATTTCCGGTGAGCTTCAAACTGAGAGGGCAGTTATTACCTAAAGAGCAAACAAATGTGACTCCACTGTTTAACTCTCTGCATGAAAATCCAAACAAATTTAATGAAATGTCAGTCATGTTAGATAATGCAGACCCTGCTAAACCATACAATGGGCTGCAGCGGACCTGGCCAGCACTGTAAATGGCACATTTCGTGTGTTGTTATTTAATTATTAATCAGTCCTGCTGCGGCTGGAGTCCAGTGTCCTCGGATGCTGCTTTGGTTTGTGGAACACCGGATGACCTTTTAGTAGAAAAACAAACAAAAGCGACTCGAAACTAAGCTCTCCCCTATCTGCTTCTTTTTTCTCAGGGCGAGACATTATAAAGGAGGCTACAGTGAGTGGGCAGAGCGAGAAGGCAAATGAATCTGAATTCTGCACTTTAGTTGCACATCTTAATTAAAAACAGAGCTAATACAAAACTGCAGAATATAAATGAAAGATTACACACCTGTTACTCTTGAGCAACACTCAGTTACAGTTTTCTGTCATATGGACTGTTAATAAGTTACAATTCAGATTCTGTTTCTTCACAGCTAAACACCACTTCTTTGCCATGTTACATTATTTTTGCTACTGATTCAGCCCTGTCGACAAGGTTTACCTGCTGTGTATTCTTTTTATCCTGTGTGAAGACATGTGATTCAGGACAAACTGATGAATGTGAAAGTGCTTGAGATGATTAAATTATATGAAGATTTCAACATGGCTTTGTACACCTTTTGGCTTTTGTAGTTAGGATCTAAAAAAAACAACAGTGTGCTTTAACCACTGGGGTTTGGGACATAGTTGCAGTTTCCAATTCCTTACTAATTGTATACAGTATTGTGTGCACTGTGTTTTAGAGCTCCAAATCATCCTAATCAACAAATATTCTGATAATTGTTACATTACTTCAGTCGCTTTCCAAGCAAAAAATTCAAAAGTTCTCTGGTTTTTGCTTCTTCATTGTGACGATTTACTGCTTTTCTGTGTACTTTATGATAGTAATGCACACATGTTCGGGGTATGAGCATTTGGTCAGATACATCATGAAGGACATTTTTCTGTGTTTTCTGTCATCTAGAAAGGAATTAGATGAATCAATAATAAAAACAATCATTAGCTGCAGTGATGTGATATATTAAACTGTTTTAGCCCTGAGCGTACAAGAAATCAACACGCTTAGCTGATTTATACTTACCATGTTTACTGACTGCACACTCAAAATTCAAGGATTTTTAAAAAATATACACACAGACTCTTATGAGTGTAAGATGTTTTATGACCTTTCCACTGTTTCCACGCTCATACATGCACACTCGACACCTGCTTTGTGTTGGATAAAAGCATTTCAATCTCTGAGCCAGTAGATGGCAGCAAAAAGTCAACCATCTCTGAAAACATTTATTTCCATTTCCGTCCTTAATCATTATTGGAGAATGCCCTCTCAGGCCTGACCTTCACACTGGTCCTGGTCTAGACAGGTATAGATCCTATGAGTAACAGCTCTGAGAGCAGCTGCCAAGAGCCCAACCGCACAAGGTCCCTACATCCCTCATTCAGAGGGAAAGCAGATCCCACTTCATTCAGATCCCACTTCATTCCTCACCTTTCTACCCTATTATCGGGGCTATTTGCAAAAGTGTGTGTGTGTGTGCGTGCATGCGTGCGTGCTTGCGTGCGTGACGGAAGCGAAAGGGTTGTAATGATGAGTTGATCCTCTCAGTGAAAGGAGTTTGGAGGTGCTTCTGTTCAAAATCACCTTTATTTTTTTCATGTTTTAGTCTATATAATAAATCACTACGTCAGTGAGGAAAAAGCCCTGCCAGAAAAACTATACACTTCAAGTGGTTGCCAGTCATGTGGGAGAGACTAAGATTAATTGTCCTGACTATTGCATAAATGGACTGCATGGGAAATCTGGATTTATTGGACATGTTCTGTTTGAGCAGAGAAACCACTGCACTGTAATGTCGTCCAAAGTCAAAATTCAGCGTGCTGTGAATATCTCACACCATCACTTCTGTCAAGTTTCAGATGTATGTAATCACGCCAGCTCCAGCGTGTATTAGGATTCTCTTCAGTTCTGCGCAGCACGGGAGATATTTGCCAGCTTGCTGCTGTAGAGAAGAAGGATAGGTCAAATTTCCAACGAGCACCAAGGGCATTTGGACACTTTTTACATTAGTAAAAATACAAACTGACTGCAGGTCGGTAGTGAAAAATGATCAGCTGGTGCAGTTTGTCAGCTGCTGCGGTTACATTAAACTGGCCATCAACCTCAATGCACTTTATGGGAGGCTTTGTAATGTGAGGCTGTGCATCTGCAGCCATTTAAGTATAATAATATGTGCAAAGATGAGCTATGTGGTCTTCATCTACCTCCCAACTGGCAGATTAATGTAGAGAGCGACACCACCCATACATTACAACTAAGTGCCACAGAGGGTCCTGTTTCTCTAATTTTGACAATAAGATTGGACTGATTCATAGAGAAAATAACAAAAAAACAAAAACCCATCTCTCCTGACACTTCACATTGGTTTGGTCCAGATCTCATTTATTTGTTGTGAGGCTGCTCCTTCAGGGTTTATTCCTCTTATCCGAGAATGCCATAGCACAATGCGCCACGGCTGGGAATGTGAGATATAAGACAAGCTATTCCAGGTACTTTTTATCTGCAGCCTACGTGTGTGTGCATGTAGTGTGAAAGGGGGTTGGAAAGGGACTCATAGGGTGCCAGAGCCACAATGGCGAGTCTGTCTATACATTTTTTTTCATGCGTGGACCCAGACTGACCTAATTTACGCTCTGTAGATCTTACTGGTCCCATTTTATGAGGCCAACATTAGGCTATTTTTATGCCGAATGTCACTTCCAGCAAAGCACGACCCAGACTGGTTCAGGGTCACGCTGAAGAACACAGCCATGGGACAGGATTGTAGCACAACTGAAGCATTTGTATCATTATTTCAACGAAATACTGAAGTAAAAAGGATATACTATAATTACAAATGGCTTTTTTGTTGTTGTTGTTGTAATAGGCTTGTGGTTAAGGTCATTTTCTTTCGCCACCGCATCACTAAACGCGCAAACGGAGACACCTGACGTCTCCGGCACGCGCGCGCGCCTCCGGTGTGGCTGCAAAAAGAAGAATGATAATTAAAAAAAGAAAAAAAAGTCTCACTGCGTGTTACCTGGCGTCACGGAGCAACTTAGCTGTGGGGGAAGTACGCGAGTGCGCCGCGGGTTCATCTGTGAGAGCTCACCATGTTCACATTCGCGTGTGCTCAATGGCACCGCGCGCTCCTCCCGCTCTCCTCGCGGACCTGGACGCGACGACAGGATAACTTTTACCTCTGCACGGATGGTGCTTTTCCTCGATGGCATCTGATGAATTCTTCACTGGTAAACACTTAACAGGTATGTAAGTCTGTTCACTTTGTTTGGGGAAAAAAGCAAGTGGAGCAGCATTAAACTCCATTTTTGAAATGCGTTCCTTGTTTCTGCTCCATGTTTTTGTGCCGTCAATTAAATTCTTATCTGCTGCTTTGTCTGTTAATGGTTTCATTCAGCGTGTGCTCTGATGTGTGACCATATGTGAAACTCGTTTTTTGCGTAGTTATTCCCTTTTGCAAGTGGGTTTGACCCCAATCTTTCTGGAAGCGTAATTGTGAAGCCTGATAAGGTGTGCTATCACGAGCTTTAATTGAATTTTATCATTAAAGTATGACTCCCGCAAATTAATATACCCTGGCTGCTATAATAAATCAGTAGCTGTCAGTTGGGTCGTCTCTGTCTGCATAACCAGCAGTTATGGTACCCGCAATTATTTTACTATTTATATTCTGATAATGTAACTAAGTACATGCGCGCGCGTGCATGTCAAGGGTCCAGTGCCATTTCACACACACTCGCAGCAGGTCACAGTCCTGCACACTGAGACCAAGTGAGCAGGATCAGGTGGTAGTTAATATGTTAGGGAGGTCTGGGGAACCAAAGAATGAGGAGGGAAAATCAGTTTCAATTAGCACTTGATCTACAAGTATAAGAAAGCCATTCACTGGAGCACTGTGCGACCTTGTAGGCTGTCAGTGCCCTCATACTAAAAATGTGTGTGTGTGTGTGGCTTTATTCCTCATGACCTGTCACATTTAATTTTGCCATAATCTCAGTGTTGCACTCCCATTAGGAGTTTTCAAGGTGATTGTGAGGTATCAGTGGCTGTTGTTTCTTTGCTTCTTCAGATTCTCTAGTGGGCAACCATATGATACCGGAGCCACAGAGGAACTGAGAGGAATTATAGACTGAGGAAATCTTTAAAAGCTTCCTGGGTTTGAGCCAGATCTAAAAATGGCCCCAGCTTCCCCGTGTCTTTCTCCCTGTTTCTGTCACAGAAAGGGGAGGGAGGAGCTGAGTAAGACGGATCAGTTTGTTTTAACATCTAGGCACAGGTGTGAGCATCACCACAGCACTGGTGTTTGGATTAGGGCCAGATGGGGAGGATTGGGAATAAATGAGAGGGAGGATGGAGTGCAAGGAGCAGAGCCCGGCACCAGAGCCAGCCGGACCTCTCAGGGTGGCTGCACTGACTTATTACTCCTCCCTGATGAGCTAACCTTACCGACACCACTCAAAGGCACACTTCCAGCCCCTCATTAAAGTCCCCATTTCTGCTTTGCAGTTTCTGTTGCTGTTTTATGAAAAGCATTTACAGGAGGGGATTCATATGAAGGGCTGACTGGAATAGTCATAAAGTGATTACACTATCAATGAAGTTGCTGTTAAGAGCATGCAGTTCTGCTGAGTCTCTATGCAGGCTGTCTTTATGGGAGCCAGTGAGCTGTATCCTGAGGAGGCATCAATATGTGCTTCAATTTTTCATTCAGGAAAAGTGCACCACGTGTGCTCGCATAGAGCTAACAAGACTGATGTGCACCACTGCTGGGATGCATTTCAGCTTTCAGTTTTATTTATCTGTTCGTCTGACAACTGTTGCTAGGAGCCAGATGCTTCCCAGTAGTCCTCTCACCTGAAATCATCCCACCACCATCATCTGATGGCCAGTCTGCTGCAAGTTCATCTGACTAATGAGACGTGAGAAATCTTACAGTGTGTCTGTCAGAGGGAGTTGGAGCACATGCTGGATGGGTTAACACCAAACTATGCTCTTTTCCTTTGGCAGGTCTGCCAAACATCTCACCTCCCATGCCACCGGGACGCCTCCATGGCGATGTTCAGCAGTGCAGAGAGGCCCTGGAACGAATCAGACGGTCTCGGATGGGACGAGAGGAATGAGAGCTCAGAGGCATGGGGGCAGGATGAACGTAACTACTACGCCATGCTGTACTCCCTGCTCATCCTGGCCATCGTGTTTGGAAACGTGCTGGTGTGTCTGGCTGTGCTCAGGGAGCGTTCCCTCCAAACGACCACTAACTACCTGGTGGTCAGCCTGGCTGTGGCCGACCTGCTGGTGGCATCGCTGGTCATGCCTTGGGCTGTGTACCTGGAGGTGAGGAGGTCAGGGTGTCTGTATTTATAAAACTCCAGTGTGATTGATCCGGACTAGAGGTCCCCATCCTCTTGCCTGACGAACGGGGGTACATCACATTTCATTTCGTTCATTTCAATTTATTTCAAAGTGGATGTTAAGTACCACAACATACAATTGGATATTGTTAGAATAATCCTTTTTCAAATAGTTGAATTGCTGGTGTTTAGGTTGGTTTCGTCAAGTTTGCATTTCCACCAACACTTGGAGATCAAGCAATTTATGCACTAGCCTACTTTAAGACATTCCAATCATTACTTTTAGCTGTTTCAACTATTTATATTTTACTTTTAGCTAATTTAACGCCTTTCAACTGTTTGATCATTACTGTCAGATAACTGTTTGAACTGTTTAGCCATTACTTTTAGTAATTTAAGCTAGTTAACATAAGATAACTATTTCAACCATTCCTCCATAAATTTTAGCAAACACGTTAAACTGTTTATCCATTAACTGAATATTTCAACCATTCATCAGTTAGCTACTTTTTCAGTCATTCATTTGTTACTTTTTGGTAACTATTTCAACCATTCATCCGTCAATTTAGCTAATAGTATATACTGTTTATCTATTAGCTAACTAATTCAACTGTTTATCAATTAGCTGACTCAGTCAACTGTTTATCGATTAGCTAAATATTTTAACTTTTTATCCATTAGCTAATTAATTCAACTGTTTATCCATTAGTTTAATATTTCAACTGTTTATCCCTTAGCTAAATATCTGAACGGGAATCAATAGGGAATGAGAATTACTGAGCATTCTGGGGCAGCGCCGCCATTTTTTGGAGGATCACTTACTAGCTGTTTTTATCAATGTTGCCAGTCATTTGTCAACTGTCATCTGTCAATCGTTTATCATCAGAAATATATAAACTACACACAAAAGACAAATGCCCATAGAAAAAGAAGCTCTCCACAGAGGGAAAGGAGTGATACATTAGTTCATGATAGGATTAGCTTATGTTATGCTAAGTGAACATTAAAAAAAGGCTAGTCATGCATAACTAAGCTATGCTATGCATTTTATCCTGACTTTTAGTTATCTATTTTAACAATTTATTTTTTGCCAATTATTTCAACTGTTTATCCTTTAATTTGAGGTAATTATATGAATTATTTAACCATCACTTTTGATGATTTTTTTCACAAGTTTATGCATTAGTTGCAAATAATTGTGACTTGTCTGCTTTCTCGCTAACTGTTTTTCATGCAATCTCTTTTGTAAAACTTGGCCTTAAGGTATTACAGCTGGCAGTTTACTGGTAATTATGGTGGTAAATTCACTGAAGATCAGCATCACACTATTTGCAGTCCTAATTGGATGTTTAGGCTATTTTCTCCCCTAAAGAAAAGTATGTGAATCTGGTTTTTAATCACACCCTCAATTATTCTGCTTAGGCTACACCCTGGTAGCAGCTGCAGAAGTTGCCTACTGATTGTGTTACAAGTGCCCCTGGTTGGAAAGCACTGATCTAGAGCTCTGAAGCAAAGAAGAGTAAGAAAGAGGAGAGTACAGAGGATGTGGAAGAGATGCAGATGCTTGGCAGTGAGCGAGGAGCTGACACTGCAGAGGGGAAGAGAGGAGAGGAAAAAAGGACAGGAAGTTGTGATGGAGACAAAGTGGACTTTTGCACCGAGAAAAGGAGCTGGAGTCAGGAGAGAAAGGATGAGTGTCATTTGGAGCTTATTACGTGGTGAAAACTGTGTGGGTGATAGGGAGAGACTAATGATGATGAAAGGCAGTTAGGTAGTGCTTCACTATTCATGTAGATTATGCATTAATGCTGAGGAACATATTGAATATTAACAAATAATGACTTCATCTGTTTTGGGTAGCTGGCTGAGCTTCAAATTACAAAAAAACCTGTGAATTTCATTTTTGTCAAACCTCTGTGGAGACAAATTGCTCTTTATTGTTGTTTTTACTGTTGCTGTTAATGTTCATTCGCGCTTAACAGATTATTCAAGTGTGGCATAGTTCGTCTGCTAATTGTTAATATTCTCAGCTTCCATCCTTGTGTCACTTGCTGTTCAGTAGCTCCATTAATTGTAACGGCGCACATGACCTGCAGGCATCTGCTTTTCATCAAAGTAATGCACTGCACACTGAAAATGAACTGCAGAGCCGTCTACAGGCCTGTGTGTGTGTGTGTGGAAAAGCATCCTCAAAGCTTGGGGCTGCAGAGTGTATTTCTCAAGGGATGGTGTTTGCCCACATGAGATCTAAAAATCATCTGGTTGAAGTCCAGTTTACTTTAACACGGAGCCACCCTGCTGCCTGAAGTTTGCTCTCTGTCAGCAGAAAGCCATATTTCTCACAGTGTGCAGGAGCTTCAACGGCAGCTCCACCACAGAGAATGTTTTCAAGACACTCAGTGAGCAGAAGCAGACAAAGTAAAGATGATTATATCCTGTGACAGGTAAATTAAGGTAGCCAGGAACCTCAGCGGGATTCAGTCATGAGTTTGACTTCCATGCGAGCAGTCATGCTGTAAGAGCATGTGCTACATTTTTCATTTCAGATTCAAAGGGGAGATTTTCAATCCAACAAGGAAAAGATCTTTAAAAGATAGCACGACACAAAGGAACAATATGCATTAATGTAGCAGGAATGTAATGGCCAGGAATATCTTGGATAAGGCTGGGAAAAACCATATTAGCTCAGAGTCGGGGGGAGAGAGATTTACAACTCCCAACACTGGCACTGCGAGCTCCATCACCCTGTGAGCTCTAATCTGAAGGACAGGGGGATTAGCTTGTTGTGACCAGAGGGTTGCTGGTTTGCTTCTGCAGGCGAGTCATGGCACAGTGACTGAGTATCTCTCTCTACCATAGGTACTAAATACGTGCCCTTGAGCAAGCCATCTAATCCCTGGATGGTGCAGTTGATATATGACTTGTACTTAAGGGAAGTGTTTGCACTGGCAGCAGTGACTGAGCACTAGGTTTCCACAAGTCATCCTAAATGATGTTGCTCTCCCTCAGCAAAAGCGTGGCTACAGACACAGCTCCATACTCCTCTTTCAGGTCCAGATTTGATCAGTTTTATTATTTGAAATACAGTAAGATCTGACAGAAAACACAGCATTACATGATACAAATGTACTTAGTAGTCTCAAAACTAAAGTTCACTATGATCTCCAGCTGTTTCCTCATGATTTAACCCAAAACATCCTGCAATTTTTTTCTTAATGGAAAGCAGTGGAAACATAGGTTCTCTCCCTCTAACAATCCAATATCTCCTGCCCCAGTGTCCTAACAATTGCTGCCCCTGCTGTGTCTTTTTACTGAGACATTTACAACACTTCACCGCTGTGACAAAATTGATCACATACATTCATACACAGTCAATGTGAAGTGTCTGCAGAGGCATCACCATATTCCCACAATGTGCACACAATTCAATATGTTCCCACATATTTGCCTCAGTCTTTTCCTCTCAGTCTCTGTGGGGGTGACCGAGTACATACTGTGTACATGCGACGGACTGTATATAATGTATTAATGTTTCTATAATTGAGAAGACCAAACGTCTAGTTTTGGGTTGGAAAGTGGGTTACGGATTGCAATTAAAGAGCTACTGTGGGAATTTAGCACTAAGCTTCCATAAAGTTAAAGATTTGCAAGAGAGTTTAAAAATGCATGTAGCAGCAGTATCATGATTATTATCCCTACACTGTCCCAATTCTATGCTACAAACTAATTGCATGCAGTTTACATATACTACACTAATTGCCGTAGACTACTGTTTCTGCAGTAGGTACATAAATAAATCATCACACTTTACCTTTTTTTGTTTTCTAAGGTTTCTATCTCACCACTGCCTGCAATTTGTTTACATTTTTTGCAGAGCAGCTCCTCCATTTGTTTTGCACAGTGCATTGGGGATCAATAGCGTGCATCAACACCACACTCATTAATCCAGCATTTGTTAATAAGTCCTAACTTTTTAAAGTATATGTGAATATGCCATAAACCCAAAACGTGCTTAGAATTAGTATGGAGTATGGAATCTGGGCACAGTGCTAGTCTGGGTCCCAAAATGCTGGTTACTACACTTGCCACAATGTAAGTGAACAGTATATTTGATTACACCATCCCTGCCTGCTCAACGTCCGCATCCTTCAAATTGAATGCCCCCGATTCGTGTCAGGCAAAACGAAGCAACCCTGATGATGTGCCAGTGACATCAGCTGGTTCATTTCCTCAGACTTGACAAAGCTCCTGCAGAGCCACAGAAGACATTATGCAGCTGTTTCCACATGCTGAGCGCCACAAACCATGACAAGTAAACTGATTTTTATGTGTAAAATTGGTGGAGAGCTGTTTTAAAAGAGGAATTACTATAAATGGGTCTGGGCTGAGGTTAGGTTATCATTGGGATTTGTGTTAAGGTTAGGCATGTTGTGGGGAGCTTAGCTTAAGTTTGTAAATGAGCAGAGTAATAAATGTTTCCACATTAGTATCCATAAAAAAACAAATGTGTTGCTTTCAACTCTGGTCTATGAGAGAGAGATTGCTGTCTATTTATGTCGTGTGTGTGTGTGTGTGTGTGTGTGTGTGTGTGTGTGTGTGTGTGCATATTCCCATGTGTCCCTGCCGCCTCTCTGTGTAGGTAGGTGTATATTCCCAGCTCGGATTTAAGAGATTCAGTACTCAGGCGATGGAGGCTGGATCCCATTTATCTTTGTCAGACAGTTATTGCCAGGCATTATGGAGCCTAAGTGAAAGCCTGTCGGTCTGAGCAGGACTCTGCTGGGGGTGAGGGGTGGAGGTGGAGGGGATGGTTGTGGGTGTCATTGTTTTATCTTGGGGTTAATGTCCTCTCTGAGAGTTGTAAACTCTCTTGAGGACAATTAGATTGACACGCTCACTTGATTCTGCTCCTGTTAACAACATTATGTTTGTTGTCCGTCACGAAACACTTTACCATGTCGAGCACCTGTGAAGAGCTCATTTGCAAAAACAGATAAAAGCCATTCTTAAGCTGAATAAACCAACACCAGTTTGATTGATCTTTCTTTGATTGTGCAATAAAAAAAATCTGATTTAGGAAAAGTGAAAAACAACATATCTTATGGAAACAATTGATATTCCCCGGAGTGGACAATAAAAAAAACGTGATTTAGGAAAATAAATCAAAGCGGAGATAACTGTTTTTCCAAATGAACCCTTCAAGTGCTGTATGTTGAACATATTTGCTGCTTCATGCATAAATTTTGCCTAATGAATATCCCTTTTAGCAGAAATGCTTAAATGTAATATACATGGGTGAATGTGGTAGTGTTCTTCCAGCTTGCCTTTCTGTCACATGTGCGAGTGTGTGCGCTCATGTGTGCACCCGATAGGTGTTTCACACTTCACGGTGAAGAAGGGGAAGAGAAACGTGAGCATTGTTAATATGCCTGTCTGTCCTGTGCAGGTGGTCGGCGGCGCCTGGCTTTTCAGCCGGCTCTACTGTAACATCTTTGTCACGCTGGATGTGATGATGTGCACCGCCAGTATCCTCAACCTGTGTGCTATCAGCATTGACAGGTGAGTGTGCAGCGTGTGCGTGGGGATGGGTGTCTGTTTACCGTCTTGCTGCAGTTGTTGTGTGTGACTACAGATGTTGCCACGACATCTCGAGAATAAATGTCATCCGTGTGAGATTTCCATATTTCAAGGTCTTATTATATATTATATTCTTCTGTACAGCTCACCTCATAGAAATTTCAAAACTTCCTGGAGAAAGACGCTATTTTCCCCATTTGGATACATCCTCTTGATAAATGCATGTATTGTGTGTGTCAGCGGGTGACAGAATGAGAGGCAGTGAGGAAGGCACATGAAAGAAGAGATTTTGTGTAAACTGTGTGTTTTTGATTGGCTGTTCAACAACTGCTTCTCGGATATGTTTACTTCTAATTGCTGCGCATTTGTCTGCATTAACGCAGGAGGAGCTGTGCTTTGCCATCAGGTTGAACCTTTCCTGTAGATGTGAATCTAGTGTTTACATTATTTATTTGCTCAGTTTTCTTCTTGTATCACAGTGAATATTTAATGGCTCTCAAGAGGCTTTGAACTTTCAACCCGCAGGCCTCAAGAGTTCAACTATGCAGAATCAATAAAGCACTACAGCACGACCTCAGGTGTTCTGGGAATGTATTTGTCCAGCATGTGTGCAGGACCGAGTCCTCCTCTTGTTTTCCAATAGAAGCATAAGATGCTGGTGTCGTCATGTACAAAGCTCAATTGCCAACAGGGCAAAGCAACAGCTTCACAGGAGCCCCAGAAATCACTGGTTTACTGTGCATTTACTGATTTTAGGTAATTTGATTAATTGCAAATTTGCAAACGGATTTGCACCTCTTCAGTACTAGAAGAAATGGGTGGTCTGATTATATGCCATATAGAATGTGAAATGCTCATTTTAACACCTTATTATTCCAATTTATCAAATGACAGTGTGAAAACAATGTGACAATATGTGAAAGGGGTCACTCGTAGTGATGAACCTATGGAGAATTATCACCTGAATCTGCACCTCCCCTCAGCTTTACAGAGCTTTATAGCTCGTTCAGCTGTCCAGCCCACAACCTAACTGTTTGATCCACTGTCCTCACTCTCATGGCACTGTTTTTGGCTGTAGCAGGCAGCTGTTTTCAATGAAAAACCTCTTAAAAACTCTCTGTACACAAACGGCAAACAGACATAGCTGGAGACTAGCTGGTGAACACAGAGGAACATTTAGCACCTAACGAGCCAAACATATTCCTCAGGAGTTGGTGGTGACAAAAAACAGAGCAAAAGGAGAGTTAATATCAGATAGAAACGCACCTACTCCAGGAGCTGGATGTGTAAATAAGAAGCTGTTTGTACTTAAAAGGTGATGATGAATGTTGTGTTATTGCATCTTAAATTGCCACACATTTATTAATACACACACATGAAAAAAAACTGCAGCCAAGACTGGGTCTTAATGGGAACTTAAAGGCAACACGGTACACACACAATGAAGAAATGGGGCCCGCAAACAGGTTAATCATGTCGTAGTCGTGTACAGTAAGACTTAATGTACTGTTACATGTCTGGTAACACATTTGGCCTGCAGCGTTTGTTGCATACGGTACATCATTTGCTACTAAGGGCTGAAGCCTTTTGGAGGCTTGTGGCTGTCAGTGATTGATGATTAGATGAGTCCACAACACTGCTACAGTATCACCCGCTCTGTGAGGTGCTAAAGCAAAGAGAAGCACCAGGGGCTTTCTGTCACTGATAGTTTATAATACACCCGCCTACCTACCTTTTTTGACAGCATTGTTTATTTATAAGTTCATAGCTATCGCTGCTGTGATAGCAGGGAAGATTTGTCTCCAGTTAAAAGGAAACGTCAGACCAGGCGACTCAGACGCAGCATAAATACACCAAAAAAAGAAGTTTTTGCATCAAACTTGAAGGTGAAGTGTCTTTGCGAGAGTATTTACAGCATAGGTCATATTTTGAGGGGTGACTCGGAGCTGAGGAGCCTTGTTTTCATCCTCAACTAAAAGTATAACTTAAAGCAGCACTTGATCAATAAATCATGTAAATTATGTTTTACCTCTCCACTCTCTCGTTTCTGCTTTTATTCAACCAGACAACAACATGACGGGAGGGTAAAGAGAGTAACGCAGGGAGAGAAGAGTATTTTTAGTGAACGCCTGTGCTCCGGGTTTCGCCCTGTGTTTTGCCCAGAGAGGGACCAGTGTAATTAGTCTGATGAGGATAAACAATCATGGCAGTTATCTGGCTCTAAACAACATAACATCACATCCATTTTGGGTTGGGGTCCAGCATAATTGGATGCTGCATCTGAGCCACTGCTGAACCCAGTTTTCCCGGGCTCATTATACACTCTTGGCATATAGTGTGCTGATTAACTCTTAAATCAAAGCTCCACTAGGTTTATTGCTGAATACCCAAATTGTTTTGAAATAGAAATGCCTGCTTTGCTGCTCCATTGTTGGTCTTTATGTTATCCGCTTTCTCTCAGCAGTGCATTTCTTGGCATCCCCAAAGACCAGTTCTTTTCATGCTTTTTTTCCACCTCTAATTATTCCCTTTTACTGTACACGACTATTTCAGCACTTTTCTCTTCACTCAAATGTCACCACCGATCCCCTGTGCACACATTTTCAAAGCTTGACGGACTCTAATTTGTGTGTGCGTGTGTGTGTGCAGGTACACTGCAGTGGTGATGCCCGTCCTGTACAACACCACCCATCGCTCCAGGAAGAGAGTTTTTGTGATGATTGCCACCGTGTGGGTCCTGGCCTTCGCTGTCTCCTGTCCCCTGCTGTTTGGTTTCAACACCACAGGTCAGGTCGACAACACTTTGAATAGGTCTTTCTTTATAGATGCATCATAGCGAAGATTCAAGTCGGCCAGAATGCAGAATAGAACGCAGAGCAGGAATTTAATCCCAATTAAATTGGGATTTAAAGGTGCACTCCACCAATTTAGCACAAGTCAATTTGCTAGTCGTGAAGAGTACTGCAGCACCCAACCTCTGATCGTGTTGTGTAATGTCTCCTGTGACTGTCAGCTTTGTCAAGTCTGAGAAAATAATGATGAGAACTGACACTTCAAACTTCACATACAAA